>NC_066879.1:27232760-27567423 GCF_022985175.1 Labeo rohita | reverse complement strand
CTAAGGCATCTACCTGAAGGAAGAGGTGAAAATAGATGTCTAGCTGGATGTTAGGAATCTTTCAAGATTGTTAGACCTTTTTTTTTCTGCAAACGTGAAACATAGATCTCATCAATAGTGGGAAGATCACACCCAATAATCTTTGAAGCAGCCTGAGTTGTTACTAATCTGACTTCTTTGCGGAGCTACCAAACCACACTATAACTGAAAAAGTCAGCACACTTTCAATGACAGATCTATAAAAGTTGAACATACCAACTTTAGATATGCCAAACTATTTAAGCTGTCTTAAGAAAAAAAGCCTTTGATGAGACTTTTTAATAATGCCTCTTAGGTTGTCGTCCCACTTTAACGTTGCAGAGATGGTAGTCCCGAGAAACATTTTCAATAACCTGACCATTAATAGTCAAGGGCAAAACAGCATTTGTCCCCCATCGAAAATCAAATGCCATTTCCTTTGTTTTTAGGACATTCAACTCCAGATTACTATATGCATCTTTAGCAATCTGAGTCTGAAGGTAGGTGAATAATCATGGGGCAGGACTTGAGAGAAGGCAGACCACCAACAGTCCACACTCGCACAGGACTTTCTTCATGCCAGTGTCCAATTTGATGCAGATGGTGGCTCGAAGAATGAGTGTGTGAGCTTGTATGTTCGTCCAAGTGCACAGCAGGAGGACACTCCACAGTTTTAAAGATACAATCTCCAACACCTTTTACTTTGAGAGATGAAAAATAGACCACTCTTTCACTGTTGGACATTATTTTAGTGAATAAAAAACTGCACGCATATTCTACATACAGTACAATGGCCATTTTTCCAGGTCCAGTCAAGTTTCAAAAGTGCTATTCTTTTATGTTTTTTTTTTTTCTTTCTCTCTGTTTTGCAGATTCCCACACTCCATGGGAATCTGGACAAATGGCAAGACTGCTGGGGTATGCCAGTTTTTATTTAGTTTTTAAAAGGCCTTTTAGAATAACCGTACATGTCCACCTTCGGGTCATGGCACATTTGTCGTTTTGCAATAACCTTTGTAAGTAAGTTTCACTGGACTAAAGGAACTTTTTTTTTGGATTATCACTTTTTTTTTTTTTTTTTTTTTTTAGAAAAGTCATGTTAAAATGTAAATAAAAATATGACTTTTGTTTTTTGATTTTGAGGAATGTTTATTTGTACATCACTAATCATCATTGTATTGCACTGCATTATATGTTTTGCCCCCACAATGAAAACTACAAAGATTTGATTATAAAACATAAAACAAGCATTTAAATATCATCATAATAACACATACAGTTGTACTCATAAATTTACATACTCCTTGCAGAAAATGCTAAATGTTAATAATTGTAACAAAATAAGAGGGATCATGAAAACTGTATTTTATGAATGTAACATACAGTATGAATGTTTTCATCTTTTGTAATAGTTATGTATGAGTCCCTCAGTTGTCCTCAGTGTGAAAAGATGGATCTCAAAATCATACATTCAATTTCGGAAAGGGTTCAAATATGCAGATGCTGCTGGAAAACCAAAGAATGTGCAGGAGCAGTAGGATTTTTCTGAAGAACAGCAGGCAGCTGAACTGCTTAGGGCCAACAAGGGATTCATGAACAACAATCACAAAACATAAAAATAATTGTGGATCATCCAAGAAACAACACAAAGTATTA
This sequence comes from Labeo rohita, assembly GCF_022985175.1. Lineage (NCBI taxonomy): Eukaryota > Metazoa > Chordata > Actinopteri > Cypriniformes > Cyprinidae > Labeo > Labeo rohita. Next base: position 27,565,749 of record NC_066879.1, on the reverse strand, counting down.
TGCTTCAAGGGTATGTAAACTTTTGAACAGTGTCATTTTTATTAAATATATAAACATCTGTTATGTGAAATAGCTTATTCAGGACAATAATAAAAAAAAAAATAACATGCAATTTTCATGATCCGTCTTATATTGTTCAAATTATGAATATTTTGCATATTCTTCAAGGGATATGTAAACTTATGAGCACAACTGTATTAATAGTAGATATAGAGTGACAAGTGATATTTGTATGCGTTTTTTTTATAAGTAGCCTGTTATTAAAATATTATTGATCTACATTACAAGCTACCAGAATTTAATCCTTAAATCCTTTTTGACCACTGCCGAACACTGTACCTGTTGTACTTCACTGTAATTTGAAGTCATATTTAATTCTGAAATACTGTAAAGTATTTACAAAAACAATATTTCATAACTGCTCCACTACAGGAAGTGGGGGCAAAAAGAGAATAAAAAGCGTGTAAACACTGGAAACGGGAATGAAAATGTTTTTCTATTTTTAAACAGACTATTTAAAAAATCAAATAAATAGGATTTTATATTGTAAAAAATGCTTGGAATAATAATAATACATTTTACATAATAATAAGTAATTCTTTTATTAACAATAATAAAATAAAAGATAAGTATGTGTTACTTGGTAAGTCTGTTTCCCACGCATAATAGTGATTAAATAAAATAGCTGGAAACACTGATGTAAAAAATGTAAGAGGAAACTGGCCAAATAAAAGTTCGGAATGTAGTAGGGATGAAGTGATCTGACAGCTCAGCAGCACATTCCCTTCCATGAATAGATTCCCTTGTTGCTTGTTTTTTTGGGGCAATACAACGACAGGTTTGATTATTTTCTTTTATGTGTGTTTACATACGTGTTGTTCTCCTCAAGCCTACTTCCGCATGCCATCTGAAAGCTCTTCCAGAGCACCAAAAGAGGCTTTTTTGCCAAGTGCCAGAGCAGGCAGGAAATTTACAGCCTGCCCAGGCCACCTCCAGGGCAGACATGCTTTAGCCGTGCTAAAACCTTGTGGTGTAACACAAACCCTCCTGCACCTTAATATGTGTTTTTTAAGTTTGATTTTTCTCCTCCTCACACCTACAAGGTTTTTCGCCAGGAAACCACCTGGATGTATGTGTTGGTCAGGCATTTTCGCATGTGTTTTGACAACGAGGAGCCGGGGGAGGAAAATGAGTCGAGAGATGAATGAAGGAATAAAGGTGTATGTGTGTTGAGGGGGGTCGTAGGGGGATTCCAACAAGCGAGCCATAACATCTCCACACTTCAAATCTACAGGGATTTATTAGATATGGAAGTCCATTAGCATCATAAAGAACAAACAGAGAATGGCGTTTCGGCAGGGCTGGGGCCTGAGGAAGCTTAAAGACACATGGACGTCTGAATCTGAATAAGCCGATTTGTCTTAATTTAAGCCTGGGAAGGGCTGTTTAACTCAGATATGCATCTTCAGCAATGAGTCTGAAGGAAGGTGAATAATCATGGGGCAGGACTTGAGAGAAGGCAGACCACCAACGGTCCACACTCGCACGGCAGTTTCTTCATGCCAGTGTCCAATTTGATGCAGATGGTGGCTCGAAGAATGAGTGTGTGAGCTTGTACATTCGTCCATGTGCACGGCAGGAGCAAATTCCACAGTTTTAATAATACAATCTCCAACACCTTTTACTTTGAGAGATGAAAAATAGACCACTCTTTCACTGTTGGACCTTATTTTAGTGAATAAAAAAACTGCATGCATACTCTACATACAGTACAATGGGCATTTTTTGTAGACCACACTCAATGGGAATCTGGACAAATGGCAAGATTGCTGGGGTTTGTCAGTTTTTATTTAGTTTTTAAAAGGGCTTTTAGAATAACTGTACATGCCCACCTTCGGGTCATGGTACGTTTGTCATTTTGCAGTAACCTTTGTTAGTAAGTTTTACTGGACTAAAGGAACTTTGTTTTTGTTTTTTTGATTATTATTCTTTTTTTTTTTTCCATGTTAAAATGTAAATATGATTTTTGGCTTTTGATTTTGAGGAATGTTTATTTGTACATCTCTAATCATCATTGTATTGCATTGCATTATATGTTTTGCCCCCACAATGAAAACTACAAAGTTTTGATTGTAAAACACAAAACAAGCATTTCAATATCATCATAATAACACATACAGTTGTACTCATAAATGTACATACAATATGATAAATGTTAATAATTTTAACAAAATAAGAGGGATCATGAAAACTGTTTCCTGTGTGATCCACAACTGTTTTTATCTTTTGTGATAGTTGTTCATGAGTCCCTTGTTTGTCCTGAACAGTTCATCTTCCTGCTGTTCTTCAGAAAAATCCTCCAGCTCCTGCACATTATTTGGTTTTTCCATCTTCTGCATATTTGAACACTTTCCAAAAGTGACTATGATTTTGAGATCGATCTTTATACACAGAACAGTTGAGGAACTCATACATAGCTATTACAAAACACTGTAAAACCCAATAGTTTACCTTACTTAGTTACAATTAGTTATCTTTACTTAGTTACTATACTTACTAGGTTTTATTAAGTTACAGCTACTTTCAAGGCAAATAAAACAATTTACTTACTTGCTTTGAGTGATGTTTACTTAAAATATCCAAGTATCCACAAAGAAACCAATGACATTAATAAACCAGTGAGAGGCAGCAGTGCACTAATATGTTGCTAATGTGCAACATAACAACAGAAGAAGAAGAAAAAGTTTTTGAGATGGGGCAATTTTTAGTAGACTTTTCACTCACATCTTTCTTTCACTACTTGAATTCACTCATTTCCCAAAGTCATCTTGAATGTTGAATTTTCAATACAACTGAAATATTATAGAGAACATGACAATTTTTTTTTTTTTTTAATACTCACCATTATAGTGAATAGTGTTACTTTTGGTTGGGCACTTGGAACTTTGTTTATATTACTGTAGTGTTCTTTCTATTGTTGCATCAATGCAACATGAAATCAGAGTTCTTTGATTTCAAAGAAAGAAAAGTAATAAATACCTTGTTTTTAGAAGGTGAGCTATATTCTAATTAAATCATTAGGTTGCATACTTTTCATGTTGATTAATGATCTTTTATGGTTTTACTGTTTTTCTATTTTTTTTGAACACTACAAGAAGCTTGTATCTGTGTTGATACAATCTTTTAATATTTGGGGTAATGTGCGTGAGTCACACACAGACTTCAACATTCAGCATGTGAATCACAACAATGGTAACAACTCAATTTTATTTATTTTTATTAACTGTATCAATAACCATTTTATGAGCTTTTTTTTTGTTTGTTTTTTGTTGTGCTACTACTGACACAAGACAGCAAATGAAATTGGCAAATACAAACAACAACAGTAAAGCAAAGCAATTGCATAATTTATTCATGTCGCAATGCACTCTGGGAGTCAGTGAGTACCTATTAGAGGAATGGAGTAATTAGATAAATTAAAAGCATTAAGTAAATTCAACTTAAAATGGTTGTTAAAATGACTCTTATATTTAAGTAATGATTACTTCAAGTTTTCCAGTAAACGTTACTTAAATTTTTTAGGGCAACCAGTTTCCTTAAGTTTTTTAAGTAAATTCAACTTAACCGGGTTTAGAGTGAAGATGAAAACATTTACTGATGCTTAAGAAGGCAACACAATACATTAAGGGGTAATAAATGAACAGGATGATGATGTATACATTTTTTATGTTAATAAATCTTATTTTATTTAAAGATTTTTTTTTTTCATTTAGTATTGCACTTCAGAAGCTACGTAAATATTTACATGTCTCCCAGAAGACAATATAAGTACAATTTACCCTGATCATCCAATTCAAAAAGTGTACACTCCCCAGCTCTTAATGCATTGTGTTGCTTTCTTGAGCATCAGTGAATGTTTTCATCTTTTGTAATAGTTATGTATGAGTCCCTTAATTGTCATCAGTGTGAAAAGATGGATCTCAAAATCATACATTCAATTTCTGAAAGGGTTCAAATATGCAGATACTGCTGAAAAACCAAAGAATATGCAGGAGCAGGAGGATTTTTCTGAAGAACAGCAGGCAGCAGAACTGCTTAGGGCCCACAAAGGAATCTATGAAGAATGATCACAAATGCAAAAATAATTATGGATCATCCAGGAAACAACATAAAGTATTATGCTTCAAGGGTATGTAAACCTTTGAATTTTATTTTTAAATTTGCTCTCTCAGTTTGGACTTCTGAATAAAATTGTGGTGCCCCCCACTCCATATTCTCAGTGTATCACACGATATGAGCCATAAAAGCCTAACGTATCAAATATGAAACAAAATATAAAAGATAACTATTATTGTTGTTATTATTATTTTAATATTCTGTTTGGTAAACTATTCAATTTTTAAAAATATTCCCCCCATTTTTCATATTTTTATGTCAGGTTTTACAGGGATAAACAACTGATCTTTATCATTTTACAAACCTTCTACACCTTGAATCATAAAACAGCTTTTTGATTAATGTTTAAAAAAAAACTATTTGGTAATATTGAATACATGTAACATAATACAGAACGTATATGAATAATAATAATCTACAAATGCATTAGTCATTTAGAGTGTGAATACAGTGTGCATTTGTATTCAGTTAGCATGTTAACCTCGGTCTAGATCAAGGCCTGTACCGCTATATAGTGATAATTGGATGTGATTATGTTTTCTTATATAAGCACTGAGTCATGTTTATCTTTGATACGTGTTGAATTCCTGTTTGTTTTCTTTAGTTGATATATCAAGAGGTCAGTTTAATTGACGGCGTGCATTAAGAGCACATTAATTCTTTGGTTCTTCTGAGTCTCTGTTTACAGTTAACTCATTTTAATGAAGCAACACAGTTCTCGGCCAAAGCGTTTCATATGCATGAGGTAGCAAGATGACTGCAAGCTAATTATTCCTCACCTCGTCCTATTTTAAGCCTATCTTTATCTGGGATAAACTGCCCTAATAAAATGGTATTTAAAAATAGGTTAATTGCATTGCAGTGCTGTTTCTGTAATTGTTACAGGAAATAAATGAGGTTGCACTGAGGGAGTTTCACGGTTCTCTGGTGCCCCCTAGAGGATACAGCCTTAGTTTTTTTTCCTGACTGGTTCAGTCATACTTCCCACTGAAGATGATCTCTTGAATCAGGAGTGTAGGGGAAAATTAAGTGGTTATGGCAGATTAGCCAAGACTGATGCTTGAATTAAGTAATGAGTCCAAGTCCACATATAATATCACTAAAACATTAATAATTTGTGCAAAACCAAATAAGTATAGTGCGTAAGACATCAAGCTGCTGTCGATTATAATAAAAAACAAAAATTCAGATATAAGGAAATAGGTGGGTAATATTGTCATAAAGCACAAAACAAAGAGGTCAGCTCATGAAAAACCATTTCCTCTAATATTTTACGCTGATAGTTAAATTTGTATAAAACCTCAAAAGTGTTTCCCAGGGTATATTTTTATTTCTTCCTCCATTTGTTGTATATTGTTCCTCTTAACAGAGCTTTCCTTATTAAAAAAAAAAAAAAAATAATAAAAAAAAGAAAAACATTCTTATAACTACAACTAAACCTACAACTGTTTTTAGTATTTTTTAAAAAATTTAAATACATGAAAAATTTAAACTTAAAAAGTAAAACTGAAATAAAAATTAATTAGAGCTATGTAGAAAAAACAAAATTAAATTAAATTAAATTAAAATGTAAAATCATAAAAGAAACTATAATTAAAAATTAATAAATTATCTAATAGTATATAAATAATACTAAAATAACACTGTTATCTACTTCATTTGCTAAACCTGGATCTTCTTAATATTTCCTAACTCATTTGATTAAACTTCCCGGAAGCTAAACATAAAATTGAATTGGAAATATCTGTGTAAAGTAATACATAATACTTAAAATGACCATTTACTAAATGAATTAAACATGCAGTGTGATGAGATCATGTGACAATTTATCGTCTGAAATTTTTGTTAATACATTATAAACATACTATTATTATTATTAGTATGCAGTATACAGTCTATACTGTTCCTAATTCAGTCAGCATTGCTAACATGGTTAGTCATTTACCTGTTTTAATTCATTATGCTGGTGTAGAGCTCCCTCTCATGGCATCGCAGAGAATCGTATGACCATAAAAACCCATTATAAGTGCAAAAACTCAAGCCAGACAGTATACCATCAACTAAAATACATTTAATGTGAGGTGTCATTTACTTCCAGAGATTTCTGAAAGAGCAAATCCCATAAACATGACACATCCACAGTACTGAAACATTCTCAAGGCCTTCAGAGGGTTTTGGTAAAAACTTGAGACACATTCTCCCTGTATTGTCTTTCAGCATGCTGTAAAATGAACTGCCAAAATGTGTTTTTTTTTTTTTTTCCTTAATCATCAAGATATTTTACCAAAGCATACTCTTTACTTCAAGTGATTTATCTTCATTCTTAAATGGCAAACCTTCTCATTCCTGGTGCATGGCTAAAAACCAAAAAAAAATGTCACACAAGCAAAAGTAGAAGCCCCTTCCCATAATGCTATCTAAAATGCCCTTGCTTATTTGCTACGCTATGCCTGTTCTAGCTAACCAAGTCAAAGATTTGCATAGAGTACCCAAGTCTCAACAAGAGCTGTCGGGTTGTTTTAACTTGGCTGAATTCTGTGCAACATCCAGGCAGTTAGTCATACACCTGCGATAATAATAATAATAATAATAATAAAGCATAAAATACACCTGTGGTGTCTCTCCTGTATTTTCAAAACTAATTCATGAGGTTTAAACGATGCCATTTTAGCACCTATGAACCGTACCTTTAAAACAATAAAGCAGTAAAACAGGGAGAGGTGGTTAGGGTAATAAGACACTGGAGGTGCATCATACGGCGCTTAGGTTCTATTAAAGCTCATGTTCAACACAGGCAGTTTTACAAGCCACCTTGATTTAACTGTACAATATGTAAAATTCACATTCTCAACGGTTTAATTAAAATTGAATGAAAACAATGAATCATTACTCAACAGTATCACTTTTCCTCAAATGTCTTTTTCTTAAAAAAGGAATAAAATCAATATAAAAACAACATTACATATGTTCTTTTAATTTCAAAGCCTAATGTGTTTTAACGATTTTGTACAAAAAAAATTGAAAAGAAAAATATATGGCTCTGCACTTGCCATTTATATAATAGAATGGCAGAAATATCTGTATATTTCTATGGCTCGGCAGTGATATAATAAAACTAGGTTTTAGAAACAAAAATAATACAATGAAAACAGATAAAGTACATTTAAGTGGCTTAGTGGCATAAACATTTGAAATTAAACTCTCTTCATAAAATCTTTATAATATCAATAAAATTAAAACAGTTTTTTTTTTCCAGTGCTTTGGGAAGAGAGAGAAAAAAAGAGAGAACCTATAATAATACATGTATATTTTCTACATATTCAACTTCTTTCACTGTACAGCTCAAAAGCTGGATCAAATTTCATGTTGATCCAGATTTCCTGAAAGGCACCTTGGGCTGTATGAACTTCAGTTTGGCAAACAAGGCTCACAGCTGTCAGCTTTATTTTACTGAGTACCAACACGAGCATTTGAGAGTGTGCTTCTTGAAGAATCTGGCCTTGGCTTTAAGGCACCTCATTAGGAGTGTGTGGCAAATAACAAGTTAATTTATACTGCATTCTGCTGTTCCGTCTGCTGAACATACTGTCTCTCACACGAGCACCTGGTCTGGCCTGTTATATAAACAGAACAGCAGCTACATAAAAAAGCATGTGTAACGCTAATGCTAGGGTGATATGGCAGGTTTCTTTTGATAGATATCTCTGCTTGTTTGTGGAGAGTCACACCTGAGTATGAACTAGTCTAAGCATACTGATGTTTTTTCCTGTAATTTTTTTTGGATCTGTTGTTGTTAGTAGACAAGGACCTTTAAGGACTGTTTTGTGAATCTATTTGGCTGATTCATTTTAATGAACCAAATCAAAAGAATGATTCACTCACAGCTGACTAAATTATAGGTTTTCTTTCCAGGTTTTCCATGGCTGTGGGAACCCTTTCCTTCCTACTTATTGATAAGCTTTCGAAAGACATTATTGATATTGATAAGCTGCCTTTGCATATTGCTCTGATACAGCAGGCGTTGTGTTTAAGAGCTCAGATGTGGCGGTGTATTTCAAATTCTCCAATAATCATTAATGTCTGGATTTAGAGGACATTAAGTGAGTGTGACAGTCTCACATGGGGAAATGGCTGACATATGTTAAAGCAGAAAAATATAATTCTACAGAGAGAGAATGTGAGAGTGTGGTTTGGACTGTAAAAGTGGTTATCTGAGTGTAAAAGCTGACTCAACATTTTTCACAACCTTTGAAAGGATAGAGTTCACCCAAAATGGAAAGTTTGTCATCATTTATTCACCCTCATGTTGTTCTAAACTAAAGAAGTTTGGTAACCAAACAGTTACCAGTAGCCGCTGACGTATAGTATTTTTTTTTTCAATACTATTGAAGTCAGTGGCTACAAGGAACTGTCTGGTTACCAACTGTTTGTGTTAAACAAAAACACGAGGTGAGAAAACTGACAAAATTATCATATTTGGATTAACTACACTGTAAAAACAAATTTGTAGAGTCAACTTAAAATAATTTGTAACCTGACTGCCTTAAAATTTTAAGTTCAGTCAACTCCAAAAAAGTTTATTCAACTTGAAATGTTAAATTATACTAAGTGACAACTTAGATATTTGAGTTGAATCAACTTAAAATTTTAAGGCAGCTGGGTTACTTACCTATCTGTTAAGTTTAGCAAACACAAATATCTAAGTTGTTACTTAGTACAACTTAACATTTCAAGTTGACTAAACTTATTTTAGTTGACTGAACTTAAAATTTTAAGGCAGCGGGGTAACAAATTATTTTAAGCTGATTCAACAAATTGTGTTTTTTATTTTTTACAGTGTATCCCTTTATGGCAATCTGTATGTGTCTAAGGACATATTTTTGTACAAAACATCCAATATAGGCTAATTCTCTGTGACAGAATTCAAGCATCTCAGTTCTGTTTGTTCACTTAGTCTATATTGCATTTATCAATATATGCATATTTTCATTTCCGTGACAAAAACTGTTGCACTAAAACCATGTTTCTTGTATTGCATATCATTCTTAAAGGATAAAAAAAGTAGCTAAACTTTCATTTCAGGATGGCAGGGTGCATCAATATCGTACCTTTCCCTATTAACAGTGTGCCAGACTAAATGCAACATCTGTGTATGTGAATACATGTCGCATCATATGCGCATTGTGCAGCGACATCTAAGGCTGTCCAGGTCACAGTATGTCTGAGTCCTCAATGCTGAAGCTGCTACGGCGGCTGCTGTCCACAGAAGCCTCAGGGGACATGGCGGACAGTAGCGGGTCTCCTCCCAGCGGCGACAGGGCCTCTTCCATCAGCAAGAAGCCCAGCTCGCTCTTCTTTCCCATTGGCGCGACACCTCCGCCCAACGAGCTGAGGTCCCCAATGCCCCCCATGCTATCCTGATATCCTGGGATGCCGCCGTCGCACAAGTCCAGCGACTGGGCATAGTCAAAGTGCTGGGAGCTGCCCACGGCCGGGTACTGCAGCGGGGGCTGGGGGTGAAGGTGCTGGTGTTGGTGCTGGTGGAGCTGAGCGTGGGGCCGTGGCTGCGGCTGACCCTGGTGCTGTTGATGCTGGGGGTAGTGAGGAGGGAGATGGGGCTGGTGCAAGAGGTGGTTCTCCTCAGGACTGTTCTCCTGCTTGATGAAGGGGTTGAGAATCTCAGTGTTGTTCAGACCGGATGGAGAGGTGCTGGGGAGGCCATGCATCCGGGCCTGCCTCTCAAGCTCCTGAAGAATGAGTACAATAAGATCACAATAAAATGATCAGTCTCTTAAAATATATACCATTTTGGTTTTGCTGCAATTTTGTTTTATTGATATTATTTTTTGTCTGTAGCTGCTTTTCCATTACCCTTCAAATTGCACAAACTGAAAATATGCCCAATGGAAACTCAAATTCACAAAAACTCCAAAACTGCAAAAAAGCTTTTACGCTCACATGAGGTGGTTTTTCAGGCAATTCAAAACAGCTGCAACAGAAAGTATATATATATATATATATATATATATATATACACCGCACTAGGCATTATATCTACCAACATCCCTTGCCATGACTTCTCGCAAGAGGAAAAATTTACATTTTAGTCGCATAATATCGGTTAATTGAATCAATCGTTTCAAAATTTTTTGGTGCTTTTTTGAATTAAAATTTTGATACACTCTTAAAAATAAAGATTCCAAAAGGGTGTTTTGTGATGCCATAGGAGAACCATTTTTGGTTCCCCAAAGAACCTTTCAGTGAACAGTTCTTAAAAGAACCATTTTGAAGAACATTTAAGACTATAAAGAACCTTTGAAAGGTTCCATGGATGTTTAAGGTTTTTCATGGAAGGTCCATTGATGCCAATAAAGAACCTTTAATTTTTAGTGTGTAGGACAGTGTAGAGCTGACAGGAAGCGAAGTGGGAGAGAGAAGGGATGGCATGTGGAAAGGTCCTTGAGCCGGGATTCAAACTCTGGACACCTGTAGTGCAACTTTTGGCGCAGATTTTTCGCTGTATTTTTTTTGTTGACACTTACAAAATATCACAAAAGTTTTGCGCAAATTTGTAATGGAAACACAGCTAGTGTTATTTAGGTATAATTGAGATTTATTATAGTTGATTGTAGTTTATTATAATTGAGATATATTATAGTTTTATTAATAGTTTGAATCATTTTTTTATTTTACATTTCTATTTTATTTTTTTTAAGGTTTTATGTTTTTATTGTATCTATATAATTTTTTATTTCAATTTTAGGTATTTTCTGGTTAAACTAAAAGAAAATGAAAATGCTTCCTTGGCATCTAGCTGAAATACAATAAGTATTTTATATTTATTTCTAATATTTAGTTTAAGTAACAAAGGTATGTATGGTTTTAGTTTTAGTTAACTATAGTAGTCAACATTTGAAGTGGATCAAAACCTTTCATCAAAGTTGTCCTAAAACCAAAACAATACCCATTTCTTGTCTTAGATGACTTTGAACTTTTTTGATCCACTTCAAATGTTGACTACTGTATGTCTATAAATTATTTGTGCTCAATATCATATGGATTATTTATGCTGGTATTTAATGCTTATTTAAAGCTAATCTTGTAAGTAACAAAAAATTAATTAACGCTGGTTAAATACTTTTTAGCGAATCTAAAAATGAATAAGAAACAATGCCTAAATTCATCCAATCCCATCAATATTGATCTTATTTTTAGTGTATTTTTTTTCTTTTTTTTTTTTTTAAGTGGCCATAACAGTAAAAAAGAAATGAGCAGATTGACAGTACTTTCGAGGAAACCTTAACACTTCTTTTTCAGTACTTTGTGATGAACAGGAAGTAAAAAAAAACCCCAGCAATTACTTGAAATAGAAATCTACTGTATAAATGTCTTCTTTACTGTCACTCTTGATGCAACCTTTCCAAAATGATGCAACGTTTGCAAAAGATGAATTTCTAAAATAAAAAAAAAGACCCCAAAAGTTCTTGCATAAGCGAGGAAACAAAATAGGAAGAACTAGAAACTGATAAGTGACTCAGAAAAAGCTTTATACTAAGGACATGTTAAACGTTCATCTTGTTGCTACGTAAAATGTTGTAACAGGCTATTATTCTTAGTGAATCCTATAAGCTTTAGGTTTTATTTTTGTGACAAAGACCGTCACATAAGTGCTGAATGAATGATCACCTGAATGCGGAGCCACAGCTGTTTGTTGGCCATCTCCATTCTCCTGAAGTTGTTCTCCACCTCTCTGGTTCTCTGGATGTCCTTCTGCATGCGTTTAATATACTCCACAGAGGCCCTCAGAATAGTGCCTTTATTCCAGCGCACATCCCTGAATGCAAATGGATGACGGTCAAGTGTTTATCATTGAAAATCTCTGACAAAATATGGCCATCGTTTATATGCTTGAATGAACAAAAACTTACAGGTCATTGGTTTTAGGGATCATGGTGCCCAGCTCCTTAATTCGATCATTGATGTTAAACCGCCTCCTCCTTTCAACTAAAGAAAAAAAAAAGGAGAGAATGAGCAACCAACCACATACAGACACTCAATTCCATAGCATTGCTTCTTTCTTTTTGTCAGACCTTGACCATTGTGTTTTTTTATTTGTTTTCTGACTTGATCTTTTGATTATGATGGGAAATGAGGCAACCGGTTCTACGCAATACCATCTCTGCGTGTAAATTGTTTATGATGCTCAAGATATGGAGCTATATTCCATTCTAAGCCAAAGTATTTGGGAACGGGCCAAGCTTAGCAAAGCTCTGCAGAATTACTGTCCTGTTGTACAACTCCAATACTTGTGAAATGTCACAGGCAATTACATTTTAATGCCACGGCAGCAGGATCTGTCCGAGTTAACGATAGACCAAAGTGTAGTGCGCTGTCAGCTGAATTTGCCCGGAGGTGACAGGGGGTGTCAATGGCAGGGCACTAGCGGAGCAAGTGTACTTTAAACTGTGAGAGGTTATAAACTGAAAGAAATGAGGGGGAAAAAGCGCATACTCACTCAGGTTGTGATTGTCTTTCTTCTGCCTCTCTTTAGCCATTGCACGAGCTTCAGCATCTTGCCAAAAACAAAAGGCAATACTGTGAATCAACTACTACCATTAACATGTTATGCTATACATGCAAATGCCGTCTGTACTGGATTTATGAGATTTTGTAATAGCGCTGATCAGTGGCATTTCCTCTGAAACTCTGCTTAGCTTTTATCCAGCAGGGTTATATAATAATGTTTCTCTCATATTTTTCAGTTGTAAAGCAGTGTTGTTCAGTTTTCTGTTTATTTTTTGTTGTTTCTATGTCAACACATTATAGTAAAACTTTGCATAAGGTTTCTTGAGATGTAAACCATAAAGACAACACTGTTTGAGTATAATTTACATTTCTTAGCCATTTCCCGTTGTTTGCCATAATTCATGTCAGTCATGTCACTCTTAATGGCATACAGTACTAAGTAAACATTTAGATAATCTTGACTAAATGTGTTTTTTATATCATGTACATTGATAAAGATATGATAAAGATAAGATAAATTTTAATAATTTCTACACATGAAGTTCTAAGCAAAAACCAAAAATGTAAATGTTTAATAAATTGTTTTGTTCGACCAAACAGAAAAAAATAATCAGACAACAAAACAAAACAAAAAAATGTTAAAAGAATTCCAAAATTATTATTTTACTTTACAAATTGCATTTTTAATTGTGTTATTTCACATGACTTACTTGTTGACCACTATTGTTCTAAAATGGTAGAAAATAGTGTTAATGAAGATGCTTCCAAACTTTTTATGCCAAAACAAACTTTCGTATGACTCTAGAGATTGCTCTACCTGACAGTTCTCTCTTGATGGCTAGGTTGGCAGGACAGGAGTTGCTGGTCATGGCGATAGCTGATCCGGACATACCTGGCCCCGTGTACACATCCAAATGGCTGCTGGACAGTGGAAGCTAGGAGTGCACAAAAGAGATATATGCGTCTAGGTGAGTTAAAAGACAACAACAGACAATTTTTTTTTTTTTTATAGAACTGAATAACAACTGAACAAAATCATGAACACAGTAAGCTTTAAACTGTATTAAAATTCTGATCAACATAATACACTGTACTAAAAGACTAATGCATGTCCTTACTGCAGTTTATGCATTCGTTACTGGACAAGATACAACTAGTTTGTCTTGCAAATGGCACTTTTATGAAGCTATATTCAGTGTAACTCTGGTAAATCATCACAATCACTAGATACCCAATAAACACTCAGCTTATCTCTAGCGAAGCCATAAACGCTAGAGATACTGGAGATAAACCGCACAAAATATCACACTCGACTATTGCTTCTGGGTGAGAGAAATGATTGACTATGTTCTTTCTTATCTGGGTCTTTATGGTTTTACACCAGTTGTATCTTTTATTCCATCTTGGTGTCTCAGTGTAATTGTAAGCAAGCCGGCTCTGAGCTCCTAATGAGCCATGACAGATAATTCAGCTCAGATACCTTATCACAGAGGCTACTGTGAAGCAAGCCAAACAAACACAAATCAACAGTAAAAAGTCAGTGATGGAAGCCCGTTATACAACGTATGTGATGATTTGAAATGTGTATGCACAATGCAAAATGCCCTACTGGTTTCGTGAATTCCATCTCTAGAGGCTTTAATCACTGATCAAAGAAACAATGATCAAAGGAGGGACATGGTCAACAGGGTCAGAGGCGGCCTTTTTAGCCTCATTAGGAGTCTGAACCCCCATGTCTCTTCTGACCTTCAAAATCCCTAATGTCCCTCTGAAAAATATCGTTTTCACACTAAATATTAAACGAACTGGCCAGTGCCCATCATATGCATCACATCTGAGACTATTCGCCATCGTTTGCACTTTTCAATGGCCCTATTACAAATCCACGAGGATTAGGGATTTAATAGCTCTGTGGATAAGCATAATAATGGCATTTATCAAGGAAAACCTTTGCATGCAGAGAAAATAGCAACATCCAGGATGGATTCAGGTAAATATGCTTCTGGTAAACAGAAGAAAAATAACAATGGCACTTCCTGATATGATGATTGCTAAATGCAGATCAAGTCAGAGAGTCTGGAAACAAAGATCAATCATTACAATGGAAAACAGATCTCCAAGAACGCTGATCAATCGGGAAATCAATCAGATGCATTCACTCAATACTGCAAAAAACAATACTGTTAATAAAGTAAATCAATAAAAATTCTATCAACATTTACTTTATTTCAAACATTTTCTTCCTTCTCTCGAACACATTTTCTGTACAATGAAAATCAGTGCAGTTCAAAACAACTCTGAACCCCATTTACTTCCATTGTGTGGACAGGTTTGAAATGCCATGAGACATGAGAAATTTTAATTTATGCATGAACTCACTTTTAACAGTTGAAACAGTTGCTTTCCTGCAGGTCCACTTAAACTACAGCCATAAACAATGATCCATTTACAGATATATGAGTACAACATGCTACTAGCCTATGGCTTAATAAGTGTTGCAAGGTTACCGGTGTCCTTAAAGTGCCCAAGGCATGTGCTCTTTCTTTCTAGCCCCTGGAGTTTCCAGGAACAAGATGCACAGAAACAAATAGCTGCAAGACTAAACAACCCCCCCCACCCCACACTCAATACAAGGAGAGTGATGGGAAAAAGACGGCCTTACCAGCTGAATCTTTTCTCCATCGATAACCTCCACGATTGCATATGTTTTATTTGTGTCTTTCATACTGGCCTCTGAATCTCTCATAGCTGCACGGTCTTGTCGTTCACCCTCGACCTCCCCGGAGAGACTAACCTGAGCCGCACCGGGACCTTCTCTCTTCTACTTTCTCTTAACAACTAAACACTGAACTTTCCCCTATCTGGACTTTCAGCCTCCCCTCCCCAGCTCTCTCTCTCTCCCAAACCTCCCCCCTGCTTCCCCACCTTCACGAAATGCCTTGTAAACAAGTTGAACTCTAACTGAGAGCGGCTTAATTGTTAATGTCGGGCAGTTACTTTAAATACAAAGCACAGTGCTCCCACTTTCCTGATTCCCAACGCAATGTCTTTCCTTGAGTGAATCAGGCCACAATTTTAAGTCAATTAAACACTTTAAATACTTAAAACATTTCCCCCAAGGCATGCCGAAGAAAGCTAAATATCGGTTATCCAGTAAATCGAGCACAAAAAAATCACCAGCCAAAGTTCTCGATGAGTCCAAACAGAAAATAAGTTGTTTCGAGGTCGCATGAGAGAAAAACAGTTGCATCATTTTACTGAGACGGTGCTTTGCTATAATTAGACGTGACTTTTGGTAATCAGACAAAGATGCTTTTCATCCCTATAACCCTGATAAAAAACAGCACAACAAATGGATCCAGTATAATTCCTCCATTGTTAAAGTACAAGGTTGGGGGGGGTTTCAAAAATAGACCTATTCATCGGCAATAAGACGCAGCCTGTACATCATAAACAGGAATTATTCACTCAATTTTCTGCTTACCTTCTGGGATTCAGCGATCTGTATTAGTCACAGTGATCAGTAATGTCAACGACTAAGAGGCCTGAAGTGAGTGAAGCAGTTACTTACTGTGTTTGGCATCTGGACCACAGGGTCAATATAAGCCTGGATGTCATCATAACTGGACTGCAGGCTGATGATGTCATCAATAACCTCATCCATCTTGTCCAAAACAAACACATAAGAAGAATTTAGACGCTTTGTGCATTTGCGTTCTACACCTTCCTTTGATCACTAAAGATTTTCTCTCATTTAACCCTATTTCTAAAGAGCATATTTCTAGAGAAAATTAGAAGAAATTACCAACGAAAGATGTATTCCTCTCAACAGTCCTACAGACATAATCCCTGTGTAGTTTAGCTCACAAAAGTAGTAAGTATGCCACAAGCACACATTCACTTAGGATCCCATAGGATCTGTTGGCATTGGAAGCGGAGGAAGGAAGGAAGGACCAAAGTCTGCTACGTTCCAAAGGGCCGTCCTGCCTAAGGTTCCCTGTCACTCTTTAATCTGTAATTATACCTCCACGGCCATAATTGGCCACTTAAACTCCAATGACAATGGAGTTAAGTTAGTTAATACCCTGACCTTTGTGTGCACATGGGGAAATAACACCCACCAGGGGTGAGAAATGTTTAAATCATAAAGGTTGTGGTGTATGAGAGATGAGCCAGACTTTGTCATTTACTGAACTTTAGGTTTCTGCGAACGCAAAGAGGAACTACGGTGCTAAATATAAACCTGTAACATATATACTAACTGTAAATTAAATATCAACAAAATGAATCACGATGAATGTTGTGAAAAGGGTTTCTTTCAAACATGCTTGAACATGCTTACATCCACAACCGTATGAAAAATAAGAAATGCTGAAATACCTCATTCTCGTGGCTGGAGCCGATGTTGAGCATGGCCATGGGACTGTTGGGTGCGCTGTTCCCAGCAGAGGTCATGAGCTGATCGGTGCGCATGCATGGAGAGGGCATGGGTGGTGGGACGGTTCCTGTCTGAGCCTGGGGCATGGTGGGCGGAGAGGGCTGTACCAAGCTTGTGACTGCATGTACAGCCTGCTTGGTGGCGTACGTGGTGGACAGGTACTCCTTGACCTGCTGCCGCTGAGACTGTCGAATGTGGTAGTCTGTGGGGTTCTCAAGATGAGTCTGTACCTGTAAACATTATATTACATTATATAATATTAAAGTATTTTTTATTATATATTTTGTCTTTTAAATTAACATTGTTTTATACATATTTTGGACTATGGGGGGGCGCCATTATTTTAATGAGGTGAAATGGTTGCACTCAGTAAGCTACAGGTGCTACCTGTTGCTATAGTTATCGCAACACAACTCGAAAAATAAAATACAATATACGTATGAAAATATGATACGATGACCACAGCTACTAAAAGAGCTTACAGTGATGATGGATATAAGCATAGGCTTAAACCAAATGGCGTACTATCTTTTTTTTTTTCACACAAATTCCCCTGGATATCGAGAAACTCCTTCAGTGGCTGCGGCATCATGACAAGCGTCGGCATGTTTACATTCTGCCAGGATGGCATCTAGCGTTTCTTGTCTCTGCCATTTGTAAGCTCTTTCAGTAGCTGTGGTCTACTTAAAGCCTCAAAGGCATCAGGGCTAAAGTGGAGAGAACAAAGACACAGGTCTTTAGGAAGTTTTATTAGTCCACAGGCATCTTCCCATTTTTTTCTCCTCTTCTTATCACTAAGAAAGCAGTGAAGACTTCTCTTGTTGTCCTTGATGCCACACAATGTGGCATCTTATCAGTATTTTGTTTTCTGAGTTGTGTTGCGGTTAAAATAGCAACAGGTAGCGCTCGTAACTCACCAAGTGCAACCATTTCATGTCGTCGAATTAATGGCGCCCCCCATTGACCAAAATATGTATAAAATGATGTGGATTTTTTAAAATATCATACATCTTTCATGGGTTTTCTATTACATATTTCAGTAAGAGACATAATTTACGTTATATTAAGCCATACAAGTTTTAATACCTGGGGTCTCTTTAAAGAAATGAATACTTTTAGTCTGCAGGGATGCATTCAGTTGATCAAAAGTGACAATAAAGACATTTATAAGGTTACAAAAGATTTCTATTGCAAATAAATGCTGTTCTTTTGAACCTTTTATTTGTCAAAGAATCCTGAATAAATATGTATCATGGTTTCCATAATTATATCAACTATTTTCAACACTGATAATAAGAAATATTTCTTGAGCATCAGCATATAAGAATGATTTCATGTGACCCTAAAGGTGTAATACTGCATTTTAAAACATATTGAATACAGTTCTTGTAAACTGTAATAATTTTCCAAAATATTGCTATTTTACTGTATTTTCTAATCAAAGAACTGCAGCCTTGGATGAGAACAACACTCTTTTTTTCTAACTTTTGAATAATAGTGGAAATTTGGCTGATATAAAACTGTAAGTTGGATATTTTAGCTGATATAAAACTGTAAGAATCCACACACTGAGAAATAAACAGAACAGAAGTATTAAAAAAATAACAGTATTATTAAAAAAAGTGCTCGCACAATCTGGCATCATCATATCTCATGACTTACTCTTCCAGTGGAAAAGTACAGTGTTTTTACTGTCACCATTACACATTACAAATGAAATCAAGCCAAAGCTTCCAAGCTCAGCCAGCTATGTTTCAGAGTCACAGTCATAGATAGTTATGTAACTGTGGGGTTTAAAAGGGGTCATGAACTGCCTTTTTATTATTTTGTACTGTTGACTGAGGTCTACTTACAATGTTAAGATTTAAAAAAAAAAAAAAAAAAAAAAAAAAAAATTATATATATATATATATATATATATATATACACATACATATATATATATATATATATATATCTTCTACTGTGGAGGCAGTGTTTAGCCACACTATAATGTCATAAAGCGGCACTTTCCACAGCCTGTTGTTTTGGCAGATTGGCGTCAATATAAGCTGTTTTTAGACTAATGAGAAAGAAGTTCTGAAACTTACAGGATGTTTTTATAGTACAATGACCAAAAGATCAAGGGGATTTTGATTTCTCAGTTCATGACTCCTTTAAATCTAGGCATGTATGGGGCATACAAGGGCCAGACAGAGCCTCCAGTGCTTCACTGAATCACACAGGCACCTGCTGATGGAGTTACAGAATAGTTACAAGTTACATCTGACCAGACCGGTCTCATTCTTTCACTTCAAACCGGGTGATTCAGGACACAAAATTGACACATGAAAGTGCAAAAGATGTGCACTGATAAAAAAAAAAAAAAGAAAGAGATTTAAGTTTTAATAAAACAACATATTGTCTTGTGCATTTATGCACAACTGTGCTTAAATCCGAGCAAGCATACTTATCAACAAAACTTTGTCTGTATACTGATGGAAAACATTAGCCATAATACCACATTCCTGAATGAAACCAAGCTCAGGATTAGTGGATGAAAGCCAGTCCGAGCACTTTCACTTTAACATTAAAAAATATGCTGGAGCAAGTAAAACTTTTACAGGCTGGATACAAGACTCCAATTAACACACAAGCTGTAAAGTTGGGACACTATCTGGGAGGACATTTCCCTGCTGTTAAATCCCTCCATGAACACTATATGAAGGCATTTTCGGGTAGGGCCAGTTGCTCTGAACTCTCAGAGGTGAAATTACAGAAGGTTAGTTGTGGTTAGAAGTTCATCTCACATGGAGCTCTTCATTACAAACTTTTATTCGATCTAGGAATGGTGGTGGTAAATGTCCAGCTAAATGATACAGCACTTTGTGAAACAAGAGTTGCTGTTGCTTGATCCTGAGATGACACATGGTTGGCGGCATGGGAAGGCCGCAACAACATGCTAGTGCCTAAAGTGCCACTTGCAATCAAGAAAAACAACAGTGCAACTTATATATATCAAAGAATCCTGGAAAAAATGTATCCACAAAAAAATATTAAGCAGCATGACTGTTTTCATTAATCATGGTTCATGATGATATTGAAGACTGAAGTAATGACTGCTGAAAATACAGCTTTACCACCACAGAAATAAATTACATTTTAAAATTAAAACAGAAAAGAGTTATTTTAAATTATAATAATATTTCACAAATTTTTGATCAAATGAATGCATCCTTGGTGAGAATTTTTTCAAAAACATCTTACTGACCCCAGACATTTAAAAAAAAAAAAATAGTGCAAGAGTTTTATTTCTGCGTTTTAGTTTTAATAATATTTAGTTTTAATAACATTGGCAAAGTGCCAGTCAAAATGATTGTCAGTCTCAAAACTTCTTAAATCTGATGTTCAGTTTGAATGATTCGGTTAATTTGTCAGAGATTACTGTTTTGGAGGAAGTTGAACAAACCTTGACAATGTTTTTAGTTACACAAGCAAAGTTGTTGAGCAAGTAATTTAATTGAAAACAGAGACTTTTACTGTCTATTCAAAGGAGCACAAGAAGCTTTACAGTTCCAAAAAACTGTGGGGCTTTTTGTCAAGCGTTGAAATCAGAATGAAAGAAAAAAAAAAACATCTGGCAAAAAACCTACTGTAGGTGCAGTACAGTTTCATAACATCACACACATGCAAACTCAAAATTCCACGTGTACACTGAGGCTTTCTTTAAACTAACTGATAACAATCCAGGAAAACAATGGCAGAATCACAAAGAAGCATGTCATTTCTAAGAAAGTCTTTGTGTGTGTTATCTCTCAATACGTTATGTCACACCAGCCCCTCTTTTTTCTGTCTTTTTCCTCTTACCTGGCTGCAGTTCCACCGCATTCTTCTACAAATGTTCCTCGCTTTGTTTTTGATCTTGGTTGTAGTCCGGCACACTAAAGCTGTGGTCAGTCCTGCACGACCCACTGACACCTGGACTTTGCCCACTACTCTTTCACCGCAACACGAGAGGAGATTACAAGTGCACCTAATCTTGCCTAATTTGGTCTTCGTGCACTCCTTACAACTCATTCATCCTGTTGGGACCACTAGGGTGGCCGGAGCGCTGAACTACCCAATGGAAGGCAAGATTAGGGTCTCATGGGGAAGCTCATTTATACTCCAATATACAGAACCGCACAATAATCAGAGGGATTTTGGCGGAATTTATGGGAGAGGGCATATCCCACTGATAATCAGTCTCTGCAAAGTATTTTCACAAAAATGTACCAGTATCACAGTTCTCTTGCACTCATGACAGGTTTCGATGAATGACTCATACTGGTTAATGTGGTCACAAGACCTGGCATTACTGCTGGCTCTTCGACGAATTGCAGAACGAGTTGTTCTGGATAAATTGTCTGCTAAATGCATAAATGTGAAAGTAATGTAAACTGCGCTTACATAAGCTGATGGATATGCCTACCTTTAATACTTCGACAGGCACCTGCATGGGTGCCTGGAAGTGTGTTGGTGCGCTGATGGCTGGCGAGGGTGTTGGTGGGCCTGGCATGCGTTGCTGCATGTAATGCATGGATGCTGCCTGCTGTTGCTGCCGCTCCCGCTGCTCCTCCTGCTGCATTTGGTCCCGCATGAGCTGCAGGCGCGCAGGCCGATGCGTGACGACATGGCTGGGGGACGCGGGGGGCGGGCTGCTGTCACTGTGCAGTCCAGCCCGAAGAGTGGTGGGGTGTCTGTAAAGGAAATAGTTAGAGGAAGTGAATATGAAAGAAAGAAAGAATCCTGAAAAAAAGTATCTATTAGGGGCCAAGATGTATATATCCGATTTCTTTTTCTTCTTATTCCACTCATGGTGTCTATGGCGACCCATAGAACCTCTTGAGGGTAAGTTATGAAGTTTGGCACTCAGATAGAGGACATTCTCAATATTAACCATAGCGAATTCGGAGTCTCTAACTCAAACTCTCTAGCGCCACCAATAGGCCAAATTTGCAATCATAATTCTGCTAATAACTTTTGAACCATAAGGTCTAGAAGCAAAATTCTTTTTTCCTCTGATTCCTTGCCGAGTCAAATGTATAACAAAATGTAAATTTCAATGGGTGAAGATTTTTCGCAATTTTGAATTTTGCGAAACAATTACGTTTTTAAACTCGTCCTAGACAGTTTGTCTGATTTTCACTAAAATTTGCTCAGATCATTTTCAGACAATGCTGGCCAACAGTTATCAAAAGCTTTTCGTATACCAATAAACCGTTTCCGTAAAGTGTGTTAACAAAATTGACAAAATGCACGCAAAAACTGCGGGCCAAACTTGGTTTGTGTCATATCAAGCATGACGTAAGGGGACATGAATAGTTTCAGGACAGCGCCACTTACTGGTCAAAAGATCATAATCATTTTGGGTTTTGTAGTAAAATTTCTATAAACAAATGTCTTTAAAGGATTAGTTCACTTCTAGAACAAAAAAATATACAGATAATGTACTTACCCCGTTGTCATCCAAGATGTTCATGCCTTTCTTTCTTCAGTCGTAAAGAAATAGTTTTTTGAGGAAAACATTTCAGGAATTATCTCCATATAGTGGACTTCAATGGTGCCTGCGAGTTTGAACGTCCAAAATGCAGTTTCAATGCAGCTTTAAAGGGCTCTAAATGATCTCAGCTTGTCTTGTCTAGCTCTGCGATGTGCATGCATACTCTGTGTAATCTGGGTCAATAAAGTTACGGTAAAAGTTAAAGTTACGGTAAATCGAAAAACTCCCATCTTATTTTCTCCTCAAAAATTCAAAATCCTACATCGCTGCAAAAACTGGGTCGGCACTTTTTTACGATTTTAAAGTTGGAAATAAGGTGGGACTTTGTCGACATACCCTAACTGTATTGCACAGAGTATGCATGTGCATGGCAGAGCTAGACAAGACGAGCATTTAAGGTTAAAAAGTATATAATGTTTTATTTTTTTTAGAAAATGACAGATCGTTTCGCTAGATAAGATCCTTATGGGACATTCAAACTACCAGGCACTGATTTAGCATTGAAGTCCACTATATGGAGATAATTCCTGAAATGTTTTCCTCAAAAAACGTCTTTACGACTGAGGAAAGGAAAGGAAGTATGAACATCTTGGATAACAACGGAGTTGTTAACAAAATGGCGATTTACCTTTTCTACATAAAATTTTTAATCTGCATTTACAAAAATGATGAATAAAGAATGTGCATCATTGTGTTTTTGCTTTTTTTCTGTTTTTTATTCAGTTTATCAAGGTGATGTAAACTGCACCATTATATATTCTATGGTAATTATACAATAATATAATATTCTGCATATGTAACATAGTTTTATTGTACATTACAAAAAAATAATCATTTTATTAATTTCAACAAATTTACAGTCAATATGGATGCTGCATTTCTATTGTCTTGCATCCGACACGTTTTTTCACTGACACGCCCCCAACTCGGAAACTCGGGGCTTAAAGAAAATGTAGAGTTTCCCACTCTTTGAATTTCAGTTCAGGGTTGTGCGACACTCAATCGCCATTTACGGATACCATAGGAATGAATGGGAAGTAAGCTGTAAGCTGATTCCCACCTGTCCCAAAAAATCAGTGACTTCTCTTATAAAACGGCATTTTTTTCTGCATAAACTCTAAAAATAGTTCAATCCAAAAGTATTGTTTAGTGTAAAACATGTTGAAGATTAGCCGATAGGCTGTTGATTCAGTAAATAATAAGCTATTTCCTCTAAAAAGATGTTTATTCAGCATAGTGAAGCCTCTCCTTCACTGACTATTTCCCTGCCCCGCAGCGTTAGCTTTAGCCATTACGTTTTTTTTGGTTAAAGGTTGCAGGCTTGCCTTCTAGTGGCTTTGGTTCAGGGCTACTTCACTGGAACTTACCTCTGCAGAAAGCAGTAGCTCTCTTTATTGAGTAATTAAAGACAGCTCCTTCGCTCTTCACTTTACCGCTGTTGTGCTTGGGCCTTTAATTGCTGTTTGCAGTTATATTTATATAATTACTTGAAGCCATCTTCAAAAAAAAACAAAAAAACAACAACTTTACCAGTTGCACCAGCAAGCTGGTTGCATATCTCTTTAATAATACAATAAGTCACTTGTTAAATAATAAAGTTATTTAATAAGTTATTAAGTTGTTTAATAAGTATTTGTAAGGTATAATCATAATAAAAAGCCTGCAGTTAAAATGGAAAACAGAATAACATGTATACATAAGGAACCTAAATATAAATCATACAGATTGGCATTTCCTAAAATAGAAAAAAATCCCATTTAACCACCATTTGATGCATTTATTGGCATTTTCCTCAAATTGCCTATAAGATCATCAACAGCCTATGGCATTTCTTTAGAGCTGTGCTCCATTCCACAAGGAGGCCGATGGCTCAAAATAAATACAACTCAGAAGTAACGATGAGTGTGATGGGGAAGTCATGTGAGGGTCAGGTGGTGTTTTTCTTTTTTATTGAAGCTCATGTGAGTGGCCTTTTCAATTTGGAAATGCCTCCTAAACATCCACACCCCACAAAACAGAAAGGTCCACACCCTGTTTCTTCTGCGGTCCTGGGGAGTCCCTAAATGGAGAAGTTCCTCTTTTTGGGGTCCTACAGAACACCAATATGCAAACAAGCATGACTTTGCTGTTATTTGACATATTGCAACTAAGATACAAATATGAAGTGGAATTTAGGTGTACTTCTTGAAAAAGATGGGCTGCTGAGTATGCACGCTAGTGTCTGGTGGATCTCAGTAGCACCATATCACAAACTATACTGTAGATAGCCACGAGGTGGAAAGGACAACCCAGAGGGACTGGTCAGCCTATGGAGAAAAGCTTATTGTACTAGAGGTACAATTAGCAAAGCAGCTCCTATTGAGATGGCACTGAAGCAGTATTTAGCCCACAGTGTACATTTCAGCGGTGGAGGGGGGCACACACACTACAAGCTTTGTGGTTCACACTGGTCAGTGGACACTTTCAGGCTTTGTCACCAGGGCAGTTGCCAGAGGTTGACTCAGTTCCAAAAGAGCAGAGCTTTGGGACGGACTGTCTCGCAAACAGCAGAACCAGATCACCGGGGTGGTTGATAATCTGCTGGTATTTGATTTCATAATTAGCGAGGCAAGATCAAATACGGATGTTGCACCAGAGCTACATTATTATTTTTCTAAAAACACTCCAATGCCATGTGTCTTTATATAGACTGTTGAATGCTGCTCAGAGGTGGCAAGAATGCATTTACACAGTAATCACAAATGTATACTTTAATACTAAGGACTGAGGTAGGTCGGAGCTGGAATAATTTAGTCTGGCTTTTATCTGACATTGAGTCTTTACACTGAATTTTGGGCAAACACAGGGCAGCCCTAACTCAACTGTAGAGGTGAGCAATATATCAGTAGAAATTTGTCAGCCGGTAGAGATTTTTGACTCACATGACGTTGCTGTTTTGAAGCATTGTGACTTCAAGCCTTCAAGTGACTTCAAGCCTTTGAAACGCAATCAGCAGCGAAAGAGAACTCATTTCACTATATGCGTGAGCTGTCTGAGAGACTGTTTCTGAGTGCTGACAGAGAGGAGCGTGCAAGTGAAGACAGAGCTCGTGGGAGTATTAAGCTGAGGTTTTTTTTTTTTTTTGCCCCTTTATAGGCCTCGCATGGTTAAATACACACATTTGTATGTGTCAAAATGCCCGTTTTTGCAAGTATCCTTATAACCACAATAATTTAGGTCATTAGTGGAAGCAAACAGCTGAGAAAGAAAATGTGTAACGGTATATTGGATTAGGGCAGCTCTTAAAGTGACAGCAGTCTAATATTCCTGCTGTCTGTCATTCATGTTAATCAAAAGAACAAAAGAGAAAAATTCTCTCACTGCTCTTGAATAACTCACTTTTGTAACTTTAATAAGAAGAAATAAATATATAATTTACATAAAGAAGACTATGCAGTGTTTGTATACATTTGATTACTTTATGCAATGTATGTTGCATTTCTTATTTATTTGTTCTACTGTAGTTTTTTTGTCCTTTTGCTTGTAACTAGTTTCTTTTTTTAATCACTGGCTCTTTTCTTGTCTCCAGTGAGCTTTAGGTTTTAGGTTTAATTTTTCTGTGATATCGGCAGTGGTGAAAGGAATTACGAAATTTCTATGGTATCAAAAATTTTGTGAAGACCTTTGGATTTCTGTTTGTATATGATATGATGGTGTTTTTCTCAAAAGTAACGGTATAATGTTCATGAACTGACTCTCAGAGATTGTTAATTTGTTCATGTCCTCACACTCTGAGGTGGCAGAGGCTGAAAACAGCACAAGCATCACGTGTTCTTCAGTATGTGTGTATTAAACGATACTGCACATTCGCGCCATTGATTCACACAGAGACACACAGAACATGCAGAATTCATACTTAAAAAGGGAAATTCCATGATATTCCGTGTTATACAGTAAATTCTGTTTTTATGACTGGATCCCGCGATAAACAATGTTTTATTCAGGATTTACGATTCTTATTAAAATGCATTCTTAAAATACCAGTACTAGTAAAATGCGGAATCGTACTGTTTTTAAAAGCAGGTTACCGCGATACCTTTTTAGTACCGGTATATTGTGCAACACTAATATCGCCCACCCCTACTCAACCGTGTAAAGACGCCTTAAAATATTCTGGTTTATATATATAACACGTGTAAAGGTGTGGTCACATTTACTGTTGTTTTGGTGAATTTTAATTTAAATAAATTTCATTTTCCAATGAATATTTCATAATGGGTTCAAATTGGTCACAAATATTTGCTGCATTGATCGACAATAGATCTTTTTACCTAAGAAACTGTGTTAAAATTTTGCTAATGTGACTGTATCTTAAGAGTATGCAAGATACTTTGCTCAAATGCAAGTCTGACTGCTTGGAAAAACAATCTAACCAAACTGCCATTGGTTAACAGTTAGTCCCACCCGCAAACTCCCACCATTGGTTGAGTCAGTGTTGTTATGTCCGGCTGATTGGGATTCTCAAACAAACAGAGCAATGTTTTGATAGTATCACAGAGCCACAGTATTTACACTCACAGTATAGATAAACAGATCATTATTTTTTTATGATCTATACTAAAATGATATATTATTTTGTCTAAAAATAAAACTTTAAAAAGTAAAATCACTCACTGCATGAGCAATTGCTTTACCAAACACTACTACTGAGTAACTGATCATTTAGAACTGGTCAAATAATTGGTAAACATTTCTCAGTTCTTCCAGTGATGAAACAATCTGATAACTTGACTGTTTCTCAGAAGTCCAAGTCAAGTCAGAGTTGGGGCGTTCTTGTATTACTGTTGTATCAACAGAGCATTTGCGGCTCAGCTCTGAACATGGTGACGTATACACTCGGCATATATTGACGCTGCTCTGTGCATACGCCACCTCCTCCAGTGACGTTGCTCTCCCACATCGCCCATCGGCGAATACCAGGCATACACTGCCCCGATGGAGACGCATCCAAACAGAGCCAGCTATCAAAGTGCCCTATTGTCACAGCCGCCAATGAATTTGTGGCATCTCTACATCAAAGGATGAAGAAAAAATAGAAAAAAAGCGGGCCACAAAGCTTATTCACACACATAAACACACCTGCAGTGCTTACTGTGTGCCACAATTAATGCATCAAAGTACTATAAAGTATTACAAAAAAAAAAAGTAAAAGTATCTATTATGATAGAATTTCCAGGTATTACTGTAAATTAAAACCTAATAAATTGTTACATTTTTAATAAAAAATATTAAAGTAAATAAATATATTTTCTGGAAAATGAAATCAGTTTTTAAAAAAATCAAATTATGATTCTTTAAATATTATTTTACTATCAAAATTATTGGCGCCGTTGAAAATATAGGCCAAGCAGACAGAAATAATCTTTACTGTCATACCCTGAGATTCTCACAGACGCATTTCCAGCCATTTAGAAGCTTTGATTGCAAACATTTATTTGCACAGTAGAAAAGTACAAAGACAGTGATAAATGAGAAAGGAAACAATAGGGTGGGCAGAGAATCAGGAAATTACAAACACTCAAACTCACACTGCCTGCACGAGCGCCATTGTGCAACATATCAAAGCACATGCACTAACCGCCAGGCCAATACCTCAACAAATGTCCTAAACACAACAATTCTAAGAAACATGCAAATCTGATGCTCTCAGAACACGAATACATCCCGTGGGTCAAGATTTACAAATTGCTACTAGATTGTAAATAAACCAAAAACTGGTGATTCAAAAGTGTATTCAAAACGGAGTTAAAGTTTACAAAAACGAACACCACATCCTACAATGCAAATAGCATTAACCAACGTAGTGTGCAGAGGAAACAACTGATCATTTAGAAAACAATTCTGCAATATTCACAGCTCTGAGATTTGGTGAGCAACTGCTTATATGCAAATATGAATATAACGCTCAGGCTTCGTTGGGGTTTTGGACACTGCATTAACCTGCACAGGACAGGGGTCTGGCAAAGAGCCAGATTATGTTGGCTCCTCTGCCCCTTCCCACTCTTGATTTACTACCCACCCTGTCTAGCAAGTCAGTGAGGCAAGCGGAACCAAAAATAACACCCACACTTTCTGTTCCTGTTTGCAGAGACACCCTGTTCCCTCGGGGTAACAGCCTGCCGGTGTGTAAACTCAATGCCTCTGCAGCACACAGTGAACTTTCCATACTCTGGCCAACTCATCTGGCATGTTCTAAGGATTCACACTCGCACATGGGATTAACACTCGCCGGGATAGCATTCGGTGGGATGGGCAGGGGAAGGACGGCTCTCAAAGTAGGAGGATAAACCTTCTGGCAGTGTCTTCACAGCACCCTTTTCCTTCCTCTTTTGCCTCAAGATAAGCAGTAGCGTCAGTTCTAGGAAAAGCAGTTCTTCTTTGGGTTTTGATTTGGTACAAAACAGATCACAAACATTTCAAGGAATTAAACTGGAGCTGATAATGACAAATAGCAGACATTAAAATTCTATGCTATCGTTGAAAAAAAATGAAAACTAAATAGTAAAAATGGCAATGAGTTTAAATGCTGCAAGTGAATTTAGGCATTATATGGAAGCTTATTTCACAATTATGACTTTTTTATTTATTTGTTTTATTTATTTTATTTTTATTATTATGTGGAATGGCGAGATATAAACGTACTATTTTAGTGTACTTTTTTATACAATACCATTTTATTTTTTTAATTCCTCTGTGAAAATGACAACTCACATTTGTGAAATTAAAAGTTAGCAATTATTATTATTATTGTTTTTTTAATTCCCTGATGGAAATAAACATCCATAGCAATATAATGTACAGCATTAAAAACTGATATTCATATTGAAATTATTTAAAAGTGTTATTAATTGTAAAAGTTGATCATTACTGATATGATAAAAAAACATCTTCAATAAAACTTAAATATGATAAACGATATGATACCAATATATCACACATTTTTGTTTAAATACTGTACAATAAATTACAAAGATGACTGAGAAATCTTTTATAATAGCACAGAGCACTTCGGTTAATGCTCTGAATATTATGTGGGGTCCCATGATTTCAAGAAAATAATTAAAAAAAAATCCCCAAATGATGCTTGTGTCATGTGCCGTGCAGTCATGCTTCTTGGCCTCTCATCAACTAAGCGATTACCTCACTCGCAAACTCATGCAATCAAGTAAATAAACATCAGTCAAACTTCTGCTTTTTCTGCTGTCCTCATTCCAAAAGTAATATATGCTGTTTCATTTAACCATGGATTGACAATGAGAAAAGAGAAAATGTCAATTCATTAAATATCAAAAGAGAACAGACACTTTGAGGTTTTCCGGCTTTCACATGAGCAAGACACATTCATGACCTCATTTACTTTTAAGTAAATGCTGGTCATAACCTAGATTAAATGCCCTTTAGTCCAAGAGACAAAGACAACTTAATCCCAGTGTTGCCAAATCCTGCGGAATTGGGCTGTTGGGTTGCTTTTCATGTCCGTAAGTTGAAGCGACCCCATTAACATGATTTTTATTCATGTTAGGAATGTGTATTTTACCAGGGGAACCTCGCTAAAAAAATGTGTATTTTACCCCCCGGAATGCAGGGGGAATTTTACTTGGGGACAGTTTTTTGAGCTAGTTTTAAATAGCAAATGAGTAGAAATTTTCCCAAATATTTCTTATTATCAGTGTTGAAAACAGTTGCGCCACTTACCCATTTTTTTTTTTTACCACATTCTTAGATAAATACAAAGTTCAAAAGAACAGCATTCAGCATTGTTGATTCATTTTATTTTCTGTTGTGAAGATAGAGAAAAAAAAAAGTGGAAATACACATGCCAAGTTCTGTCATGAAACTCTAGGTGGAGTAGGCTTCCGGGTTTTTAACACAAACTAATGATGATCATAGCTGCGTATATTACTTACAAATTGTAATCCAATACTGATTACAGATTGCATAATAAAAAGTTTAGTTGGTAACAATCTGGGTTATTCATTTTAGGTAATGTATTCTGACAGTTTTTTAGATTACTTTTTTTTAATCAAACTTGTTTTAAACTTAACATCAAACGTACCATATAGATATAAAAAAGTGAAAAAAAAGAAACATAGAAATTCTTAAACATAGAAATCAATGACATTACACAGCTAAAGTCTTCCAGATTTGAAATATTTTTGTCCAGACTTCCAGAGAAATGCTATTTACTATTAAAATCTTAAACACAATTTAAAATTTTTTTGTAGGACATTTGTGTGTATATTCAAAGCTAAATGGTATGACACAGTAGCGTTTTTAGAATCAATAAATTATAAATAATTCACTGCTATTGTGTAAAATAATAATAAGTAATCTGATAAGCATTTAAAAATGTAATATACTCTAATTACAAGTACTTAATTTTTGGAATCTGATTATGTAATCCAGATTACATGTATATATCATCTGATAATGATATTCACAGTGTTAAACTACTTGGCACAAGCGGATTGGTTTCTTTTGCATACGCATACGCAGCCAATGAGCTTGCTGCTTTACATTTAAATGGCTGGTTAGCATTCACTAGAGCATTTCGAAACCCTCCACCTCCCCAGCTCCACCTGTATAGATCTGCTACAGGTTATTTTATATGCTACATGTGCAGCAGCAGTATGTCTTAAATACTCACAGTAGTATGTATTGGCAGTAGGAAGTTGTTGTACTTGCTATGTGGCAGCAGCAGCAATAATCTACAATAACCAACAGCAGTTCAGCAGCATAACAGATCTATTCCGCCAAGACCAAATACAGTAACACTGTCATATCCATTACCATAGTAAAATCTTCTGAGAGCTGTCATAATAGAAATGAGAAACTCCTACCTTCCTGAAATGTCACTGTTTTGCATATGTATCAGGATAAAATCTAGAGCATTGTCAACCTCAGTTATGTGCTAGTTTAACTTGATTAGAATCTCATTTATTTAGCAACTACAATGACCTGTGGATGACTTGTTTCAAAATGTTCAAAACACAAAAACAACACAACTGCTTCATTTCTACTGTCTTTGGCTAATTATTGTCTGACCTCTTGACTTCGAAGCATAGGAAAATATATTTGCTGTAGCGTGCAGTCAGAGACATGTGCAAAGATTTTCATGGTTTGGAAGGACCATAAATAGTTGTCTGCCATACAGTGTATGATTAAAAACAATGTCAAATATGCACATTTTCTTTATATAAACCTTTACTTGGGTGATTTTATACTGAGAGGGCACTTTATTTACTCAACCCTTGTCAGTGATTGCTCTCTCGTTCAACAGGAAATCACAACCCCGTAGCGACCCAATTCAACTTCCAACTTTGACGGCGCTTACGGGAAAATATACAAACGACCGAATGGATTTTCCTAACAGACAGGCCCAGCTGCGTTCGGACACGCACTGAATAGTGTATTCTCCACGGCTTTCTGTGCCTTTATTCATTTCTCTCTGTGAGAAATATCTCACAATTACCTCTTTGTGTAGAAAGTGCTGAAAGTGATCTGGGTGTCCTCCACGCGCTGCTCTCTACATGACTGGGTGCCTGCCTATGAGTGGGCTGAAAAACTGGAAAAGAAACACAGAGATTTGTATTAGTGGCCATCCTTTGCCCGGTGAGTAACATGAAGAGGTGTCTGTGGCCGGATGAATCGGAGTGATGACAATGCTGCAGATAGTTGCGGCTGTGCTGTTTCTAGCGGTCAAAGTAACAAGGCAACAGGTGCAGATATCTATTTATATGTCCATTTGATATCTAGGTTAAACCATGAAACATCTAATTAAACCTCTTTTCAAATTGTGAGAATTAAACTTTAGCAGTGCATTTGTATTTATAGACCCAACAAGTGAGGAAAGTTATTCTACACAATGAGGTGTACAAAGGTGTATGTGTATCTGTTGATGATGAAGATACATTAATATATCTAAATACAACCATTCTATCCAATGAGAGCAAACACCTCCATTACAGAAAATACACGCATGTTGTTGTTGGACATAAAAATACCTTTCCAGGGATAAAAGTTGATATGTATATGTTGATATGTTTTAGTTAATGCTGGTAATATTTAAATGCTAATATTTTTAGGAAATTGTCCCTGTAAAGTAAAATAAAATAAAATAAAATAATAGGCACTCTAGCTGAAATGTATATCTTAGTTAATACAGCTAATTTTTAAATCCTAATATTTATTGGGATTTGTCCCTGTAAAAAATAATAATAATAATAAAAAAATAAAATGATAAAATAAAATAAAATAGGAACTACAGTTGAAATGTAACTCAGTTAATACTGCTAACATTTAAATAATAATATTTATTGGGAATTGTCCCTGTAATAATAATGAAAACAACAACAATAAAGAACCAAAAAATTACCCATTTACATTTCTGTCTAAAATTTTGAATAATTTTTAGTTAATACTGGTATTATTTAAATGCTAAGATTTTTAGGGAATTGTCTCTAAAAATTGTCCTATTGTCCCTTAATAAAATAAAATAAAATAAAATAAAATAGGCACTATCACTGACATATATTGCTTAGTTAATACAGCTTATATTTAAATGCTAATATTTATAGGGAATTGTCCCTGTAAAAAAAAAAAAAAATATATATATATATATACAAAATAAAATAAAATAAAATAAAAAAATAAAATAGACACTACCACTGACATACATATCTTAGTTAATACAGCTAATATTTAAATGCTAATATTTACAGGGAATTGTCCCTGTAAAAAAAAATTGAAAATAAAAAAAAATAATAATAAAATGTTAAATTAAATTACATTTAAATAAATTAGGCGTTACAGCTGAAATGTATCTCTTAGTTAATACAGCTGGAATTTAAATGCGAATATTTACAGGGAATTGTCCCTGTAAAAAAATAAAAAATGAAATAAAATTATAAAATAAATTAAAATAGGCACTACAGCTGAAATTTATCTCTTAGTTAATACAGCTAATATTTAAATGATAATATCTACAGAGAATAGTCCCTGTAAAAATAAAATAAACTAACATAAAATAAAAATAAATAAATAAATAAAATAAAATACAGCT
Organism: Labeo rohita; assembly: GCF_022985175.1. Lineage (NCBI taxonomy): Eukaryota > Metazoa > Chordata > Actinopteri > Cypriniformes > Cyprinidae > Labeo > Labeo rohita. Next base: position 27,531,987 of record NC_066879.1, on the reverse strand, counting down.
GAAATGTATCCCTTAGTTACTACAGCTTTAAATGCTAATATTTAAAAAATAATAACTAAAATAAAATAAAATGTCCCTGTAATAATAATGAAAACAACAACAAAGAAAAAAAAAATCACCCATTTACATTTTTGTCTAAATTTTTGAATAATTTTTTTATGCTTTTTTAATTTAAATTGTTTATTTTTTTGCTGTTTTTATTGTTATAGCCCTATTTTCTGAGTGCTGTGAAACAGCCCTAAAATGCATTGCATCTTTCTCCAAAGTACAACAATGTAGGTAAGCAACTGTCATATCCCCATCTCTGTTAAACACATTTTACTACATTTAAACCTAATCTGCAGATTTTTGTATTAAAATCAGCACAGAAAATACCACAAAAGTTCACTGATTCCATCCAGGTTTATGGATCTCTGCCACTTATTTATCTCACAAAAACAGACCATCACAAGTTAATACCAGTCGAAATGACGCATGATCTGTTTTATATAGCTACACAACCATGTTAAGAAACATGCTTAACAAGAACCTAAAGCAACACTTGACAAGCCAAGCAGATCTCAGTTAAGTGTGAGACTTCCAATAAAACACGTTTCCCAACCACTGAATATGTGTGTCCAACAAAGTGAATATTCAATCCTGTTATGGATCGTTGATATCAAATTATACACAAATCTTGGTAATGATTTACGCTCCATACCTTATACGCAGTTGTAGACAGGCAGTGCAAATGAAGACAGCCGGTCAATGATTATCTCGTCCTATCCGTCACAGATACACAATCCTCAAGTAAGTCTAAACCCCAGTGGCGTCCTAACAGAATACTGAGCCTTCATGTTTAAGCATGGCTCTTATACTAGAGGCTGACAGCGCCGCCACTCGTGACCAACAGACACAGAGAAAAAGAGAGGGAGAGCGATCAACAGTCACAGGGAAATCCTTAGTCATGAAGTCTTACAGTACAGTGTCCACAACTTCTCCTCTTCTGTCTATTACCCCCTTCAGTTCCCCTAAATGACCTAAAATCCTGTGAGTGTCCGTGAGAGAGGAACAAGGGGACTTCATTGTCCCTCATCCCTTTCCTTAAGTCTTCTTCCATCTCATCTGACTGTGCCGCTGAATGTAATGAGACTGGAGGAGTGTGGTGAATCACTGGTTAGGTTGGGTCAGCAAAAACTCATGCGGACATCTGAAAACACACTTCACACGTCACGCATTAATACTTTTGGGTTACTGTAAATTATAAGGGAAGTCACTCTTAATCGTTGCACGGTGTTTTGACTGCAGGTTGAAACGTGCAGATAAACGTGAATGTCATATGATTTCATTCGGCTGAAGATTTTATGCAAAGAGACTTGCATTCAAGGTATTTTTTTAACCCATGACACTCAAGTTGCTATCACTATGCTCTATCAGTAGCAGACGGTGCTCTGACATTGTCACATGATGATGATTATGGTGGTGGTGGTTAAAGGGATAGTTCACCCAAAAATGAAAATTTTATGTTTATCTGCTTAACCCCAGGGCATCCAAGATTTGGTGACTTTTCTTCAGTAGAACACAAACAAAGATTTTTAACTCAAACCGTTGCAGTCTGTCAGTCATATAATGGCAGTCAATGGCTACCAAATCTAGGAGAGTAAAAAAAAACATACACAAACAAAACCAAATTAAACCCTGCGACTCTTGACCGTACACTGATGTCCTAAGACACCAAACGATCGGTTTGTGCAAGAAACTGAACACTATTTTTGTCATTTTTTACCTCTTATTCACCGCTATGTCCTACTGTCCTAAGTACATGCACAGCATCTGGCGTGTGAAGTGTACGCGCTCTGGTATACGCAAGCAACAAGAACACCACCAGTTTTGAAGAGATCTCTGTCTCCCATCTCTCTGACTTCTTGCTCTGAGCAATTGTGATCTACTGAAGAAACAAAGTCACCTACATCTTGGATGCCGTAAGCAGATAATTTTGGGTAAACTATCCCTATAAACCTTCGAAAATTGAGTTCAAAAGTTTGGGGTTGGTTAGACTTTCTACTTTTTTTCTTTTTTTTCTCTCTTATGCTCACTAAGACTGAATTCATTTGGTAAATACAATAAAAACTGTAATAATACAATTTAAAAATATAGCTGCAAGCAGTGATGACGGGCCCAAGCCATCAGTGCAACCACCACCCCGGTGGCTTTAGAAAAACGGTGCACAGCGGGCACATGCATTTACAGTAACCCTCTGGCAGTCTGGTTTTAGGGTTTACAGCCTGTGATGGCAACACCAAAATTTCAGCAGTCACATTATCCTTTACAAATCATTCTAATATGCTCATTTGATGCTTAAAAACCATTTTTAATTAGCAATGAACATAGTTGTGCTGCTTAATATTTTTGTGGAAACCGTGGTACATTTTTCAGGTTTCTTTAATGAATATAAAGTACAAAAGAACAATTTATTTGAAATAGAAATCTTTGTAACATTATAAATGTAACATTTAATCAGTTTAATGTATTTTCAGTTAATCAGTTAAAAAGTATTGTACAATTATTGTAGGTGAAAACAAAAAAGTTTTTTGTTTAGAATGCAGAAATTCTGTCAGTGCCTATAGCCTAGTAGTTAGCACACTGACATATAGCGCAACTGTGTCTCTGGCCGACCTGGGTTTGGATCTCGACCCAGGGACCTTTGCCGATCTCGCTTCCCCCTCTGCACCTAGCACTTTCCTGTCAATCTTTACTGTCCTGTCATCAAAAAGGCCAAAAAAAAAAAAAAAGAGAAGAATGCAGAAATTCCCACTCACATGTCTAAATTCAGTCAGTCTAATTGAGTCACACCCTTACAATGATTGAGACTTGCTTCCTTGTGTCAGTCAGAACCCATTTTCTTGTGTGATACACAAAATAATGTGTTTAATATCAAAACACATTATCAAAGCTGCTCATTCTGTCATTTACTCAAAAGAAGATACAATGAATGCCACTGGGATTCACTGATGGACCCCTTGTTCTTCAAAATACCTTCTTTTGTGTTCTGCAGAAGAAAAAAGTCATAGGGGTTTAGAGCAACATGAGGGTGAGTAAATATTCTGGCAAAAATGTGAACCTTGAATGTAGCTTTGGATAAAAGTATCTATTAAATGGGTCATTCTATGGAAATGTCTATTTTTCTGTCCCTAGCCTTTACAGAAATATTACACTTGAACAACACTTTAGGATTACAATTTCTTTATATTTTAAAATGAAACAATATGTTATTTGAATAATTACACCTTCATGAGCAATTAATGTGGCAGTATTTGTTTTTAAATTAATTATACAGAATTCAAAGAACCACAAAACTGCTCATCCCCACAGCCAACGTGCTTTATTTTGAGGTCAAAAACCTTTTCTGTATTTATAACTATCAAATATATGATCTAAATTGCATTAAAAAAAACAAAACAAAACAAAAAAAAACTAAATGCTGAATAAATATTATAAAATATATAATAAAGTAGTGATCCCCTGGAGTTGTCACTGGTGTTACTGTTTAACAAAAATCGTTTATTTTGAAATAAAAATCACATTGATGACATCACTTGACTTCCTTCTTCCTATTTCCTAAAGATCTATGAAAAAAGGCCCATGTCAAGTCCTCCGTCTCTTTTCAGTTATAAGAAATTTTCTCACTTATCTGTAAAAAACGAAAATACAAATGGATTAAACTACTTAATTTAGTGAGTATACCATGATTGACAACATGTGGTTTGATACCTTGCAGCAGCATTTTGTAAAATGCATTTTTTTCATGAAAATTGTCACTGGTGTTACTGTCACTGGTGTTACCTTCCTTGCAGTAATAATCAGTGTATCAGGTCATATGTATGTCACTGGTGTTACTGTGTTTTTTTGTCACATTAAATAAATAAAACATAATCTCCTTATTTCTTGCATTTTCATTCTTTTTTCTATAACTATGACATGTGCTGAAAAATAATATTTTATAAAAACCTTTAATATTGCCAAAGAAGGTAAACCTGTGACAAAAAATGGTACATGTGGTCTTTAAATAATTGGACAAAAAAGATTAAAAAAAAAAAAAAAAAAAAAAAAAAAACCTTAAACACTAAGCTGCCATTTATATGTATTCATAAAGTCAAAAGGGAATCTAATAATGTGGTCTAAGTTTAAATGTTAGAAAAAGAAATATATTTTAAGACATCTTGCCATACCAAAAATGGACATTTCTGTAGAATGACCCAAATTGCAAATGCTTTGTCATTTAGGTAGTGGGAAGAGTGGTGAAAAGTCATATGTAATGGAAGTTGCATTGCTGGAATGCAGGAAACGTGATACACTGAGAGCTTTCCTAACACGTTAGACCTTAAGAAATGTTACATGAAACAACTGCTTTTAGAATAAAAATAGCAGCTGTTACATTGTGTCTCCCCCTAGTGGTCATAAAAACAGACATGACATATTATTATAAGCTGTTTATATTCTGTAAAATGTTCTATAAAGTGCATTTGGTAAAAGGGCAGATGCATTTTAAGTAATGACACCAAGAAATAGTCCAATGTGCATTCGGTGGACCATCATTTTACTTACTCCACATAATGAATTACACTCAGACAAAACAAAGTCTGATGGAAGGGTGAGTTAAGAGGAAGCGAGATGTTAGTTACAAGAAATGAGTATTGCATTATGCCTGAATAATTCCCACCTCTGCTTTAGATCATGTGCGCATAAAAAAAAAAAGATTTCTGCATTATGGGGTTATGTGACATTTAGATTGACAGGATCAAGCTTTATACTGACATTTTAAAACTTACAGTTAAATGTCTTAAATTGTCATGAATAGCATGATTTCCAGTATAACAGTAATTCTCTAACAGTTTTGTCTCAGGATCAAAATTTTACACAATAGCAAACTTGTTAATTATAGAAAAGCCAAAAAAGTTCTTTTTAGGGAAATGAAAATGTGTTAAATTAACTATGTATGATATACTTAAGTATTTTACTGTATTTTGCAAGGATGTATTAAATTGATCTAAAGTGACAGTAAAAACATATTTCAAAAACCTATTTCAAATAAATGCTGTTATTTTGAACTTTATTTTGAACAATCTTAAAAAAATGTATCACGGTTTCCACAGAAATATTAAGCGATATTAAACTGTTTTCAACATTGATAATAATAATAAAAGAAAAGTTTGTTGAGAGCTGAATAAATTATATAATAAATACATACCAAAAAGTTATTTTACTGTATTTTTGATCAAATAAACAGCCTTGTTGATCATAATAATAATAATAATTCACAGACCCAAACTTTTTAACAATAGTATAAGAATGCTAATATGCACATGGATTATCATAGGCTAGGTTAAATAGGAAAGCTGACAAATTTGTAAATGCATAAACAATATAGGTGTTAATAACCGACCTAACATATGGACAAACGCTGAAAATGGAAATTGGTAAATGTGAAGTGTTTTAATTGCCATTTTTGCTGCTGTCCATGACCCACAGTACAAATCCGACAGTTGAGAACCACTGTATATGCCATATTCATGACAAACTATTCCAGTCTGTCTGTCTATGTGGGTAATTTCCAGGAAAAATGCATTCTAAAACAAAGAACTACTTTGTAATTGTATGTGTGCATTACTTTCTAAAGGCTAAACATCAATTTAGGCCACACAATGAAATGACACATAAAACAAGACCATGGCCATAAACCAAGGTTACCAGAATTACAATGAGACAGCAAAATGTCTGTGGACATTTATGGAAGTTTACAGATTTTACAGTTTTAATGCCAAACTAACATGAAACTGCCCACTTGTGATATAATGAAACTTTAATAATGACAAACCAAAACAGTTTATTTTCAAATGTTCATAACCCTTTTTCTCCACTGTATCCAAGACTTTTGTGATCAATTCAAAGCTCTATTTTTTCCATTGCTTTGTTTGTAAGGTGCATGATGGGAAATGAAAGGCCGGATGGCATGTGTTTCCATTCAGGCGGTGTGACCTCTGCAAAGTGCTCAAACCACCAGTGACCTTTCCTCCAAAAAGACCTCGCTGGGGGGCTTTTAAAACGATAAACACAGATAGAAAGCGTTTCACAGATGCAAACTGTAGCAAAGTGGTTTAAACGGCTTGTTGACAGTCAACGTGCGAGACAAGACCGGCCTTGTGCATGCACACTGAGGCAGTTTAATAAACTAAATACAGACAACAATGTATTTACAGTAGTATTTTGGGCCATAGAAGGAGCGCCAGACACAAAACTGCATTTCATTGGTCCAAACAGCTGCGGGCCTGTTGCACTGCTCTAGCTCCTGTGTAGGAGGCCATGTTTATGACCAAGGAACTGTTGTGTTCCTGACAATAGCCTATGGAAAGGAGGATATTTCTAGACCCTGACTATGTCTAAACCAGCTGGGCTGGCATTTCTATTATTTTCCATCAGCTTTTCTGATCAGGAGGGAACTAAAAACTTACTCATGCATTTTGCAATGACATTAAGATGTATAAGGGGAATCCCAAAGTTACATATTCACAGTCCGCTTGATGAAGAGTGTTTTTGTAATGAAGTTGTTTTAGCAAGACTAGAAAGAAAAATAGGTCACCTACATTTCTTATCCCTCTTGTGGTCTTTGGTCAAGTGTCGAATTATTAAAAAATTTCACTTTAGCGGAAACTTGGTAACTTTTGTGGCACTTTCTATATGACCACAAATTAGTTGAATATTCTAAGTAGTCTTTAAAAATAGTGACACTTGTGATCTTCATATAGGAAATGAATTTAAATATGAAAATACAGAGCATTTGTTGTACAAACGACAAATCAGCCATGATAAAGTAGTTTTAGATAATATCTAAATACATATCTTAACCTATGTAACTATGGCTGATAATACTCTTACATGGTAATGTATAATTGTGATTATAATAATAATAATATGACTTACAAATTATTTTATGAATAATACTTTATTTCTCCCACCAGATAACACCATATCTGCCTTACATGCTTTGAATTTTAAATACCTATGCTATATTCTTTAAATAATCACTGTATTCATTGAAAATATATATTTTTTCTAATATTTTGTATATTTGTTCCATATTTGCATTGGACGCTTTGGATTTTAAATACCTTTGCTATATTTTAATGTAATCACTGTATTGATTGAAAATATGATTTTCCCCCCCTAATATTTGTATGATTTAATACAGATTATTTAATACATATCTGCCTTATATGCTTTGGATTCTAACGTAATCACTGTATTCACTGAAAATATTATTTTTTCTATTTGTATTATTTAATAGACATGCTGCACAATTAATTAATTAATTAATTTATTTATTTTATTAGTGTTTTGTTGTGTTCAAATTTGTCTATATAGTTTTTATTCATTTTTTTTTATTTCATTTTAGTTTTAGTTACATTAGTACATCAAGTTAAATTAAAATAAAATGAGAAATTTTGTCTTGGAAAATAGCTAAAATAAAATGTTCACCTTTTTTTTTTTTTTTTTTTTTTCAGTTTAAATTTATTTCAAGTAACATTTTTTATGGTTTAATTTTAGTTTACCTAAATAACAAACATTATTGAAACAAAATATATTACATAATTTTTTATTATTACTATTATTATTTTTTATGTTACTACCTTGACCCCTAATACAAGAGGGTTCATTTGTTGGCAGTGGCTTAAACAAGAATCCTTAGAGATCAGCCATGGCCAAAGGGGTCTTTAGGAGATATGTTGTGAGATTAGGAGCGTTGGTAGAGGCAGAACAGTGTTTGCGATTGTCAGCGTCACTTATGCTGCATTACAACGCAGGATCCACCTCCCTCTCTGGCTCCCCCACTCAAAACTAGCAACGTTTTACTCGACGGTATGGCAACTATGCCCGCCTTTGGCCTATCTGGCATGTGTATGGAGAGAAAAAGGTTGGGAAAGAGAGACAGGATGCTTTGGGACCTTAGTCAGAGGGTAAAGAAAGCAACCATGTCCATGTTTAGCTGTGTGAGAATTACAGGGTGACGCTGACATAAACATTGTACACGCTAGTGACAGACAATGTGGAGATGAGAACAAACACATTTCAATTGTTTTTATTATACAAAATGTTAACTGTAGACAACTGTACACTCTCACAAAAAAAAGTACAAAAGTTGTCACTGGGGCGGTACCCTTAAAAAGGTATACCTCTGTAACTTATTTACTCATAAAGGGTGCATATTTGTACCTAAAGTGTTCTAGTAAAAAACTGGTATAAATTAGTACCTAGAGTGACCCATATCAAAGGCCTAAACTCAGTTTTGTTTTAGAAAAATCAGACTGGAACTGGAGATTAACCAACACTTCCCATTTTTTATGCAATAACATCAGATGGTCAGTAAACAGACTATGAGTGAGTCATAGATTCCTAAAGTTTTTGACCCCATGGCCTGTCATTGTCAAAGACAATATTCAAAGGTCCCCTAAGATATTTCTAGCACTTGTGGTGTAATGACAAAGCTGCTCATTTTCTAAAATAAAATAAATAAAATAAAATAAAATGTACCAAATCTGTCAATATATTACAATAATTAAATAAATATTTATAATAACTACATATGATTAAAGTACTATATTAAAAAATAAAAAAAAATAAATAATTCAATTCCATAATATTTTTCTATATTTGTGTCTTCATTAATAACCGTATTACTATGTGCTACATATTTGATCTCATAATAGGGTATTATTTTATATTTTAATCACCAACTTCATGAGTATTTTAGGGAGATAAGATACTGACTAGAAAAACCGTCGAGTAACATCAACAACAAAGCATTGGTCTGTTGGGTAAAGACATTACGTAAGCTTAAAATACATTTGCGTATCACTGTTACCCTTTTTTAACTGTCCTAGGGCCAGGGGTACAGCTACAATAATGAACAGCTATAAAGGGGCAGGTACAGGGTACATCATTCTGCACATCCTGATCTTCACATTCCCCAGTACACTGAGTACACTACACCTCTTACTGTTTCCACACTGCCTATGTTCGCTTGAATATACCTTTATTTCCTGAGGACTACAACACTAGCTTAAATACTCTCCAAGAAGTGCAGCCACTTACTAATGCATACAAGATGAAGCTGGAGTTAAACAGGATATTACGCCTGTATACATAAGAACAGGACCGCCTGGTCTGGTTTCAGGTTGGATTGCACGCCAGCAGCTACCCGGAGTCCTGAATTTGTCTGCTACACTATGAAAACGAACTATTATGCAATTTGCACATTCATTACATAATAGATCAAATCTGGTACACCAGTGTTGGTTTAGCATTTTAATTATTACTTCAAAGGGGTTTTAAAGTTTATTATTTTGTACTGTTCTGAGGTCCACTTCTAACTTTGAAAAGATTTTTACATCAAAAAACATAATTTAGAATAGGCTATTTTCTGTCCTGTTTTGACCCCCCCCCCCCACTCTTTACTAACATTGGGATCAGAAGGAAGGCAAAGACTGTGTTTTTCCACAACTTGGTGCTGCACAACGTCGTCTTGTCTTTGAAACCATCTATATCATTTGGTTTCTGCGTAGACCTGCCTTTCGTTATTTACACTACATGCAAATCAGTGGGCGAAGCTAAACAAGCAGTGATGTAGAAGCAGGGATTGATTGTTGGTTAGTCAATCGATAGTCGATGAGAAGAGGCTTGGTTGACCAAAATTTTATTAGTCCCTTAGTTGCAGAAAAAAAAAATTCTATAGTCCGTGACGGACAGATCGTTAACGACTGGTCCATGTGGTAATATAGTACTAGGGGTCGGCCGATTATCGGCACCGATATTAGGCATTTTTATGATTATCGGTATCGGTCATTTTCAAAGCCGATTCGCGATAGAATAATTTAATTTTGAAATGCGCTATTTGGCTCTGATACTGATGCAGCCTGTTGGAACTCACCACTCTGTGGCCGAGAGCAGTCTCCACCCACCACCAATCTGATTTGTTGAGAGTCACAAGTCCGACCAATCAACACGGAACACTCTCTCACACCGAAAGTGCTTGCTAACCAGAGGCTTCAGTGAACACTCTCACTTCAGTTGTCTTTCAAAGTTAAGGCAGCAGCAGATGTTGCTGAAGTTGCAATAAATCTCAATCCACTAACGACATGCTGAAGTTGCAAAACACCTCAATATTATCTGATTTCTGCGATGCGGAAAGCGCGGATGGAATCGCGGAATTCAGTCATAAATGTAATTTACTGTACCACGCAGAATGTCATGGAGTTTGTCAAAGTTTGGATGAGTTCATCAAAAGTAGGTCAGCAGTAGTGCTCTTAGCCTAGATTGAATCGCGATATGAACTAGTGTCTGTGAATATTAAGCCATTTAAATATGCTTAAATACCATTTAAATATGCATCCTGCATGTTCTGCGTGTCTCTGTGAATGTGAATGGAACAGACGCAGGGTTTTGTTTATACACATATGGAAGCGTGTGATGATGCTCGTGGTGATTTCAGCCGCATCTGTTGTCTCACTAAATGAGGACATAAATACATGAACAACATCTTCAGATCTGCTCTGAGGGTCACTTCATGAGCATTCGACCGTTTCACATGAGTAAATCTATCGTCATATCATATAATAGGCTACAGAAACTCAAAAGGTCCTCATGGCAACCCATCAAAATATAAGTTCTGTTTAGCTTAAATAAATTGTCAGAGATATATTACTGTGGTGCAGTAGAATATACGTAATACTACTACTACAACAATTATTAAATTTTTTTTTAAAGAATAATCATCAATTTTAATAGTAAACCCCTTTGTTTGTCAAAAATAAAGAGTTTAATTCTCATTTGATTAAAAGATAAATGAAATTGTTTTATGCCTTCATTTGCACTGTACTCTAAATTGAAATTTCTAGTGTCACATAGGCACAAAATGAAGACAAAACTTTATACATTTCAATAGGCTATTGAACTAAGTGTGCCTATAATAAACTTTTATTGTGATTGCAAAGCATCAACTATTTTTGTCCATTCAATTAAAGTCAGTGAGGTCCAAGATTTTGGACAATCCTCTCTATCGCGGTTACATGCTAATGTGACGTTGCTGTGCTATGTGGTGATGAAAACTTATTGTTTGCATGCATTTTTAAGCATTGCAGTTTAAAACAAGTGATTTTTAGCCATTGAAACACAATCAGCACTAAAAGAGAACTCATTTTGTTGTATATGCGCACTGTCTGAAAGACTGTTTATATAGAGTGCGGGAGTATTGGAGTTATTTTTGCCGCTTTGAACGGTTAAATACACACATTTGTATATGTCAAAATGCCCGTCTTCGCAAGTATCCTCAGAAAACAGTAATTTAGGTCTTAAGTGAAAGCAAACAGCTGAGAAAGAAAATGTGCAACAGTATATTGGATCCGGGCACTTTTAAAGTGACAGCAGTTTAATATTCCTGCTGTCTGTCATTCATGTTAGTTAAACAACAAAAGAGAGAAAATCTCTTACTGCTCTTGACTAAATCACTTTTGTAACTTTTATAAGAAGAAATATATATTTTATTTACACTGTGAATAATATAGTGTTTTTATACATTTGATTACTTCATACAATGTATGTAGCATTTCTTATTTATTTATTTATTCTACTGTAGTTTTTTTTTTGTCCTATTGCTTATAATTAGTTTCTTATTCTTTTTTAATCACTGATTGTTTACTTGTGTTCAGTGAGTTTTTTTTTTATTTATTTATTTTTTTATCATTAAGACCTAATTTAAAGCAAAAATAACTATATCGTGATATATATCGTCACTGTGAATTAAATTACTCGTATCGTAATATAGGATTTTGGTCATATCACCCACCCCTAAGCAACAGTAAATGTGACTGCACCTCAAAGTCTGCGTAAATCTAAGTTGTGACCAACTTCACTTCAGTATTGTGAAGTATTTCCAAGTGAAACAGAATATTGAATGAGAAAAAAGCAAAAGGTGAGCTCTCTCTAGCTCATTGCAGACTGGCCAGAGGGGAGTTTTTAAGGATGTCAAACTGACCGAATCATAGATTGAACACCATTCAAGAGGGGAAACAAGTCATATTTTGACTAAAGATTACAAAGACTAACTTGCATTGATTAATCGTCCACCATAAGACTAAAAATCTGCACCAACAAAGTAAATAGTGCCAATTTTAATTTCATATTCGACTTTATGACCAAGATTTCTTCCAAAATGCAAGAAATTGTGACCATGTAGCGCTAAGTTGACCAAGACTGCGGATTTTTTTTTTTTTGTCTTTGCAACAACCAAAGAAACCAACAATTCCTGAAATCAGTCCCAGGCGGTAAACCTTTGGCCCAAATCTGTGCACCGGGCTTTCGAAACAGAATGGGGAGCTGTATTTGTACACGTCCACTGACCGTACATTCTGCTTTTCTTAGTCAGCTATGCCTCCGTCATTGTTGAGAACAGCTGTTGCATTAAATGGCCCACTGCTCTTTCTCTCCCTCTCTCTCTCCACGCTCCATCAGCTTTAAGTATCGCCTCAGAGTAGCATTGTGAAAACAAGCAGAGAGGAACAAAATTTGGTTTCACATTTAAAGGAAAGGGTTACATCTACATCACATCGCATGATTTGGTGCAAGATCTAGCTAAAAAAAGCCACATCTTGGCGTTAAAGTGTTGAACATAGTGTGCTGGTTGTTCAACCAAACAATGCTGAATTACAATTACATCAAATGTTGATACTACACCAGTCAATTTTATTTTCCTTACATCACATGAAAAAAGGAAGGAATTCAAAACATTGTTCATTTGTGTACACCGACGTATTGTTCCACTAAAGTACCTTCAGTAGCAGCTCATTTTCAGTCAAGACTGTGGAGTCATGTCTAGAATTAACGCAAGTGTAGTTTATGTATAACTAAAATGCTCGACTCGGAGGCAGCGTAATGGAAACAAACCAACAGCAAGCCAACCCAAACACCAATGCGCAGCAACAAATGTGTTTACCGTTGTCCTCGCTGCTGGGTGTTTATGTGTCTGTGAGTGTGTGGGAGAGGTGAGCGTTCCGGAGTTACCTTTTATCAGCCATACTGTCTTCCCTTTGGTGCATATCTGATTCAAGTCACTCAGTAGCATCAAAACAATCACATAACTGCCGCCTAATGCCCTGACTTCGATTGGATTACATGCACCGGTCAAACGTGTCGACGCGTGTGATGGACAAGGCTGCGGTGCCACACCTGCGATAGGACCGTGTGTTTATCTCTTACTATCTGAGGAGAGAGATAAAACCTCCAGCTCTCTGCTGTGTTCTGATATAACCTGTGGGTGAACTTGATTTTCTGGCATGTCAGAAAATCTCTCTTATGGGTGATTCAGCTTAACTATAAAGAAAGCAGCAGAGACAACATTTAGACAGGCCCAGCCAATTCACTGAAAAGCACAAAGCAGAAATTTCCACTTCTGTGAAAGTCAGCAAAAAAGGAAAAAAAAAAAAAATTTTTTTTTTTTTTTTTTTTTTTAACTGTATAGAACTTAGTTTAATGGAACCATCTTTACTTGTCTAATTTTTTTTTCTGACTAAAGATGTATTTCAATATTGCATCAACTACCAATGTTTCTCATTTGCCTTAGTGGAGGTTTGTGTACTTGGATGGCAGAAGGGAAAGACACGCAACAACAAACTAACAAAGGATTGGCTTGATACTATCAGTTTCACTGAGCCAAAAACCTCTATACATTGTTCACGTCTTTGCTCTACTAAATCTGAATACGGGATTATATGTAACCATGTACCGGTTTTTATTGTCAGGGTTATCTGATATTTGAATAAACTAAACCAATGCAATCTTAAATACCCATAGCTATTACAGCTAGATCTTTAAAACAGCTCTGTGGTTAGTATTGTCAAAATATTGAACTAAAAAATAACAATGACTGCATTTACCTGCACTAGAATATTCACGTTAATATTGGTGCGTTTTACATGTATATCTTCGTTTTTTCTTTAATATGGATCTGCATACATAGCCGTACTGAAGCTGTCTCAGATAGACTAGGAAGTATATTCACAGGCATTACTTATGCTGCCTATTAATAACATGCACACTATATTTGTACGCTACGTGTAAATAACTAACACTTTTATAGGGAGCACATATGTGAGGGTTTGCGTTGCGCTGTTCGCATTACATAAGACATATCGCCAACGCTGTTTATACATATTTAGAGTTTATGCATATCGGGTATCAGTAAAACAGCGGTATATGGCTGTGCGCCAACTATAAAAGCACATCCAACTTGAAAGGTTTACGTATTACATTAACTCATAAGCAGCATTTAAAATGTACTTATATACAATATTTACGTCAGGGAGAAAATATAACTTATCATTTTAAGCAAAACTGAGTTTATCATTATACAGTTTTGAGTCAGTTCTCTCTCCAGCCAAATTCAATGACTTTCAAAAAAGGGAAAGCATACGCACCAGCTTGGGTTCTGTTTTCTGTTAACATGTAGGCTAAGCGATGTATGTAAATACTGTCGCTATGGAATAAGCTGGAAATGAATACAAGTCGAGCAGAGGCAGACTTATTTAGACACAAGAGTGGAGCGCAATGGGCTGTATCACTTACCCGCTGAAGGTCAGAAAGTACAAAGTTGGGACGTAGTTTTTGGAAAGGAGCGGCAATTGTGCAGTCTTAAAGTCAACCTGGTATCAGTTCCCTCTACGTTCGTATGGAAGCGAAACTGCAAAAGAGCACCGTTTACAACTTCTCGATAATTTCAGCAGAACTCACTCCCCTGTGTGATGTGCGATTTGTTTTCTGACTGCGCTGTGTGATGTGACAGCGCTGTACACCAGTCACCTGTAGGCTCTTGTGACAGCCGTAGTCACCAATCACAGCGCTCACAGAGCATTGTGGGAAATGGAGTTCAGCTTCATGTAAACGTTAATGAATTAAAAAAACAATTCAAGTCTAATCTGAAAACATTTTTATATAATTGTAATATTAATTCTTATTAAAAATATATTTTTTTTTCGTATATCTTAGTTAAAAACCATTTATAGTAGAAAGTACACATTTTATATTGTTTTTTAAAGAATTCTTTTCTGCTCACCAACCCAGCATTTATTTAATCCAAAATAAAGCAGTAATATTGTGAAACATTACTATTACTAATATTACTATGAATTACTATTTAAAATATCTGCTTTTTATTTAAATACAGTTTAAAATGTAATTTATTCCTGTGTTTAAATCTAAATTTTCGGGATCCTTACACTAGTCTTTAGTGCCACATGATCCCTCAGAAATCATTCTAATAGGCTGATTTGCAGTTCAAGAAACATTTATTATTATTATCATCATCAATATTTAAAACAGTTAAGCTTTCCATTAATCCAGGAAACCTGAGGAAATTTAGTAAATCAGAATATTAGAAGAATTTCTGACTAGAGTAATGATGCTAAAAATTCAGTTTTGTCACAGGAATAAACTTAGTGGTTGGGTTCAGAAGTTGTTTCAGATTAGCCCACAGGGTGTCAGTATTTATCCCATTCCCCCCCTCCCCCTCCCCCTCGAATAAGGAAATACATTAACTTTGGTTTTATCTATAAATTTAATAACTCCTCTTGGCCAGAAACAATAACATTCTCTTAACTAAAGACACTTTAATATCTACAACATGTAGAAACTCCCTCACCAATGCAGTCAATCAGACGCAATTTAACTAGGCAAGCATGCACAGTAGCAAAACTGAACTCAGAAAGGCCCCACAGATAGCACAGATTACGTAAAATCTTAGCCTTTTCTCCCTAAATCTAACACCAAGCTAAAGGGTATTCAAAATGAGTTACACTACACCTCTTCAGAGCTGACCAGCCTTTTATTTAATTCAGAGACTTCTTATTTTTAGATTGAATGGTCATCCTGTTTACGGATTTAGAAATTTGCAGAGACAGAATAAGAAATCTACAGAGTTAAGGTGAATCTTGGGAATGCTATTAAAGAAAAAAACAAAAACCAGCGACAACTGACTATTAAATCACATATGATTCAAGATTAGAGTCATGCAAACCCTGCTATGCAATAGTTATAAACCACTCAAGGGGCTAGAAAAGCATACCGTGTACTGGAGTAGATGCCATATTTAATTTGAAAAGATTTTTGCCATAAAGACTGAAGGCGGCATACAGAGTCTGTTCTGAGGGTCGTAATGTTGTGCACTTGGAATTTGATCATTCAAGTGGAGAAAAAAATAAAATAAATGGATTTCTAAGGGAACATAGCAACATGACATATTGAGCCTCCCATCTTGTGTACCTTTATCTTGTAACCAATTTGTTTTAATTTGTATCGAATTAAATATGGCAGCCACCCAGACTATCAAATTCAATCGCCACATACATTGTCTTGAGACCTTGAGTTTGGACAGATCAAAACTAAAGAGTCCATAAAAGCAGCACACTAAGTGCAAAGTGTAAAATTCAACAGAAAAAAAAAAACAAAACAAGATTGCCAAGCCAAAACACAGGGTTGGTCGAAACGGGCCTGAATTGTCTTCTGCAATGTTTCTGCAATTGAGAAGATTGGAGTTCATCATTCTAATTGTATGAGGATGTTGGGTACTGAGGGTGCCACCAGTCCATGAGGCGCACACTGTGTACAGGGTCCAGCACTACCTGCACCCCCTGTTCACCCCGAAGCTTCTTCCCTCGAATGACTGGCGAATCCTGGAACTCCAGGCGCACTCGATGGTGCCTCATGTCTGTGCTCACATTAATGGTGAACTGAAAGACAAGGAGCAAATGATTCAGTGCCACTTATGACATCAGCATGACTTGTAGTGAAAATACAAGTAAAACAGCTGGGTCTGGAATGCGAAGCATCATCAGTTATGACTTCCACTTTCTAATAAGAATACAATGCTGAAGTTCATGAGACTACAGATTCAAACACTAGGCATCATACACTACCAGTCAAAAGATTTTGAACAGTAAGATTTTTAATGTTTTTAAAAAAAAAAAAAAAAAAAAAAGAAAAAGAAAAAAAGTCTCTTCTGCTCACCAAGCCTGCATTTATTTGATCCAAAATTTAGCAAAAGCAGTCATATTGTAAAATAACTGCTTTCTATTTGAATACATTTTATAAATGTAATTTATTCCTGTGATCAAAGCTAACTTTCCAGCATTGTTACTCCAGTCTTCAGTGTCACACGATCCTTTAGAAATCACTCTAATATGCTGATTTGCAGTTCAAATGATAGAAATCAATAATTTTATTTAGCAAGGATGCTTTAAATTGATCAAAACTGATATTTATAATGATAAATGATAAACATTTATGTTACAAAACATTTCTATTTCAGATAAATGCTGTTCTTCTGAACTTTCTACTCAAAGAAACCTGAAAAATTCTTCTCAGCCGTTTTCAACATAATAATAATAATAATAATAATAATAATAATAATAATAATAATAATATACTACTATTAATAATACCTTTTTTGAGCAGTAAATCAGAATATTAGAATGATTTCTGAAGGATCATGTAACTGGAGTAATGAGGTCAAAAATTTAAATCACAAGAATAAATGACATTTTAAAATGAACTCAAGTTAAAAGCAGTTATTTTAAATAGCAAAAATATTTCACATTTTTACTGTTTTTGCTGTACTTTAGATCAAATAAGTGCAGGCTTGGTGAGCAGAAGAGACTTCTATACATTATATGTATCAAAAATCTTAAAACTAAGGCTCACACACTGTCAGACTTGTTTTGAGTGTGTTCCAAACCCACTTCTCTCTTTTTTTTCTTCCCTTTTTTGTGTGAAACCATTGCATGTTTTGAATCTCACAGTTCTGACTTTCTGACAACTGCAAGCTTATAACTTGCAATTCTGACTTTTATTTTCAGAATTTTGTGATACAAAAATTACAATTTTGAGTTATAAAGTCAGAAAAGCGTGATATTAAGTTGCAATAGCGAGAAATAAAGTCAGAATTGAGATATAAATTCACAATTGTCTTTTTTTTCTTGCAATTGCAAGTTTATATTTGTGAGATAAATTCACTATTGCGAGTTATAAAGACTTAACTCAATTCTGACTTAACTCATTTGCTCAGTAATAAAGTCAGAACTGTAAGACATAAACTCACAATTTTGAGATATAGAGCTGAAATAGCAAGATATAAAGTCGCAATTGTGAGAAATAAAGTCAGAATTGAGATATAAACTCACAATTTCAAGTTTTAAAATCCAATTCTGACAGAAAAAAAAAAAAAAAAAATCTTGCATTCTGACTTTATTTCTCAAAATTCAAACTTTATTTTTTGCAATTGTAGTGTATTCCAGCCTTAATGACCTGATAAGAAACCCAGCAGCATGATTACGCATGTTAAAATCCTGTAATTCAACAATGTGAAATTATATGATATCTCATCACTTACCAAAGTTAATGTCATGCCCATAACAACAGAAGTGAAAATGAAATTGAGGGTAGTGACCCGCAGCAGATAACAGTCCGAGTCTGGATTAGTGTGAACATCTTTATACTGCTTGGGCAGCTGAAGATTCAAACCACATCCGTTTTTACCCTTGGTTGGCTGAAAAAGAAAAACCAACCAAATTAAAACAGTGGAATCATCTCATATTCTACTTTTATGACAGTGTGGTGAACATACCAGTTTCACAAACTTGAAGTTGAATTCCCACATTGGCTCTGACCTACTTCCAGATACTTTGTTGACCCAAAACAACAAACACTGTGGGAACAAGAAAGACATCAACACAAAAATCCTCACATTAAATGGGTTTAAAAATTACAGTACATCTACACACCTTGGAATTGAGGAGTGTGGTAGGCGTAGATTCAGGCAGAGGAGGGCTTTTGGACACCCGCAAACTAAAGGGCTCATATAAGTGAAAAAGCGAGCGAATCACACGAGCACGAAGACAACGCATCTTCGCAATAGAATCAGGTTGAAGGCGATCAGGGAGGTCTGCATCAAGATTATAATGCCTGGGTAAAAAAAATAATAATAATAATAAATTATATATATATATATATATATATACACACATATACACACACACACACTTTTTCAGCAGCCTTGGCTCTGGAAGTACTTTTCCCCCATTCAGTCTTTGTTTTAAGAGTTTAATACTAGTTTTTGGCTGCCTACCTTTTGTAGAGTCGTGTCCAAAATGCAGCCGTGCACGTCGCAGTCCAAGCATTCTTGCAGATCAAAGAGAATCTGCAGACGTCTTCTGGCCGAATGTATGCAGCAAGCAGAAGCCAAATATCAACAGGATACTCCTCTCCATCTATGCTCTCGCTGTTTTCTGACATTTGTAATGAGAGAAGTTTTTTAAAATCTCAAACTCAAGAATTGCATATTCACTGGTGTTAATGGTCAAATGACATGCAGGTAAACAAATGAACTGTTTTTATTAAATCTTTGTTTGTATTTTAACTTTACATTTTAATTCTATTTTTCCTCAACTCACAAACCCTAGTTTGGGATTAACCCTAGATCTTAACAAGCCCTACATCTCTGCATTAACACACTCACTAGGCCAATCACTCTTCAGATACCTTTGCGTCTTTTGTTTTTCTTTTTGCGGGACCCTTTGATTTCATCCCCTTCCTCTGAGTCAAGTTCATCACTGCTCTCACGGGCTGCATTACTCACACCAACTGCAGAGGAGAGCACTTCCTGCACGGGACCCTGGGATGCCTCAAGCCCACAGAGTAATTTCACTAAAACAGAATAAAGATTTTGAATATTTTGTATTTTAAAATGTCAAATGGCATAAAAGAAATTTATTTTGAACATACTGGATAAAACCATCTTCTAAATGAACTGAACCAGCTGTTCAGACCTGCTTTTGGAGATTTTGGGTTTTAATCAAACACACCTGTATCAGCTAATTAAGCTAATTAAAGGTGTTCAGTGGTCATTGTAAAGTACAGGCAAGGAATATGAGAGCTAAACTGAGGAGCTTCAGGAGCAAGAGTGAACATCAAGTCTAATCCAAGGCCGTATACAAATTATGACATGAAAAGTCACAATTAAGACTTCTGTCATAATATTTACCAAAACATTTTTTTCGTTCTTAAGTAGCGGAATGGGATTGCATACGTGATATTTCTGAATTTACCTTCTTTTTCAATTGCGTTAGCAACCGCCTTTTTAACTCTCCCCGACTTCACGATGGCGGGATCGGCGTTGGCATAGTCAGCCACAGTTACTGTAAGAAAATATTAAGGAAAACAAGAAAAGTAGATATCCTAAGAATGGACTTTGGCTATAACACGCAACACACATCATAACATCAGCCCGCCTCGCTCTGCTATTACCTGACTCCGAGCAAACATCCTCGGCCTTAAATTTCAGCCGTTTTCGGTTCCCTTTCTTGGGCATGACGACAGCGGGGGTCTATGGCCGTTTATCGAGGCTGTGTGCCCTGCCATCTTTCCAGCAGAGGTAACGAAAATCCGATAAAAATGAAGGTGAAATTAAAGAAAGCTCCTCCAGGATCTTCAGCCATCATGGAACTGACGCTCAAGGTCGCGTACATCATCGCGAGATCTCAGAGAGCAGACGACTCACCAGACTGACCGCTAATTGGACACAGAAATCATATGTGAGAAGATTCGTCCAATCAGACGGTGTATATTCATAACCTCAGGCTACAGCGAAAAAATGGTTACGTTTAAGAAGACAAACCATGACGTAATCTCAGCTGTTTTTTTTTTTATTGTTTAAAGTGTCTTGAGGTACCGAAAATAGTACAAATAAATATACTGGAGAATCTCTTTAAACAATAAAAAGACTATCGAAGCTCAAGAAAAGTCGCATGTAATTTGAATGGAATCCTTTTAGATTAGGTATTTCTGATAAGATTCATGAAATGCAATAAAAGATGATTCATTATTCCTAAGGCTTTTGTAAGCACATTTGATTAAAAATAAATATTGTTCGTTTCGCAAGGGATAAGAAACATTAAGTTAAAATCATTTTCTTTTAATTTTTGAGGAAAAAACTCAGAGTTGTGTTTTCTGTCTTTTCTCTTATTTATTTATTTATTTATTCTTCCATCCATCACCTCTGGTCAAGAAAATATTAGCTGCAGACAACGTCCATATACATAAAAGCAAATGTGGCTAAATGTGTTTATAACTTTTTTTTTATTAAAACGAGCAAACAGTATTTAAAAATACAACAAAGTTGGAAAACATAAGAATAATAGGATATGAGATTCTGACTCTTCTTTGCTGTTACTTTTTTATTGTTTAAACTGTCTTGAAGTAGCAACAATGGTACAAGTAAATATACTGGAGAATCTCTTCAAACAATAAAAAGATTACTGAACTTCGAAATTTTTCACATTTTCAGTATTTCTGAAAAAGTTCATGAGATACATTAAAAGATTATTCATAAGGCTGTTGTAAGCACATTTGATTAAAAATAAAAAGGGTTCGTTTTGCATAAAGGAATCAAAAGCATTAGGCTTAAATTAATTTTGTTTTTATTTGAGAAAATATTATTTTATTTATATTGTTATATTTATCTATCTATCATCTATGTATGTATGTATGTATGTATGTATGTATGTATGTATCTATCTATCTATCTATCTGTCTATCTATCTATATATCATAATCTCTAAAATATTAGCTGCAGAGAACTTCCATATTAATAAAAGCCAGTGTGACTAAATGTGTTTTATAACCGTTTTTTATTATTAAAATGAGTAAACAGTACTCAAAAATACAACACAGCTGAATAACATTTAAGAATAATAGAAATATGAGATTTTTAAAAGATAATTAGATTTCCTAACAATGAGAAAATTTCGTTTTTGGGGTTTTTGATTAAAAAAAATACATGGGCACTTCATGATAGGTCCGTCGTTTCTATGAACCTGCCTGCCGCCAGAGGGAGCTGCGCATGACACCATTTCTCTCACTGGCCTCTCGTGTATGACAGTCATGTAGTCGCGTGGTGCTGATGTGAGGAACTCCGGTTTTACGCTGTTTGGACGAGCTTTATAGAGCCACGCCGGGTGGATATGATTTTCGCCGACGACGTGGGAGACGTTTAACCTTGACGTCCACCAAAGCGTCGGTGCAGTTATATTTTAAAACATGCGCGAATGTTTGTGGAGATAGCGGAATCGCTGTGTTCCAAGCGGGAATGAGCTCGTAGAGGGAGGAGCGCTTCGCTCGGCTCGCCGTGCAAGGAGATGATGATGATGATGATGGTGGCAGAGGGATCTGGAGGATGCGGCAGACGCGAATTTCACCGTTTTCTGAAAGGCTAATGGCAACTGGTGGATGTTAAAGCGAAGGGCGCCGAGGTTCAATCAGCTGAAATCGGAATATGTGTGCCACGAGTCCTGTGATGAGCGTCCAGCGAAATGCATTGAGTTCCAAGTCAAACTAGGTGGATAATGTCAGAGCGGAAAAGGCCGACAGTCATGGACCAGAGAGGTCAAGGTGTGTGAAGAATCTAGACAGGGATGCAATTAGTCCAATTAGAGGATGCATTTTCATTTAAAAATACTCGGACATGTTTAATGTGCATTTATATGCCACTACATATTAATAGTGCACTTCAAATCTGAATTAAAAAAAAAAAATCAAAGCAATTTCTAATTTGACTTAGACTTCATAGAACACCGAGCAATATGATGTGTGAAGTGATGCCAACCATAAATGAGGGGGACTCGGTGAGTTCCCAGAGAGGCTCTCAGAACGGCACGGATGCCGAGTCTAATTTTGAACAGCTGATGGTGAATATGTTGGATGAGAGAGATAAGCTGCTGGAGTCTTTACGGGAGACACAGGAGACCCTCATCCAGTCGCAGACCAAACTCCAGGATGTGCTTCATGAAAGAGATGTGCTTCAGAGACAGCTCAACTCCGCGCTACCGCAGGTAAACTCACATACCTGACACAGGTACACAGGAAGTTGCGTAATGGCTTACTGTGGAGATCATTATTTACGCAAAAAAATGTGGTTTTACTGTAAAACTTTAAACTACTGGAAGTTAAAAAAAATGCATGAAGCTAGCGCTGATGTCCTTTTTATGAACAGCTAGCTTAAGTTTAACAGTAGATTAAGAATAAAAGTTATTTTCAGCTCATTTATTTGATATCGCCTGAGAAGTGTGTTCTTTCTTTAAATGTCTTTCTATAGTTATCTTTATATGTTTATATCTTTTTATATATTTGATGATGTATTTCATGTTAAAACATGAATGTTTTTGGTTCTGGAGGTGTTTTTCCCAAATAGGGATTTTAAAAAAGTTACTAGCCAAACCTCTCAAAAAATGCTGAGTTAAAAACAACCCAGCGCTGGGTAAAATATGGACAAACCCAGCGATTGGGTTGTTTTAAATGTTTAACCCAACCTTCTGGGTAGCTTCATTTAACTCAACTATTACTTAAAAATTAATGTATTTCTTGCTTAAAATGAACCCAAATTAAGTTGGAAATTAACATGTTAATATGTGATGTGTTCAATAAATGAACATTTCTTAATAAGTTGAATAAATAATAAATAAATAATAATTTTAAAATTGATCATTAATAAATGTTCACCTTTTGATTATTGTTGATGCCTTTAATAATTATGTGTCTGATTTTAAGCCAGCTATGTAGTAATTTTTAAGCAACAGTTGACTTAAATACAGCTGGGTCAAAACAACCCAATCACTGGGTTTGCCACTATTTCACCCAGCGCTGGGTTGTAATTAACCCAGAATTTTTTAAGTGTATGAGTGGAATCGCATGAATACAAACTTTGATTTGAAACAAAAAAAGTGGGAAAAAATTCTTGTTAAACATTGTGAATGGGGTATTCTATTCCATTATCAATTAGCTTGGCAAACATTTTTCCTCAGTCTCCACCCAGGTCAGGAATCTTGGTGTTATTGTGGATTCTGAACTCTGCTTGACCAAGCAAATAAATGCAGTTGTTAAGAATAGTTTTTATCAGTTACGGATCATTTCGAGACTGAAATCATTTTTGTCTTTTCAAGACCTGGAGAAGGTCATTCATGCTTTTATCACCTCTCGTCTTGATTACTGTAACTCATTATATTTGGGTCTTCCTCAGTCATCCATTGCACGTCTACAGTTGGTACAAAATGCTGCTGCAAGGCTGTTGACCAGGGCAAAGAAAACTGATCATGTTACACCAATTTTAGCTTCTCTTCATTGGCTCCCTGTCCATTTTAGAATTCAATTTAAAATGTTGTTGTTTGTTTTTAAAGCTCTTAATGGTCAAGCCCCTTCTTATCTCACAGATCTGCTTACTCCTCTTTCATCCTCTAGATCTTTAAGATCTTCTGATAGGGCTTTTTTTAGTTGTCTCTCGATCACGATTGAAAACAAAGGGTGATAGGGCTTTTTCAGTCGCCGCCCCCCCGTCTTTGGAATCAATTGCCACTGGATGTCCGCCTTGCACCATCTATTACAACTTTTAAAACGATGTTGAAAACACACCTTTACTCCCAGGCTTTCTGATTGGATTTTGTTTATGTTTTACTGTTTTATTGTTTTACTCTTTGTTTTATTTGTTCTATGTTTTTATCTTTTGATTTTGTTAAGCGCTTTGGTCAGCTCGCTGAGAGAAATGTGCTATATAAATAAACTTTACTTACTTACTTACTTACTAGTACGTGTATTAAGTCTCCATAATTCACAGTGCTTCATGGGAGTGGATAGGCGCAGTTTACTCATTGGTGGGGATTTCTTTGCAGAATCACGTGTAATGTAGGTTTTCACTTGGAATTTTGTCGTTGAGCATTATTATTTTAAAAAATGATTTGAAATAATGCAGGCTGATGACTTCAACAAAAGCAAACACCAACCTTGTAGCTCACAGTAGGACTGCCTTTAACAGTTATTTTTTAAAATCAAATCCCCTAAAATGAATGGATTTTTACTTCTGGATCCCAACTGTTGCACTGTGTAAAATGTTCAGTTATCACATCAGTTTGTACTGAAAACAATTAAAAAGCGAATTTTCTGTGGGTTGGTTCGCTTGCTGATTTTGCCTGGGTTTTTGAAATAGTGGGTTTCTGATGTCTGTGGTTAAAATTACTTGTGAATTTTGAAGCTGCTTTGTTAAAAACAAGATTTTGTGAAAACTGTCAGTGTAGCCAAATGAATATGGCAGTGAGAAAACTGAGGGCTTAAAGGGATAGTTCACAAATGAAGATATTTTTGATGAAATTTGAAAGCTTTCTGACCTTGCTTAGACAGCAACGCAACTGACACGTTCAAGCGGTTCAACCTTAATGTTATGAAGTTACGAGAATACTTTTTGTGTGCAAAGAAAACAAAAATAACAACTTTATTCAACAATTTCTTCTCTTCTCTGTCAGTGTTTGACACATGTTCACAAAAGCACCACTGCTGTCACGTGGACTATTTTAACAATGTCTTTACTACCTTTCTGGGCCTTGAATGTATCAGCTGCGTTGCTGTCTACACAAAGTCAGAAAGCTCTCGGATTTAATCAGAAATATCTTAATTTGTGTTCTGAAGATAAACTAAAGTCTTACGGGTTTGGAACAACATGAGGGTGAGTAATTAATGACAGAATTTTCATTTTTGGATGAACTATCCCTTTAAAGGTTTCCTCATTGTTTCTGACTTAAGTAACCATTAATATGGTATTATGTGGAGGAAATGTCCAACAAATATGTAGTTATATAAACTAATTGTCTCAGAAGAAATGTTCCCAGATTAGCTGTTTTCAGCAGAAGAGCTAAAACTGATCTATTATTCATTTTAGGTTTAGCAGTTTCTCAGACCCACTCAATTATGAGATGCATTGTGGTACTGCTGGTGCCAGGTAAACGCTTGTTTTCACAAAGGTGCATCATTTACTGGAATTTCCTGTGTCCCAGAAACATCAGCGGTGGTGATTGTGCTTGTATCCCAGTCAAATAATGGCAACAAGGTCACAGTTTAAAGAAAAGTCTTACATTTTTGCATTTCAAAATGATTTAATTTTTCCTTCTGAGGTGTATGCACTTGAGTTGTAGATAAAGCTTCGGTTCAATGACCGTAGAGGGTTTGCACTAGTGTCTCTTCTTCTGTATCATGTTGCTCTTTTTGGTCATTCGCCAAGGACACAAGTGATATATATCGATTCATCTGAGTATCCCGCCCCATCCTTCCTCCCGTCTCCCTCCTTCCAATTTTACCTTCCAAATAAGTGATGCAAAAGCAGCTTACTTCTCAGTTTACGTCACCCAGCTCATCCAGCCACTTAATAGGTGGGATAATATGAATCTTCAAGCACTCTGTGCCTGTGGGAGATTTTTAAGACTCTGTTACTTGCAAACTAGTTTTAAAAGGAGGTGACTGAACCCTGGAAACGGAGACTGGGACTAGCTTTTGTAGTTGAGAGATGCCTCACTCGTCTGTCTCTAGAGGAAAATTGGACTTCCTCTCTTGCTGCTTGCATGTCTAGGACAGTTCAAAGCAAAATGCCTGCTTTCATCTGATGCTCTGAAGCATGTGAGACTGTTGCTAAGAGGCCAATTAATCTAGTTTACAGCTAGCGTTTACATTGAAAACCACTGATTTAACTTATTGCCTGTATAGTCTTATCCTCAGATGACACAGGACCTCAGAGTGTTTGCACTTTCTTGACCTGGCAAGCTGTAATCTTATTGGCTGTCTTGATGCAGTTTCTGGGAGTAAGGGCATGCAGGGCTTTTTTTATCTGAGTCATGTTTATAAGGTATTGAGATGATGCATGCAAAGAATGCTTTTGAGGATGATAAGCTAGTTAGTAGTAAATTGTGGTTTTTTTTTTTGTTTTTTTTTTTCAGTTTTAATTTTTCTGGATTCTGTTTTTCCCATTTTAATTTTTCTGAACTCGCTCTCTTTTTTTTTAATTGTTAAATTACATTTTATTAATCAAAAAGCAAGTTTAATTAATTACATTTATGAAACTTATACAATTAACATTTATTCAAAGTTTAAAGGAGAACTCCACTTCCAGAACAGCAATTTACAAATAATTTACTCACCCCCTTGTCATCCAAGATGTTCATGTCTTTCTGTCTTCGGTCGTAAAGAAATTATGGTTTTTGAGGAAAGCATTTCAGGATTTTTCTCCATATAATGGACTTCATTGGTGCCTCATTGTCAAGGGGATGAGTACATTTATTTGTGAATTGTTGTTCTGGAAGTGGAGTTCTGCTTTAACAAAAATGATATGTTTAGGGCCCTGAAAAGGTGAAGACCTACTGGCATCTGGCTCTCTTTATGTTATTTATTTCCTTTCTGTTTGTGACCTGAGTTGGATGCATGCTTAAGTACATTTTCCTTGTGCGATCCCCATGTATGTGGATGAGTGTATTGACGCATGAGGTTGTTTTATTAAACTCAGGAAAAATCCACCATTTTCTCATCTCCCGTGCCTTATTAGCACCACACAGTTTTCTTGTCTGGGCTGTTAAACATTTAAACTCGGTATTGTAGTAATGTTGTCTCTGGGTGTCTTATCTGTGTGCGTTCATGCATTCGGAAGGCGTGGCTTTGGACGGTAATTTGCCGGGAGGGTGGGATGTTCACTCTCAGTGCTATCAGGCTAAAGTTAGCATTTTCCAAGATCTCCTATTGCGCCTTTAATAGTCTGTAGTAGTGCTGTCAAATCAATTAATCACATCCAAAATAAGAGTTTTTGTTTACATATGTGTGTACTGTACATATTTATATGCATATGTGAATGTATACACATACATGTATATATAAGTTTTACTGACCCCTTTTAAAGAGTAGAATATATTTTTAATAATCAGTAGTAGTGCTGTCATAACAAAGTTTATGTAATAAATGTGTGTGTACTTAAGAAATATTTACATGTGTGTATGTATGCATGTATGTGTGTGTATATTCTGTGTGTATATTCTTAATACTGTGTAAGGTTACCTAGATGATCTACGATGTTTTTTTTTGTTTTGTGATGGTTGTTCATGAGTCCCTTGTTTGTTCTGAACAGTTAAACTGAGCACTGTTCTTCAGAAAAATCCTCTAGGTCCTGCAGATTTTTCAGTTTTCCAGCATCTTTTGCATATTTGAACCCTTTCCAGCTGTGAATGTATGATTTTGAGATCCATCTTTTCACACTGGAGACAATTAAGGGAATTAAACACAATTTGGGTTCAAACATTCTCTAGAAGGAAACACGATGCATTAAGAGCTGGAGGGTGAAAACTTTTTGAATTTGCAGATTTGAAGGTAAATTGTACTTAATTTGTCTTCTGGGAAACATGCAAGTATCTTCTGTTGCTTCCGAAGGGCAGTACTAAATGAAAAAATAATGATATTTCAACAAAATTTGGACATCTTCATCCTGTTCAAAAGTTTTCAACCCTTAATTCATCGTGTTTCCGTCTGGAGCAGTTTGAACCTTTTTTAATAGTTTGGTTTGAGTTCCTCAATTGTCTTCAGTGTGAAAAGATGCATCTCAAAATCATACAATCACTGCTGGAAAGGGTTCAAATATGCAAAAGATGCTGGAAAACTGGAGGATTTTTCTGAAGAACAGTACTCAGTTTAACTGTTCAGAACAAATAAGGGACTCATTAACAACTATCACAAAACAAAAAAACAGTAGATCATTCAGGTAACCACACACAGTATTAAGAACCAAGGGTTCCCGAACTTTTGTATGGGTTTATTTTATTAATTTCAGCTATTTTTTTGTCTTGTGGATTATATGTAAACATCTTTAATGTAAAATATACATTTTACTCAGGACAGTACTTAATAAAAAATAACATGCATTTCGTATGATCTCTCTTATTTTGTTAAAATTATTTACATTTTCACAGATTCTGCAAGGGTTTCCCAAACATTTCTATATGATTTATTATGTCGTGATTAATCAATTTGACAGCACTAATCTGTAGTAAATGTTTTTGGACAGATAGAAATTCTTATCAGAAAGTCTCACTTTTTAACATTAATTTCACTGTATTTTATTTAAAACAACCAAGCCAGTCTATTACTGTGTAGTTTAATTCAGTACTTGACTCTCAAATCAGGTAACACAGAAAATTGTACAAATTTTAAAATATCAGTTCTTTCACTTCAGCCTCTTCATGATTCAGTGAATAACTCCCCGTTTGTATTGTGCTGTAGTTTCATAGACTGCTGTAGGTGCAGTAGACTGTTTCTCTTTGATAGTCATTTAGAGCACACAACCTTTTATTTTGTCTGTAGTGTATGAAGCTAATTATGCCTTGCCATGGTTGATCACTTCTGTTTTGGTGGTCTGTAATTGCTGTCAGGCAGCTAATATGGGTAGGTTTGCAAACACAAAGCTGTGCTTTTACTCTTAGTCAGGTCTTGGAAATTCATCAGCACTGTGTTATCGATTATGAGTGTATTGGTAATGCAGAGCATGATGACAGTATTGATGATGGTGATGATACATGAACAGTATACAGACTTGATTCTGCAGAGTCATCTTAAAGACAACTGGCGAGGACAGCTGACTGAAATATGTGTCCTGTGCACTCATGGGGTTTGCCACAGTGCAGAGTTAGCATCCTCCTTCTCACTCTTAAATTATAGTCTATCAGGGATGTTGGCTTCTCAGCAGTGCCGTCAATCAGACGTGTTTGTCCATTCAGGGAGAACTGGAGTGCAGATGAGGGCTGGTGAACTGGCCGAATGCCATGCAGTGAGCGGGGAGTAGAAATGCCAGACTGTCTCTGTCTGCTGGAGGGAGGAGCTCTGTACCCTGTTTATCTGTGTGATGCTCAGAGGAACTGGCATGTGGAGATGGTCCCTGAGTTGAGCAGTTAAATCCTGAGTCATCTGCTCACTTGTGTAGAATGGAGGTCAAGTGTGGGATTGTTTTATTTGTCCACCACACCGAGCAGTTGTTCCAAGAATCCCTTGAATAATCTGCTGTGGTAAATAGCAAAAGAGATCCGTTTGATCACCCTAACGCTATGTGTGATCTGTGACGGGGTGGATTCTGCAGCAGTCTATGTCTGAAACACGAGAATACTCTGTCAAGTCCTGCCCAGGAGAGTTGAGACCAACTATTGAGCATTTCTGCTTTTTTGTGCTTGGGTATGTGATGAATACTGCCTTTTTATGTCATTTTCCCTGTTTAAAATAGATTAAAATCAATTTCTTTTTAAAACTGTCACAACGGCAGTGTGATTTTCAGCTTTTTGATAAAATTTGAAGTTTAATGGCTTCAAAGAGTGACTGGTTACAATTAGAGGAACCAGCATTTTAACCACACAGGCAGTGTGGCCAAGCAGATTCAGAATGTTGAATGCAAGGAGAAAAATGCAGTAAAAAATCTAGTTAAAATAAAGCAATGAAAATACAAAGAAAAATATTTAATTTTTATTTCATTTAAGGCAGAAAAACGCTACCAGTCAGAAGTTTTTGAACAGTAAGATTTTTAATGTTTTTAAAGAAGTGTCTTATGCTCACCAAGCCTGCATTTATTTGAGTACAGCAAAAACAGTAAAAAATTTTTTACTGTTTAAAGTAACTGTTGTCTACTTAAATATATTTTAAAATGTAATTTATTCCTGTGATTCAAGCTGATTTTTAGCATCATTACTCCAGTCTTCAGTGTCACATGATCCTTCAGAAATCATTCTAATATTCTGATTTGCTACTCAAAATGCTACTTTATCATCACCTTTGATCAATTTAAAGCATCATTGCTAAATAAAAGTATTAATTTCTATAACATATGTTATCCAAACTTTTGAATGGTGTAATGTATAATGTTACAAAAGCTTTTTATTTAAGATAAATGCTTAAATTTGACGATAACATTGGCAGGGAGCGGGCAACAGAGCGGAGCAGGGAGTGTGTGAATGGGTAGGTGTCTGAATTCAGAAAGGCACGGAAAACAAATAACATGTTCAAATAAAATAACATGAGCCAGTAAAGGGACATGGTTAGCTGCTTGCTAGCGTAGGCTGTTACATTACAGTATATAAAATTTCACTTACCACATAAACACAGTAAGGAGAGATGACTGAGGACAATAGTGAACAATTTGCAGATCCTGAGCACCACTGACAAGCATCTAATCTTGTAAGATTTGCGGCAAAAACTGCCGCTCTAATATACACAGAGCATGTGCGATCGCAAATCTCGAAAGTGAAAGTAAAAAGCAGTTGTGCATTAAAAAAATAAAAATACACATACAACCTACTATTATATGTAAAATATCTATGATACTATCTGAGCACCACTGACAAGCAGCTAATCTTGTAAAATGTTTGGTAAGTACTGCCACTCTAGTAGGCCTATACACAGAGCACATGCGATCACAAATCTTGAAAGTGAAAGTCAAATATGATTTCAAAAGCAGTTTCAATGCCCCGTGTATTAACTTTTTCCCCGCCATTGAGATATCTCATCAATTAAGAGTCCGCATTCTAGGTGTGTTACGGTAGAGAAAGCCCTGGCGCATTCCCCGAATGAGTTATGGGACTTCTGTGTCTTCCAGGTGCGAATACAAGATGATCGGCGTCAATGGAAGGGTCAGAGAAAATGTAGACCATATTACATATAATAATGAAACTAATAATGAAACATCTAAACACCTAAACAGACACTGGAGTTGTTGATGGACTCAAACTCTGATCACCCATGTTTTAACCATTTTGAATCGGATATGGAAGAAGTAGTCAGTGAGGGAGATGCCTTAATAGATACTGAAACTTACAGTTGTGTCGTAGATAGACCGTTAACCTGGCGATTTGGATATGTATATGTATGTATGTTTGTATATATGTGTGTGCGTGTATATATATGTATATATATATAGAATATGTATTTATGTGTGTGTGTGTCTGTTTGTTGAATGCAATTTCAATTATTCATATAATTATTTATAGGTGAAAGAATATGACATCTGAATGATTTTGCTTGAAAATGCACTGCTTTGATAAAAATGCATTTTTCTCAGTTATTTGTACAAAATGTATTTCTGATGAAAACTATCTGCACTAATAGGATGATAAAACATGAACACATGAAGATAGAATAAAATAGTGTTTTTGTTTAAAAGCATAGGCTCGGATCTTTATTTTGATATATAAAATGTTTATATATTCATAGCAGAAAATATTCTGAGGGCCATCAAATTTAGGTGAAAATCACCAAAAATGCTGGCGGTGGCTGGCAACTTTTTTAAAAAAGACTGGCGGGGAAAGAGTTGCAGGGTCAGAATTAAAAATATCTTAATTTGTGTTCTGAAGATAAACAAAAGTCTTACAGGTTTGGAACATGAGGTAATTAATGACAGGATTTTCATTTTTGGGTGAACTATCCCTTTAAACATACATATTATTAACTGAAGTGATTTTTGTACTTTTTTCTGAGTGTACAGTATCTTAATCCTCACATTAATGCGTTTATGACAACAGACCCCGGAAGATCCTATTAACCCCTAGAATAACATTAGCTGTACTTCACTGACAACCCAACTGCTCTTCCTCACCCGTCATTGAGCGACTCAGCATTCCCCAGCTCTCAGTGATAGATGAGCCTGATCAATAGATGCTATTTTCTCATCACTGCCTCATTGGAGGATGTCTCAGTTTTGCAGACTCTCTGAAAATTTACACTCTACTCTCAGAGAACAGTGCGATCCAGCAGACAGTTTAATTTTAGGCAGCTGGGCCAATATTATAGAGATAACATGATGCAGAAAATGCCACTGTTGTTTCTCACACACAAAATTGACAAATTCAGTTTGCGCTTGTTTATAATATGAGAAAGAAACAGTACTGGCTTTGTTTTCTTAAACTAAATATCCTCACACCATTGCAGACTGGTACCGTGCCAGCACAGGTGTGAAAACAGCATCACATGGCTTTTGGCAGCTGCCGTAATCTCCAGCATGACACCTCTGAGCCACCGGACCCTCCCCCAGCAGCTGCAGGCGATTTGTTGATTTAACCTCACACATGCACACGATTCACTCCATTTCTTTGTTTGGATGAAGCAACACTCTATTATTATTGATTTATGTTTACTGATATATCGGAACAATATGTCAAGCATACGTAAATCCATTTGCTATGTATTCTTGTGTTTTTCAGAACAAAATTTTTTTAAGCCAACCACCTTGACATCAGAGTATGTCAGGCATTTAGCACCGGAAATCTTTTGGGTCAGCTGGCTCGTGGTTTCTATTGCAGCTGATTGAAAGGAAAAGAAATTTGGATCCGCCCCTTCACGTCATTTTTGTTCTGCTACAAAATCGCACTGATTTTTTTTTTTATGTGCATGTAATTAAATTAAAATGGAGCACCCCGAAGCGTGTGGCCGGCTTATGTCTGAAGTCATTTGCGCACTCGAGCTTGTACCGCACAGCTGACTGTACAGAAGTGCTGGAGGAAAGGACAATATTCTCAAATGATCTTCAACAACACTTTCACATTAAGGTCTTTTACCCAGACAGCTTTACAAGTGCAATTAAATTAGAGGAGCCATGCTCCTGTGTTCCTAGACAAAGTAACTTGTGTCAAGCTGCTTTTATCGAGTCTTGCACTACACTCTTAAAAATAAAGGTTCAAAAAAGGCATTTTTTGCAGTGATGTCAGAGAACCAGTTTGCTTTCTCCAAAGTACCTTTCAGGGAACATTTTTTTTTATTTAAAAAACAAAAGAACGTAGTATAGAGAAGATTTTACCAATTTAAAGGGATAGTTCACCCAAAAATGAAAATTAAATATGAAAATTGTCATTAATTACTAAGGAATTACTAGGAGTCCTAGGAGTAATTAATTAGTAATCTAATTAATTACATGATGTTTCGATTAATTAATCTAATTAATCGCAAAATAAATTTGACTGTGAAAATACCCACAAAAGATTAAAGTTATTTTTGTGTTAAATGAGAAAGTATCAAGTAGACATTACAAATTGTAGCTTTAGAAATAATCTTTTAATTTGATTTAACATAGAATTTATTACACATAAACATTTTTTTAGTGAACTATCCCTTTAATGTTTTTATTTTTATTCCACTTTTTTTTTTTTTTTGAAATGATACTCTAAACAAGAAACTAAATCTGCCAGCAGGTAGGGGTAAATGTCTTTATGTGTCCTTTATTTATTCATTTGGTTTGTTCAAATGGCTGATTCATTCAGGAATGAAGTAAATGGCTCTCTTTATGAATGGGCTTTTGAATCATTGATTCACACGATTCGCTCAAAACGCTGATTCATTCAGAAACTAAACGGCGCTGTGTTGTTTGGAGACGCACAACAATTCTGCTATGGCTACAAAGGTAATATGTTCTCTGCAAAATTGAGCAAAAACATAATATTGTGTTTAAAATATAACACAATATCAACTTCTTATTTACTGAACTGTTGTATAAAATCATATTTAAGTTTGTGATAGATTGGGACAAAATTAGCACTCATGTCATATTGCTCTTGCTGCGATATTGTGTGATATGTGCTATATATAAATAAACATACAGGGGCATTTTTTGTACATTTTAGGGCATAACTGAATTTTTGGAGTTTGTTGGTCTGCATCATATTTGTCAACAGTCAGCTATATTAAATATAAGATGATGTACAGGTCTGGGGGCGGGGCAGTGTGTTAATGGTGTTAAAACATTTTAATCACATTATTTTTTTTATAACTAATTAATTAAGTTAATGCATTAAACTGACAGCCCTGTTAATTACTCATGTCGTTCCGAACCCGTAAGACCTTCAGTCATCTTCAGAACACAAATTAAGATATTTTTGATGAAATCCGACAACCTTTGGACCCTGCATAGACAGTAATAAGACGATCGTTTGGCATTAAAAAGTATATAAATTGTATTATTTTTTAATAAAATAACTGATCGTTACGCTAGATAAGACCCTTCTTTCTCGGCTGGGATCGTTTACAACCGCATTTGGGATCATTTGAAGCCGCATTTAAACTGGATTTTGGAAGTTCAAAATCGGGGCACCATATCAGTCCATTATATGGAGAAAAATGCTGAAATGTTTTCCTCAAAAAACATAATTTCTTTACGACTGAAGAAAGAAAGACTTGAACATCGTGGAAGTTTTACCGTTTACTGCACGTTGTTATTCTTCTCATTATTTCCCTACAGCTGATAATGACTGGCAAGTCTCACCCATAGGCTTACTTCTGCGTTGAAGAAAAAGGTGGATAAGTCATTTTGCTATCTATAGCTTAATGTTAACATCAGCTGTGAGAAGAGACAAGGGCCCTTGATATAATAGAAGGGAAATTGATTTGCAATTTCTCAAGGACCCTTTTCTTTAAGACTTTAACAGCCGAGGACAGAGTCTGAGCATCTCTTGTAGGGGATTATGAGATCTAGGCTTGTAGAAGCAACCATATAAAAATCAGGAAGATACAGTCATGGTGGTCTGGGTTTATGATTGTCATGCCAAAGTTGGTCATGTACGGGCCCTTGAGGAATTATATGTGAAACTGGTCTGTAATCTTTGGTGTGTTTTCCTCCAGGCGTGATATGAGCGTAATGCTGCTCAGATGCTGTGGCAGGGGATTAGGAAGAAAGCTTTGGTGACTTGACAAATAGTGAAAGAGTGTAGCAAAGTGAGAGGAAGAGAGTCACAGAGCAAGCGAGAGAGTTTTTGAGTATCTTAAGGGATTAGTCTGAGGGCAGTTACTGTGTGCAGAGGGGGAAAAAAACTGTGAAATGTTGGAGACAAGGTGAGAATTACAGAGCTTGGGAAAAAGTGCGGTTTGACAGCTTTTTCTAGGTCACGCTAAAATGTTGACTTGTGTCACAGGCTAAAAATGAAAGCGTTTATGTATATTTTAAGGACACTTGCACTGTATAGGCGAGCAAAGAGGAGAACGTGAGGAGTGTAGCCTCGCATGACTTGCTCTATTTTTATTTTTTGAGATGCTGTGACTTCTTTTTTTGTATGTGTGTGTGACTCATTTTATGGCAGCATTTGTATAGGTAGGAAATAAAGAGGCAAAATATCTGCCTATTTCGACATTGTGATAAAGTAAAGTGATCAAAAATATGGGGAAAATCTAAAATCGCTGTCTCCTGTTTGAAGCAAGGGGTAGGACAACCCGTGAAACAGATGACAAGACAGTGTTTTATGAGAGAATATATTTATTATATCTCCCATGTCTCTGTGTTGAGTATTTGCTGAGTTTTAGTTCCTTTTAGTGACGCATTTCTTAATGACGATCACAGCAGACTGCACACCCTGTTTATTTTCTTTATTTCACAAAATCACGGAGTGTTGTTGTTATTATGAGTGTACACAAATAAAAGTAGATTCCTTACAGATTTGATTGATGTATTGCTCTTATCTGTACGATCAAAAATGACAGAGTAATTGAAGTTCTTTTTGGCATTATCAGAAAAAATTTTTTTCGACCCCAGAGGGTTAAAAGAAAGAGTACAACTTACCGAAATCTGTATCCGTGGAAAGACATTAATTTAACAGTTCATAAACGTCACGTAACGTCACATTTACCTCGTCACATTTATCTCAGAAAACCATATTCGGTGACCATACATTTTTAATCAGATAGAAAAATGAACTCTAGAGAGTAGTGTTTTGCTAAATATATGCACAATATAACATATTCACTCTTATTTTAACTGTTCTTCAATGTTTAATTTATGTTTGAATAAATCCTTCAGGTTTTTATGACAGCCACCATATAAATGTTTGCATTTTAAAAAAACAAATTGGAGTAAAAATATAAATATGTAATTGAAACTATATTATTATAAAACTTCATTGAGTGTAATTTAAGCGTTTGTGTACAAATCAGTAAATTTCAACCTTCAATATTATAGTAATGTCATACTAACTGACTCTCATGTATATTTTACAGCATTTTTTTTCCCCTTGAGATAATTTGGCATGTACTGTACCTGATATATATCCAAAATAATCAATATTGGATCAAACTGGAAAATCGAATAGCAAGTTTATATATCAAAATCGTATAGAAACATGAAATTTGTGTGAAAACCCAGCCTTAAAATGTATATAGTCTAATCATGTGTGAAAGTAACAGCACAACAACCCATATTCAACAAACTACTTAGTCAATACCAGTAAAGTTACATGATTCTTCATAGGAACATACTACAAAAACAAATATGCTATTAAAAACAAGTAATTAAGAATTGTAAAAAGACAACCAATACAAACACAACAACAATGATGCAAATGATAAACCATCCATTGCTTTTTCTAATTTTAGTATCAACGTACCAATACTTTTGACATCCCCATTTTAAGGAGTAATTCATGTCGGCAGCAGAAACAGGGCTGGTCAATTTAGTCGCCAGGCTTTAGTAGTAAGGGTTAAGGTGGTTCTTTGTTGTCTGTGCCGCTCTGCCACTTCTGTGTCTCACTGCCACACCCACGGCTGGTGTCTCGTGATGTCCCTGCTGTGCCGCACACAACCCTAGCCAGAGTTCACTCCTTTGTGCGTTCACGTAAAGATAAGATTCTTGAACACTAATGAAATATTGCTGTGAGTGCTTTCACGCAGCTTGATGCCGTGTCTTAGCCTCTGTAGGTTTGCCAAACCATCTGCCACCAAAGGCTCTCAGCGCGATTAGCGCACCGAGATGCCAATTTGTCCCTTCTTGCCATCAGACGGGGTGAATATTAGCAGCAACATGGAAACTGTCACACCTGAATGAAGAGCTATAATTCGTGGGATTTTAAAAGATTACCACTTTGCATAACCTTTTAAGAACCCATTTTGGCCTATTTATCTTTAGCAAAACATATAATTTTTGTGTGTATTTCTTCATACAAATTCCTCCTGATGCATTCCTGAAGCTTTCATTGTTCAGCACTTACCCTTCACTAGTAAAACCATAAGCAAAATATGCTGTGTCATTATATGCTGTTCTGCCTGGTAAGCTTCCAGTGTATGATCTGTCAGTATAAATGTCCAGCCTTATATTACAGAAGCACATAATATGTCAGGCATGTTGATCTGTGTGCAGTACATTAACTTCAGCTGTCCGTCACTCAGGCCAAGAACAAGAAAGCATTTCCCCTCTAGAGCTTAACTGTCAGTGTGACTGCAGTTTTTCAGAAAACAGCCCGTCTCGAACCTTCTGCAACGCTCCGGCAACATCAATGGAGTGCCAACCCCTTCTGAGGCCCAGCGCTCTTTAAAAAGTCATAGTGGTAGCATTAGCGCATGGTGAGGAGGCTGTATGTAGGGTATTTAAGGATAAGATGTATAATTAATGCTTATTTGATTTAGCATGAGAGTTCTGAGAGATGGATGGAGAAATCAGATGAGGATATTGGGGGAAAAATACACTGGAAGAGACTTATGAGCATTTGACAGAGATGGTTTTTCACTTGTGCTTGCTCTTACACAGTCCTGTTTGCTAGGAGAGAGTTATAGTTTGATTTACAGCTAGTTTTTATCTCATCTCACCTTGTCTCAATATGTCAGTTCTTCTCTTCTTCTATCATTTGTCTTTCTCTTTCTTGTCTCATTGCATTTAATCTCGTTGTCCCAAGATTGAAATGATTTCTAAGATAAGAATGGCTTTGTTCAGATTAGGTGTGGGCGGTACCGGTAGAGACAATTAACCGGCACAAATGTGTCAACTAGTAGAAATTTTAGACTTTCGTCTCTATCATGGTTACATGCTCACGCGACGTGGTCATGAAAGCTTATCATTTGCACACGTTTTTAAGCATTGCGGCTTTAAAATGAGCATTTTAAGCGTTGAAATACAATCTGCAGTAAAAAAAACTCATTTTGCTGTACCTGTGCACTGAGAGCACAGGAGTATTGAACATAGTCATTTTCACTACTTTTTAGGTCTTGAATGGTTAGTACACACACTTGGATGTGTCAAAATGACTTGGCAAGTATCCTCATAAACACAGTAACTGAGGTCTTAGGAAAAAGCAAACAGCTGGGAAAGAAAACGTGTAACAGTATATTGGGTCCGGGCAGCTCTTAAAGTGACAGCAGTCTAATATTCCTGCTGTCTGTCATTAACGTTAATCAAACAACACAAGAAAGAAAATCTCTCACTGCTCTTGACTAAATCAATTTCGTAACTTTAATAAGAAGAAATATATATTTCATTTACATAGTGAAGAATATGCAGTGTTTTTATACATTTGATTACTTTATACATAGGGTTGAGTATCGAAAACCGGTTCCATTTTAGAGTATTTCGGTTCCGCTTAACGATTCCTGCGCTCGCATTTTAATGTGATTTTAAAGATTAAAAACAAACGATTTAAGCACATGAGGGGAAAGAAGTTGTGCACCGTTTGTGTGCAGCGCACACATCCGAAGCGCGAGCAAACAGCGGCCCTGGTGCGGGTTCTCAAACTGTTCTGTGCATTTCCACTGAAGAAAAGGTTGTTCCAGGCAGGATCTGACTTCTCTTTGACATTTACCACCCAATATGCAGAACAGTGCGTCAGTATATCATTATAAACACAGCCGTTTTTTGCCGAAAGTGAAAGTAAATGAATGAGAAAGAAAATGCATTTGTAACAGTATTTTTAAACCAAGTGCGTTCGGTGTTAAAGAGACAGCAGCTCATTAAATGTGCTTCCAGTCATTAATCCAAGAACAAAACATTCACTGATCTTGACTGAATACCTTTCGTAACTTTAATGAGGATTAATGTATGTTTTATTTATGAAAAGAAAACTATGCTGTGTTTTTAAACTTTTGATTTAAATTTCTGTACCTGCAATTTGTTCAGTTGTATTTATGCTACTGCTAATTTATTTGATTGTTCCTATTTTATTACTGACTGTTTACTTGTCTTTAACAATTTAATGTTTGAAATTTATATTGGTCTAGTTGTTTTTGCTGTGGTATTTTTTGTTAAAACCATAGGCCAAAGCTCCTCTTAGGCCTAAGTGCTCTTATTCTTTTTTAATCGCTGACTGTTTACTTGTCTTTGATGAGCTTGAGTTTAGTCTAGTATTAGTTTTTTGTAATATTGACACTGGTGACAAGATTTATGAATTTTCTATGGTATCAAAAATGTTGATATCATAAAGACCTTATTTAAAGCAAAAATAACTGTGCTGTGATATACACTACCGTTCAAATGTTTGGGGTCAGTAAGACTTGCAATAGTCTTTAAAGAAGTCTCTTATGCTCATCAAGGCTGCATTTATTTGATTAAAAATATGGAAAAAAAAAACAGTAGTAGTAAAAAAAAAAAAAAGTAGTAAAATAATGTTTTTTATTTTAACATACTTTAAAATAGAATTTATTCCTGTGATGAAAAGCTGAATTTTTATCAGCTGTTACTCCAGTCTTAAGTGTCACATGATCCTTCAGAAATCATTCTAATATGCGGATTTATTGTTAGAAAGATCAATGTTGGATAATATCAACAGTTGTGCTGCCAAATATTTTTTACAACCTGTGATTTTTCATGAATAACAAGTTTAAAAAATACAGTGTTTATTCAAAATATAAATATTTTATAACGTAATGTAAATTATTTATTATTAACTTTTAATAAACTTTTAATTATTAACAATACATCCTTGGTGAATAAAAGTATTAATTTCTTAAAAAAAAAAAAAAAAAAAAAGAAACAATAAAAATGTACTGACCCCAAACTTTTGAACGTAGTGTATATTGTTACAGTGAAATAAAATTACTCATATCGTTGTATAAGATTTCTAAATCCCTGGTTCAGATGTAAGGGCCTGTGAGTTAATGTTGTGAAAACAGATGTGATCTATTTCCTCTAACTCTATTTTCTTTCAAACTTTCACGTATCATCTTATTGTAAACCACAATTCTCTTGAAACACAGCGTCCAAATCCTTAACTCTGTGATGTCTCTGCAGAGAGACACATCTGCCTTAAGCTCCACATTGTCTATTGCATTATTTATAATGTCAGATGATTACTCAGGATATTCACCCCACATGTCACATCTCTTTGAGCTAGGCCTCTGGAGAAAAAGTCAAGAGAATGCTGGGTACCTTTTGGATGATATCTGCTGCTGCGATGCACTCGTATTTCCAGGCCAGCTAAAGGTATACATTGACGTCCTAATAATGGTACCTCCCTCAATAGCTTATCAATACCTTTTGTGGTCTACAGTGTCATTCAGACACCATTATCCTCATCCATGAATTTCTGTTTTCTTCTAAACAAATTGCAGCACAGTAGTAGCTCACTAATGCACTAGTGTGCATGTGCTGTAATCAAAACACCCAGTTCAAAGCATAATCTGTCATTGTTTGCTCGCTGCTGCATGAGCGCATAGTAAAACTATTTCAGTGTTTGACAGCACTGTGATTAATCGCTCAATGTAGTCATTGAGGCAGTCAATTTGGAGTCCAGTTACAGTAATATCATCGGCCCTCACAGCCGCCCCCACAGCTAAGCCAAACATGGATGTGATAGCCTCATTTCATTGAGGAGCCAATAAAAAGCAACGCCATTTGTTACTGGACTGAAACAAGGTGACAAGGAAGATTTCATACACAAGATGGACCATTTGAAGTTGCTTCGGATCCTTTTAGGGGGTCGAGTGTGACTCATAGTGGCATCTATTTTAAAACCGGATCAGTGGAGAGTGGGTCAAGGGCAGGAGGGGATAGTGGGTAAAGATGTGTCAGTGGGTAAGCGCCCCTAAATTTAGCAAACTGTGCACATTTTTTTTCAGTGTCTAGAAAAGACTCATCATACACAATTAAATGAGAGATACATGTGACAAAAATGATGTACATTGTTTTTAGTGCTGGAAACATCACTTTTTATATGACAGATTAAATTAGTTTTATGTCAGAGCAAATGGATACTGATTTTAAAAAATATTATACATGTTGGTGAATTGCCAATGTACAAAACCATGCAAATTATTTGGCTAAAGGTTAGACATGAATTATTAAATGAAGCATTTTTTTCCAAAATGCTAGCTTGTGAGTGCTTTGGGATAAGCTGTGCCAGTGGTTTGTTGCTGATTCGGAAATAGTATTACAAATACTCCGTTCTGAATGTTACATTTTCATCTGTCTAAAAATGCAAATTAAACCGAATGCAAAATAAGCATTGGGAACATGGCTGAGCTCTATCTATCTGTCTATCTGAAGAAGTCATGTTTTTATGGTCCTAGGTTAAATAGTCTTTTCTAACTTTAGTTGATAGTAGGCATCCTGAAATATCATTTGGATTATTACTTTAACCTCTGTCTGATCTGTCGTTTCTCCTTGCTTTGAGGACAACTTAAATACAACTTGGGACACTCAGGACTTGCACATACATTTTTGCTCACAGGAGAAAATTCACTGTCCATCAGGTATATTTTACTGGACTGTAATTCTTCTACGCCTTTAAGGAACTTGTTTTATTCTGTTGATAATTTTAAAGGGAACCCTGGATATTAAGACTTGTATGGCTTGATATAACATAAATGATGTCTCTTATTGAAATATGTAGTGGAAAACCTACGAAAGATTTACGTTATGTAATAAGTCCACATCGTTTTATACATATTTTGGTCTGTGGGGGCTGCCATTATTTTGATGACGTGAAATGGTTGCACTCGGTGAGCTACTGGCACTACCTGTTGCTATTTTTATCACAACAAAACTCGGAAAATAAAATAATAATACGATGCCATATTGTGCAGCTTTTGGTTGTAATTTTCAGTTGAAGAGCAACAAGCAATGTAAGTCTTTACTGCTTTCCTAGTGATAAGAAGAGAAAAGAATGGGAAGATGCGATGAATATGTGGATGAATTAACTTCCTAAAGACCTGCGTCTTTGTTCTCTCCATTTTAGCCCTGATGCCTTTGAGGCTTTAAGTAGAACACAACTACTGAAAGAGCTTACAAATGGCAGAGACAAGAAACGCTAGATGCCATTCTGGCAGGATGTAAACATGCCGATGCTTGTCATGATGCCGCAGCCACTGAAAGAGTTTCTCAGCGTGGATTTCACTCCAAGGATGTTTTCATACTGGTTTAGAGTCCTTGTGGGGAAAAATCTATGGTACAGTATGTGGTTTAAGCCTACACTTATATCCATCACCACCTGTAAGCTCTTTCAGTAGATGTGGTCATCGTATCAGTATTTTATTTTATAAATAGTGACAGTTAGCGCCAGTAGCTCACGGAGTGCAACCATTTCACATTACCGAAATAATGGCGCCCCCCATTGTCCAAAATATGTATAAAATGATGTGGATTTTCAAAATAACATAAATCTTTCATGGGTTTTCTACTGCATATTTCAGTAAGAGACATAATTTACATCATATTATACAAATCTTAAAGGATTAGTTCACTTCCAGAACAAAAATGTACAGATCATTTATTCAGCCCTTTGTCCTCCAAGATGTTCATGTCTTTCATTCTTCAGTCGAAAAGAAATTATGTTTCTTGAGGAAAACATTTCAGGAATTTTCTCCGTATAGTGGACTTCAATGGTGCCCCCAAGTTTGAACTTCCAAAATGCAGTTTAAATGCAGCTTCAGATGGCTCTAAATAGGGATGCACCGAAACGTATCGGCCGAAATGCTTGCGCGTTTTGTCAGTAAAGCCGGTTCTGTAATCAGCGGTAAATGCCATCAGGTGCGTGATTTCACACAGCCGTTGTTCACTGACGAGCTGCGCAAATTCACACTGATAATGAACATGGATTTGCGCAGCTCGTCAGTGAAGAACGGCTGTGTGTAGTATATACGGCTCAACGTGAAATCACGCACCTGATGGCATTTACCGCTGATTACAGAACCGGCTTTACTGACAAAACGCGCAAGCATTTCGGCCGATACGTTTCGGTGCATCCCTAGCTCTAAACGATCCCACCTGACAAAGAAGGGAAACGATCGGTCATTTTCTAAACAAATTGACAATTTATATACTTTTTAACCTCAAATGCTTGTCTTGTCTCGTCTCTGCAATCCGTAATCCTGGTCATTACAGTTAGGGTATTTAGAACCCTGAAACTCCCAACTAGTTCTCTTAAAATTCAAAATCGTTCTACATTGCTGTTTTACCTTTTTTTTTTGTAAAGGCGTTTGATCTTCTTTGCATGTTCACTTTGTAAACACCGGGTCAGTACTTCTGCAGCGATGTAGGATGATTTTCATGCAGTTCACGCAGACCTAGACAAGATGGCCGTTTGAGGTTAAAAATTGTATAAATTGTCAATTTGTTTTGAAAATGACCTATCGTCTTGCTAGATAAGACCCTTCCTTCTCGGCTGAGATCTTTTAGAGCCATTTGAAGCTGCATTTAAGCTGCATTTTGGAGGTTCAAACTTGGGGGCACCATTGAAGTCCACTATATGGAGATAATTCCTGAAATGTTTTCCTCAAGAAACATAATTTCTTATCGACTGAAGAAAGAAAGACATGAACAACTTGAATGACAAGAGGGTGAGTAAATTATCTGTATATTTTTGTTCTGTAAGTGAACCACTCCTTTAATGCCTGGGGTTCGCTTTAA
This sequence comes from Labeo rohita, assembly GCF_022985175.1. Classification (NCBI taxonomy): domain Eukaryota; kingdom Metazoa; phylum Chordata; class Actinopteri; order Cypriniformes; family Cyprinidae; genus Labeo; species Labeo rohita. The sequence continues at coordinate 27,487,457 of NC_066879.1, read as the reverse complement.
AAATGTTTTAAATAAATAAATCTTAAATACTTTTATTTTTGAACAGTTAAAGCTGGTAAAAAAAAATAAAGAATACGACTTGGGTGGCAGAGTTTACCCCTCTCTCTCCTAATTCTTGGGCAGACACATCACTTGTTAAGTTTTCTTTCTAGATAGCATCTGTGTTATTTTCTTACACGTTAACGATCCCTCTCTACGACAGGCTTGTATTTGTGAGTTGGTATTATCTCCCACCAGCCTGTCCGTTCACTGAGCTGGTTTACTGTGGCATGTCATGGAAGACACAACAATTATAGGCAGCCACAGCTGAATATTCAATTAGACGCTGTCTTATTTCCTTCATGACTTTCACGGGGAAAATAATCCAATTTAATTACATTAAGATGAGCTCTTTTTTCGCCTGTCATAGACATTGTTTTGCTCACGCATGCAGTGGGAAATATGTTTACTTAATAGTATTCGAGTGTTTTAAAGCATTTCCAAATCCTCGGCTAATACGCGTAGCTCTGGCATATCCTTGAAAACAACCCCCGAGACATCAAGACGCGCACGTTGCCAAGAAGGTGCCAAGCTGGACTCAAAAATCAATGGAGAGGAAAATATCTCAAGGAGGTTCAAGTAAATTTCGCCTCTGTCATGCTAAATAGGTCATCCACTGAGCCAGACGGCTCAATTTTAGCATGCCCAAAAGGTATAGTAAGAAATGAAGAGAATATGAGCAGTCAGACAAGCTCTGTTAGATGAACCGGTTGGTTTATGTAGCGTAGCGCTCGTGTGGACCATTACTAGGCAACATGGGAAGCGTGGGAGTGTGGCCTAAGATGTTTGATTATAATTGTTGAATAATTTAATTCTTTAAAGTCAGGCTAAAGAAATCTACCTAGGCAGGCGAGACTTTTAATGAGGTCTTAACTAGGTTAATGATTCCCATTGGGAGAGAAGACGTAGAGGAGATGTTACCACTTCAACTTTTTTATTGTATTTTGTTGAATTTTTGGCCTCAAAAATATGTTTGTGCTACAACATCATTCAGCTTCTTCCCAGAGCACCCAGTGCCGCTTTTGCATTTACTGGCAGGAAAGTGCTTCAGTTGCAGCCAGAGCCAGTAACACGCTGCTGACCCACCAAAGCTTCAACCTCCAACTGTCCTCAGGAAAAAAAACACTTGGCAAAATTTAATACTTAGTTTTTCCACAGTAACATAGTTACTTTCTCTGCATCACATGCACAATGATGGATGCTTCTGTTCGTGCCAAAGCAGTTCACTGTGTAAAGAACTGCCAAAGTCCAACACAGTCCTTGTAAGCCAAATAGCCACCCCCTGGCAGCTATTTTCCATGTAGGAAAAAGACATTCAAGTACAGCTGCGGTGAAAGAATGAAAATTCTGTCATTAATTACTCACCCTCATGTTGATCTTAAACCGTAAGTCCTTTGTTCATCTTCACACAAATTAAGATATTTTTAATGAAATTCGAGAGCTTTCTAAACCCTGCAGCAACACACTACCATGTTCAAGGTCCAGAAAGGTAGTAAGGACATTGTTAAAATAGTCCATGTGACATCTGAGGTTCACAGTAATGTTGTGAAGCAACGAGAATACTTTTTGTGTAAAAGGCGAGCCTAAATAATGACATTTTTCAACAATTTCTTCTTATCCGTACGTTCACGACAGTCCCACAACAAAGAATTTTTTTCTTTGCACCCAAAAAGTATTCTTGTAGCTTCATAAAATTACAGTTCAACCACTGATGTCACATGGACTATTTTAACAACAACGACAAAGAAGTTTATTCAAGTTTGCTATTAGTATATTTCTTTAAAACTAAAAATAGGAAAGTATACTTTGTCTACTTTTTATGTACTTCTCAGAAATGTGTTTTGTATACTTCAAGTATACTTAAAATTACATTTAAGTATACTTGACTTGTACTTAGAAAAAGTCTAAATATATTTGAGCTATGCTTGTGCTCTGAGAATCCATATTTTCACTGTTATAGGCTAGGGGCACTATTACACATCTTCTGTACAGAATTTTCAAAACACAAGTAAAGAAGAAACCGTAACAACAGATGTTTCCACATGTAATCTAAAACAATCGTCAGACATAAAACAGCATAAAAACCGTGGATATGTAAAACTGTGTAACTTTATGTAATAAAATGTTTACGCATGAAGAGGTAATAATGACTGTCAAGCTAAGGGGTGTTGATCAACTCCATCTGTTTATTAATTATTTATTTATTTATGAAACCCAGGTGTTTATATAAAAAAAAAAGAATGCATGAAGCTAGAATAAAATGTTTTTGTTTACAAGTAGATACCCTGTTCTTTCTCTTGATGTTTTGTATGTTCAGATATTCGTGTAACAAAATATATACAATTAAAGCCTAAATAGGGACATAGTAGTATACTTAAAGTATGAGGTAAAGTTCACTTAAAGAAAACTTATGAGTATACTAGCCATATAAAACTACTGAACTAATAGTTTATTGAGACTATACTTCAAAGTGTAATAAAAATGCATAAAAAAGTATTTAATTAGTATACCTATAAATTCAGTTTTAGTATACTTGCAGTACAAACCAAAAACATAGATGTAAACTTGTGTACTCAAACTATAAGTATACTTTTATATACTAGAAAGTGGGTCAATTTAGTCCCAAGGAGTATTCAAATAGTACACTTAAAAGTATACTACTAGTACATTGATATTTGTATACTTCCTACATAAACTATGCTTAAAATATACTTGAACTTTACTTAAGTATAATTAATAAAATAAACTTGAAGTATACTTCTTTTTGGTAAGGGAATGTCCATACTACCTTTCTGATTCTTGAACGTGTCAGTTGCGTTGCTGTCTATGCAGGGTCAGAAAGATGAACGAAGGTCTTACAGGTTTGGAACAACATGAATGTGAGTAATTAATGACAGAATTTTCATTTTTGGGTGAAATATCCCTTTAAGAATGCATTTCTATAGCATGTCAGATCTACAGGTGTCATAAATTTAGCTTCTTATGCTACATCATGCTCTTAACATTATTTTCCAGAATGGTCTAGCTAATATGCATGTGTATTCTATTGTGAAAGAAAAATGTTGATACCCCTATCAGAAGGCATTTGGTTCCATTACCATAATAAGTATCGTAATACATTTTTCTTTGAGCTTTGCTGTCTGCTCTTCCTCATACTGTCTCTGATATCACTCACCAAGTGGTTAAAGACAAAGTCTTTTTTTAAGCATGTCAGTCCACCCAGTGGCCTTGGTAACGCTCTCAAGCAGCTATTTTCATTCATAGAAACCATTTAGCTCGTATTTAGGCTATTTGAACAGGCAAAAAACTGTTTCTCAGTTTAAAACAGTTTTTTGAGATTGAGTTTTAATAATATGATTTGTGAGATGACAAAGCACCATTAAAATGTATGATAATAATTTATATATTTAATTTTATATAAAGTTTTATATGTTTTTGTGTTCCCAGACAAATTAATTTCTATAGATACTCTTTTTAGTTTTCAGTTTCTATATTTGTTATATTTATGTATACATTGCAACTTTTCAAAAGCTTGGTTTCTGTAAGATTTATTTTTTTTTAATGAATACTTTTTTCATCAGCTATGCATTAAATTGATGAAATGTGACCTTAAAGACATTTATAATGTTACAAGTTTTTTTTTTCCTAAGTTTTTATTCATCAAAGAATCTGGAAAAAAAATGCATTGCTCTTTTCACAAAAATATTGTTTTTTTTTTTCATTGATAAAAGTAAGAAATTAATCTTGAGCAACAAATGAGCATTACAATGATTTCTGAAGGATCATGTGACACCAAAGACTGAAGTAATGATGCTGAAAATTCAGCTTTGCATAACAGGAATCAATTACATTACACAATATTCAAATACAAAAATATTTATATTTTCACATTACTTGTTTTACAGATCAACTAATTGCAGCCTTGGTGAACATAAGATACTTCTAATAAAAATCTTACAGACTCCAAATATTTTGTGGAAAATAAAAAAACAAAAAACAAACAAAAAAAAACAAAACAAAACAAAAAAAATTGCATTGTAGTCATTAAATATTTGCTTGATTGTCTGTATAGATAATTTGTGTATTTTCTACAGATGTAACGATATCAAAATCTCACAATATGATTATATTTCAATACAATATTTATTTATTAAGACTTAAAAATAGAAGAATTTAACTTTAAAATGTACAAGATTTTCAATCTATGCACTTTGAGAGTTCAAGATTAAGGGCTGCAACCCATGTTCTTATCTAAGAAAACTTAATAAAAAAATAAAAAAGTCAGTGAATTGACTTGTACCTTAACTTTAAAGGGGACTCTTTATTTGTGGTATACTGTCTCAGTCTAAATTACATTAATTCTGTTGTTTTAGAAAGCCAAACAAATTTAGAATACAATAATAATAATATAACAATTTTATATTAGTGTTATTGACAGTAATAGCCGTATATTGTAAAACAGTTGCACTGTAAAAATAAATTCAAATTAATTTTTCGTAGGTATATTGTTTTTGCTTTTTGCTACAATTGAAAGAGATGTTTTGAATTTGGACTGCAGTAATGTTACCCATTTAAAGCACTAGGTGTCAGGAATTCATACTGCCCTTTTAAGCTTTTATTATGACGGAAATGACAGTAGAGCTGTTATTTTGAAGGAAACTCAGTGAAAACAGGCTTACAAAAGCGCATCTCAAACTCATGAAATGCTGTAATCATCTGCCGTGAATGTAAAGCATGAACGGTGGGCGTTGTGTTCCCAAAAGCGCGATAAACTCAAGGCACATGCAGTAATGGAGTTCACTGCATTCACTGTGAACTGAGCCGTTCTGAGGAACGGAAAACAACGGATCATGAGCTGATTGCCTGGACGAAGTGCGTGCTTCCCTTTGAAACATGCAGCGAAAACAGACTTGATGTAGGGATTAAGCCATATTGATCCTTCGGTTTTAGTTTGACAGATACTGTGCCTGAGCATAATAGCCTGAAACACAACTTTAAAGACCTTTTTATGTTAGAATAAGAAGTTTAAATATATTTTAAAAGCTACAGTTTTTGCCTGGAAGACCTATAGTTTCATATCGTCATGTGACCACGATGATATCAAGACCGTTTTGCTATCGCGATACCATGATATTGATAATAACGTTACATCCCTAGTATTTTTTAGCTCATACAGTAAGCTTGGTGCTATATATGGCAATGTCTGCATGAAGTGAATGTATGAACTGATAAAATGTGTATCTTGGATGTAATGTAAGTTGTGTTCAGTAATTAACAAGGCCGTTTGATAGCTCAATCTTAGTCATCTTTTGATTTCAGTCTTTTTGAGTAATGACTGGTGGCTTAGGTAATGTAAACTTGTTTTAGAATACTAAAAGGCACATGAGATTAAACTCGTGGCTTCTGGGCCCTCTGAAAATCAAGCATACCAACAAGTAAAGAAGAAATTAACTTAGCTAATGAGACTGTTAACCTGCTCCACTAAAGTCCATGCAATAAGCCATGTGATTCATTTGATTAGGGGTGTAATTGGGATGTGTAGCGGCCTTAGCTGTGCTAGCAGGGCTTCCTGAATGTGCCCAGCACAAGGCTTGTTAAGAGAGACGGCCTCAGTAAACATTGTGTCAGGCCAAGTCATGTGTACTGGGAATTCAGTTTGCTGCAATAAAACTGAAAACTAAATTTTTTGCATTCTGGTTTTGACATTAGAAAGATTTGCCTCCATACAGAAGTGAATGCATTTTAATGCATTTTTAGGATTGTCAATTGAATTCATTAATTTGATTTAAATGAAATAGTTTAAAAAATAATAATAATAAAATTAACACAATCATTTCCCCTCCATTGCTTGTTTGACAGGACGTGAGCTATAATCTCAGCCTTATGTAAATGTAACATTTATGAGATGTTTATTTTGGGTCTTCTCATTCAGTACGCTATTTTGGACCTCCAGGCTTGCCCAGAAGATCAATACAAACCCATTCATTCACTGTCCAGCTTTGGTGGGTCAATATAGATCTCAACACTTGGCTCCGGTCCTCAATGTGAGAGAGGAAGGACAATACAGCCATGAAGGAGATTAAAAGGCGGGAAGTGACAAAACTGTGTGCATTTCATTAATAACAAATATTAGCCCTTGAAAATTTACAGTAATCCCCTCATGTGACCCCTTCTCCTGCCGCCATGAATGTCAATGTTGTTTTCCACAGTGTCCCAGTCACCCGAGACGCTGGGCCTCTGTACTGTATTTCTCAATCACACCGCACTCTTTTTAACTACCTCTTGAGATGTTTTGCTTTTAATAGAGGCAGAAACATGGCCCCTCCTTCTCATAGTTTCACTGTGATCTCTGTGGGAAAGCACACTTCAAACATTCTCTGAAATGTAATTTTCATATCAATCATTAATATGCTACTTTATTGATAGTTAGCATCTATGAAATATAAAGTCCTTGTCCACATTTTCTGGGCCTGAATAAGACTTTCTTCCTTCAGATGAACACAGTGGGAGTTATATGAAAAAATGTCTTGGCTCTTCCAAGCTTTATAATGGCAGTGAATGGCTGTTGAGATTTTGAAGTCCAATAAAGTGCATCCATCCATCATAAAAACTACTCCACACAGCTCTGAGGGGTTAATTAAGGCCTTCTGAAGTGAATCGATGCGGTTGTATAAGAAAAACATTCATATTTAAAACAGTATAAACCGTAATCTCTAGCTTCCGCTAACTGTTGTACGCCGTTCACGATATTGGCGTTCCAGTGGGTGAAGTAGGATACAGAATATGCTAATCTCACGAGAACCAAGTTTTGTTTACAGCACAGGAAAACAGGTATGCTCTTGGCTTATATTGCATTCCTTAGACATTTCCTTTACAAATCCTCGTTTTGTAACTAATTTGTGACTGGTGTTTTGTTCAGTATCAATGCCCCACCCTTTTGTTTTGACAACATGATCAAAATAAAACGGTCATTTCTAGACAAAGCATTGTGAAATCATTTACTTACAGTTTGCGATGCAGCTGCAGTCAGATCTAATACTGCTTTCAACAAATGTTTCTTTGTGAACTCTCCATGACACTGTGCCTCGATTACAAAACAACATGCTCAGAAGTACGAACAATCCTCTGACACGACTCAGGATGCCATTACATATGAGCTATCCACTTGTTTCTTACGCTGGATCCTTCTGAAATCTGTACAAAGATGCGAACAAGCTGTTTAAACCAAACGCGTGAAAGCGAACATACTTTCACTCTGTTTGTCCAACTGACAACAGACTCAAGTGCGTGAACTGTGTCAGAAAGTGAGCGTGCATCTGTATATTGTATCCAGTGTAGACAAGATAGCGGCAGTGATTGTAATTGGGGTTTCAAGTGCGTAACGCTGAAACCCTATTGTAATTGTTAGAATGGTCACTGATCAGCGATTTCCACATAAAACTGATCATGCAGACCAAACCGCGAGTCATAGAGACTTTAAACTTGGAGGGATGGTAGTACTCACACCCTTTACAGTGTGACCAAGGCTTGCCCCAATCAACCTGACGGGGGCGCTACAGCGATCAAAAGTATATAAGTATATAAAAGACCATAACTCCTAAACTACTTCTAATTTGTGACTGGTGTTTTGTTTTCCTCTCTCCACTGTTCTTGAATGTTTGTCATCTCCACGTTTGCTTTTTTTTTTTTTTTTTATCTAACATGACACAGGCAGCAGCTTCAGATTTATTGCATAAAAGTCAAAGGAAATTCCTCTCTCTGTCAGCAGTACCTGCATGTGATCACACAAGAACTCTTCTCATTTTTGTATTTCTTTAGCTCTTTTACACAGATTTTTCACTGGCCTTCTCTCTAGGTCTCTCAGGGTTAATCAATGTTTTCCTTTTTGTACGCACAGGCATCAGGGTGTCCTTTATCTTCAGGGCAGACACACAGGCATCAGGTCACTTCCACATATTCACTTTCTCACACACATACACACAGGGCAATGCTCTTTAATTGTTCCAGATTGAATGCGGTCACTGGCATGTAAACTAGAGACACTGGCAAGGCGCAGGGAGGAATTGAAGCATTCCTCTGATTCGTGCCATTCTTTTCCGCTCAGATTGCCCGACTTAATTGGCATTCATAAGACTCACGTGACTTGTGTTTGTGTGTGTGTGTGGTCTTGTAACCACTACAGTTTAGACTGAAATAGACCTGTTCCAATCTAAACATATGCCTGTGTCTTTTTGCCTGTTATGGATGATAGTTATTACATTTCCATATTAAAAAAAGACACAGTATATGGAATTTTAGTGTGGCCTGCACGAATAAACATGGCCCGATGACTTCTTGGCATAAGCACCTTTGCTCTTTTGTGATAAAATATATCACCGTCTGATCCTTGCAGTGCCAAACTGTTTCCATGGTAGCCATCTTAAGATTAATACGGCTCCAGGCGCTCTCGACGGCATCTTTTTTAAAACATCTGGTGACTAGGCTAAAAGCGACTATGAGCAAGTGTGGCAGGATGGGTTTCTGCAGACCATGGCATGTTTGAGATCACTTTAAATGATGCTCATTTGGAAGTCAATGTTAATGATTATGCATTAAGCATCCTGACCCTTAAATAAGGAATTTTAGGAGAGAAGTTAAATATGGAGTTGTAAAAATTGCTGAAATTTAGACTAAAAATGTTTGTGTAATATGTATTCTTAAAGAGGTCATGACATGGATTTCTTTTATTATTTTAATATGTTCCTTGAGGGTTTATTTCTAGTGTTAATAAAGTTTTTTTTTTTTTTGCTCAAAAACAAATAAACAAATAAATAAATATGTCAAATTCTGACCCTTTCTCTGAAACAACCTGCTTCAAGGGGCAGGTCCTTTAAGACTTCAGTCAGTCATCCACCACTATTATGATTGACTAATGTCATTGCATAGAAAACAGTATCAATGCCCCGCCTTCTCGCTATTGCATGAGTGTTTTGACAACATGATCAAAATAAAACAGACAAAGCATTCTGAAATCATTTGCTTACAGTTTGTGATGCAGCTGCAGTTAGATGTAGTACCACTTCATCTTTCAGCGAATGTTTCTTTGTGAACTGTGCCTTGATTACAAAACAACATGCTCCGATAGTCCGAACAATCCTCTGACACGACTCGGGATGCCATTAAAAATGAGCTATCCACTTGTTCCTTATGCTGGGATCCTTCTAAAAATATGTACAAAGATGCAAACTAGCTGTTTAAACCGAAAGCATCAAAGCAAATGTTCTTTCACTCCATTTGTCCAACTGACAAAAGACAGCATATGAACTGTGTCAGAAAGTGAACACGAATCTGTATACTGTATCCAGTGTAGACAAGATAGGGGTAGTGATTGTAATTGGGGGATCAAGCGCGTAACGCTGAAACCCTATTGTAATTGTTAGAATGGTCACGGATCAGCAATTTCCACATAAAACTGATCGTGCAGACCAAACTGTTTAGTACTCACACCACCCACAACGTGACCTGATGAGGCGCTACAGCGGTCGTGAAATTTTCGGGTATTTTGCTTGTATTTAAAAAACCTACGGTTGCGAACTAGTCTTAGGTTTTTTTTGCCTGATCAGAACCAAACCAGTGCAGAAAGATTCTCTGGAGAGTGAATATCATTAGTTATCAAAAAAAAGTTGAGCTTGCGCCTCACCGTCGCAAAGGGACGCCAAAATGTTCGAAAGGGGCAGGGCCACTTTTAGTAAAATGCCTCCTGAAAACTCCTGAATGGAATGAGATATCTTCGCCGAACTCAGAACACTCAGGTAAGAGCTCAATCTGAGGTCACAGAAAAAAAAATGCAGAGCTTGGCCACTTGGTGGCGCTATTAGAGGGAAAAAACATAAAAATGTCTTTAACTGCGCCACTGTTTGTCCTTTCAACATGAAAATCTGTGTGCACAGTATTGGTGTCTACGAGGACATTTGCATATCTCAAAAAACATGGCCGCCACTGACCGATGAAATTTAAGCACCTGTTTAGACAAGGTTAACAGAGGCAAACATATTTTCAAATACATTCCGAAATTCCGTGGGCCTGTTCGACTCATGGCCCCAAAGGTCTGAGAGAAATTTGAAAGAAATCGGCCACTGGGGGGCGATATCACATTTTTCAAGGACGTAAACAATTGTACGTTGTGGAATTTTTCACTCATACGCGCAATATTTGTATAGTTCGATAGAACTACTTTGAGCAACTTTGAGAACCACTGCTCTCAATCAAATCATTTGTTAAATGATTGATAAGATGTCAAAAACCTACTTTTGCAAACTAGTCCTAGGTTTTTTGCTCAAAAAAAAAAAACACAGAAGTATAATTCTCTGGACTCTCTAGGTCAGTAATTATCAAACAAATGTTGAAATTTACCCTTTGGGAAGCTATAATGGGGTCATTCAGAAAAGGGGCCGGTCCACATTTACCCAAAATCACATAAAGCCTAAAGGAAAACTCAGAATTTCACAAAAACTGGTGAGCACATGAGAAAGATGACTCTAAACAGGCATGCAAAGTTTTAAGGAGATTGGACAACAGCTGGCACTATAACAGTCATAAATGCTAAAAAACATTTTTTTAGTGTTAAATTACCTGGTTTTGCCAAAAATGCTTTTTTTTTTTTTTTTAATCGTTAATTTAGGTGGTTACAGGCTTACTACATAATATCTCTTCTCATATGTGCTTAAAGGGGTAATCGGATGCCCATTTTCGACAAGTTGATATGATTCGTTAGGGTCTTAATGAGAAGTCTACAACATACTTTGGTTTCTCAGTGGTAGTGTAAAAAACACCCTTTTTACCATGTCAAAATCAGCCCTTTTTAGAGTGAGCCATATTTTTTTTATTCAGTGTAATCAAGTGTCAGCCACAGAGTGACTAAACACCAGTGGGCGGGGCCTATGGTGAGAAGATGAACATTCGTCGATGTCTTGCTCTGGAGGCGGTGTTTATGCAAACGACAGCACCCGGGTGATGTCACCCTGGCACGCTGGATCCAAACGAGCCGTTTATGGACCTTGATTACATAAATGCTTTGTTTATAATGAGGAGGAGGTTTTAAGCTATAAAACATGCAGGATGTTTTAATGGTGCAAAATCCTCTTATATGGCAAAAGATCAAGGCAAATTTGATTTCTCATGACCCCTTTAAAGCCCACATAAACACTGCAAAGTTTTGGGAATGAAAGCTGCATTCAAATGTAGATGTGAATCCCCTAAATTATTATGCAAATGTGTGTATAGTATAGGAGTTACTCCTGAACTCACAATGGCTAACATTAGTGGTGATAAGTGGTGTTTTGGTTATGAACTGTGTTTTTCTGTATTTTTGAAGAAATCTTTTAAGTTAATAAATCCTTCTAGTTTACATGCAGTAACTCATTTTTGTTCATTCAAGTTTCTTCATTTTAAAGCTTGTGACTGCTTTCAAAGCCTTACTACAGTGAGGATTTGAGTATGTGCTGTGTGTGTGTGTGTGTGTGTGTGTGTGTGACTGTGTGTGTTAAAGGGATAGTGCACCCAAAAATGAAAATTCTGTCATTAATTACTCACCCTGTCGTTCCAAACTTTGTTCATCTTTAGAATACAAATTATGTATGTATATGCTCAAGGACCAGAAAAGTAGTAATGACATCAATAAAACAGTCCAGGTGAAATCAGTCGTTCAAACCTAATTTTATGAAGATACGAGAATACTTTTTGTGCACAAATAAAACAAAAATAACGACTTTAAAATTTCTTCTCTTCCGTGTCAGTCTTGGTGCAGAAATTTACATTCGCATCCTAACTAGTAATGCACGAAATACCGGTACTTAAAAAGTATTGCGATATCCTCCCTACCTTTAAAAACGGTACAGTTCCGCATTTTACTAGTACCGTTACTTTAAGAATGTTCTTTTTTTAAAAGAGCCGTATTTCTGCGTGTCTGTGTTAGTGAATGGCGCAGATGCGCAGTTTTGTTTACTACACACATTCACGTGACACTCGCAGTGTTTTCAGCCTCTGCTGCATCATGATATGACTACATGAACACATGAACATAATATCTAGAACTGCTCTGAGAGTCACTGTTTATTTTGTGGAAAACTATGATCATATAATATACAAACAGAAATCTAAAGGTCTTCACAGAAACCCATCAAAATAAAAGTTAGGTTTAACTTGACAATCAGAAATATATATTACTTAATGTAAAGATAGTACTACTACTACTAATAATAAAGAAAACATATTATTAAAAAACGTTTAAGGAATATTTACCAGAAAAAAATATTCACCAGAATTTTTTTTTATCAAATCCAATTTATCAAATCCAATTTTATCAAATCCAATTATTCTTTATAAATTCATTAGACATGCTTTTGATTATTAAAATTATTTAAAATAGAATCCAGAAAATTTATAAAGAAAAATAATAAAATGTATTATTTTTGTTAAACTTTTAATAAACTGTTAAATGCTTTTGATTATTAAAATGTAATGAAACATGCTTTTTGATAAAATTTTTAGAATCCAGAAAATTCATTAAAACAGAGATTCTAGAAAAATAAAAATGAATTTGAGAAAAAAATAAAATGTATTTCATAGGGCCTTAAAAACGTAATTTTTGTTAAACTTTTAATAAATTGCTGTTAAATTCTGCAAGTTTCATGATTTGAATTAATTAATAATAAAGATAAAATAACAAAAAAATGACTATGTCACAATATAAATTGTTGTTGTGAAATAAAATGACTATATCATGAAATAAGATTTGGCTTTATACTTTCAGCTAACTTACCAATATAGCAAAGATCTCTACTCTTTTTAGCTCTCTACATAATCCTGTGTTGTGGCACTGGCATGTGATTATTATTTTTATTATTATAATTTTTTTTTAAGGGGGGATGAAATGCTTTGTTTTAACAGATAACTATGATCTCCATTTGGATCAACTGTTATTCAATTACTTTTCCTGTTGTTCTATGTGTTTTTCATAGTATTAGTTCAGTAGTAGTATTATGATATTTTAGGCAGGTATAGTATCGAAGTCAAAATTTTGATATCGTGACACCACTAATCCTAACTCAAGCTACTGTCAAATGTGCATTTCTAAAAGACAAAAAAGTAATATTGTTAATATTTCAGTATTATCACTGTAAACTGTGCTGAAGATACACATCATCAAAGTCAGGCGACACAAACCTGTATAATGATTTGGAACAATATCACTCATTAGAACATGCAGAAACTAGAATATTAATTTCTCTATTAAAGAATTCAAAAACGTGACTTAATTGTCTTGTTCTCATAAACAGTAGTTTAAAACCACAGTTAATAGTCTTGTTTCTACAACTTTCACTTAGGAACAAAAATCAGCCTTTAAACTTTAAAGAAATAAACATTTAAAACATATTCTGATAATTATCAGTATCGACTGATATGAAAAATTTTATCACGGTAATTTTTTGGCCATATCACCCAGCCTTATAAAAAGTGAAGTTAATTCTTTTTAGTCAGTGTTTTCCCTCCAGTTTGTTTTACCGTTGAAGTGCCTAAAAATGCAGCTCTAAATCCTCCACGTTGTCCAATTAAACGGTTAAATACAGTCAGTGCTCTCGCTCTGTCTCTTCCTCTTCCCTTCCCTCTTTCCCCAGATCTCTGTGACTAATGTTCTTTACCACACAACAGTAATCTCCATTGTCGGTGTAATGGGCTCTTGTTGTGTATAACTGATAGTGGGTGTGCTGATCGGTGTGCCAGACAGGGATGGGCTGTAATTAAAAAAAAAGGGGCATGTGTGGCACCACAGGCCGTTCTGGAATGGCCGTTGCTGTCTGGATTGGTGCTCAGTGGGACTCGATGACAGGGTCATGTCATTCGTGCTGCTTCTGGGAAATAGTGCAGGAGGTTAGGATAGCGGCACTGCTCTGCCAGGGGCGTTTTCGGAGGAGGTTTTGGATGGGAATTCAAATGTAGGCCGCGTAAAGAGTCATTAAAATTGGAAGCAGTTGTTGGTTTTGAAATAGCGAGGTGCATATATAGTCTAATGTTTTCTCTTGAGGAAAGCGTTGTATTGTTTTGATGGAACAGTTGAGCACTGCCCTTATGGGCTATTTAAAGCTCACGACAAAGAGAGGCTCGTCTATTTAAGCGTACACAGTATGTAAACACGACCGGTATAGCATGACTCTGTATATTGGTTAGGTATGCTGACCGTTTCACTATTCAGATGTCATATTTGGTAAATCGTGCCCTGCCTCTTTGCTCTCTGCACATTTGTCTCTCTCTTTCCTTGTTTTTTCAAATGGCTCGTGTCCAGGGGCCCTGAAAAACCCGTCTCCTTGGAAACAGCGAGACGTTGTGGCAGCTGAAGTCAACTTTACATCTCCCATCTACCCCAAGAGGTGCAAACAGTCAGCGACTTCCTTTCACAGATGCACACACGAGGAAACAACCTCACCAGATTTTACTATTGATGGGTTTGTCTCATGCTAATATTGGCCGCCAGCATGTCACATGTCAGAAAAATGCAATCAGGTATAGACAGAAAAGAAAAAAAATCTGTCAATATTTACTTACACTTCAAATGTTTCATATTTTTCATCTAGGGGCCGTCAAGCTCCAAAAAAAACCCTATAAAATAGCAAAAAAGCAGAACAAATGTGTCATCAAAGTAGTCCATACAACTTCGCTCCGTATTTCATGTCATTTGAATCTGTATGATATAATTCTGTTTGAGGAACAGACCAAAATTAATCAATCTTGACAACATTTTTGGATCTGTACATGGATGCAAACTCGAGTAACAAGTAAAATGTCAGTCTGTTTGTTACACAAAGCTGTCATATGCATTTGGAAGAATTGCAATGTAATGTTTGAACCATATGAAGTACTCTTAAGATTTGTTTTGTAGCATTTTTGTCCATTTTGGAGCATTGAAGATGATCACTGTGAACTGGCATTGAATAAGAAGCATAATAATTCTTCAGAAAGAGCACCTTGGAGTAGTAATATATTGGCAATTCTACAGAATTGGTCTGAAATCAGAGTTGGAAATGTCTTTTTCCAAGAAATTGTATATGCAAATTGTATAATATCCAAGGTACATATTTCTAATTGTACAGTTAATTCTCCTCTTTTTTTTTCAGAATGTTTTAGAATATTTGTCCTCTCCCCAAATTTGTCACCACTGAAACACAGTAATAAAAATTTAATTAGAAGGGTTATATTGATCTATTAAGATTTGCTTACTACAATGTAAATATATTTTTTTGCTTTTTTATTACAATTTGTTTCAGAGGTAAATCAATAGCGATTACATTTTTAACAACATTTCAGGTGTAATGTATTAGATTTGTTATATTTTGAATCCATTTTTTCTTTGTAAAAGGCAGAAAGTTGATCATACTGATTTTAAAGTTAAGGATTCATTAGTTTGAATATACACTGAACCATCGTAACATCTTAGTTAATAGTTCAGAATACTTTATACTTTATTTTTGACAAAACATCCCTGTTTCGGTATCGATTGCACATTTTCAGTAGTGACAGTAATGCTTTGGTAGCGACCACATCACATTATAGAATTTTAACTTGCATACTAAAACACTACTAAAACAAACTAAACTAAAAAAAAAAAAAAAGCATAACTGTACTAAAATGTTGTTTATTTCCCTCCAAAATAAGGATTAGTTGTTTCCTTTTGTCACTACCCAAACAATGATGACATATTTTGGCCCAAAAAAACAAAGATGCCACTACCGAAACGCCACCAAATGTTTCGGTAGTGACATTTTTAGATACTTTTGAACCTAGCTTAAAGATGCTAATCAGTACATGGCTCTGAACAGTTGTACACACATAAAAACTAAATGTTATCGAATAATTTCCAAAGAAGTGTGCAGAAAAGAGGTGCTTGGTTACACTGTTTCGGTAGTGACATGAAAAATGCGGGACACATTTTTTTACATAAAGTTTCATAACTTACAAAGAAAATATAAAATAAATTTTGAATAAATTTGAACTTCAAAAAATACTTTTAAAAACAACAATGGAAAAAAAGTCGATATCATTTTCCTAAGTTGAAATTTAAGTGATACCCAGCTGAAAGTATCCAATAAATGATGATTTTATGTATTTTAAATATTATTATTGGTTTCAAAAGATAATCTAAACATCTAAGATTTGAATACTTGAATGCTTTTAAATATGTTTTTTTGTCATTAATTACTCACCCCCATGTCATGTCCAAAACTGTAAGACCTTTGTTTTACACCATAAAAATACCGGCTCCTGCGTCAACAGCACCACACGCATATGTCGTGGTACTCTTTGCCCACAAAAGTGTTCTCGTAGCTTCATAACATTGCAGTTGAACCACTGATGTCACATTTATTGTCACTATTTTATTGATGTCCTCACTACCTTAATTTGTGTAGCGAAGTCGAACGAAGGTCTCGTGTTTGAAACGACATGAGGGTGAGTATTTAATGACACAATTTTCAATTTTGGGTAAACTAAACATAAAGGTGAGTAAATAAAATAATTTGTATTTTTGATAGAAGGTGCAACACATATTTTCTATGCCTAAATGTCAAGTTTTAAGGCTTTTTTCGGATTATAGGGGCAGAGCGAATTACATCATTCTCTTTGTGCCATTGTCTGCATGTTGATCGTCAGCCAAATTCTGAGTGCATTTTTGGGACACGGTCAAAGTGAATTGCACATAAAATATGAATCCTGTGGAAGAATGTAGTTAAAGATCCGTGAAATGTTTGATTCACACTTCCTAAATTGAATGCTTAAACTTGGAGGGACTCATGAATTATTCAAAGCGTGATTATTTATACTGTAAGACATTTTCCTTAAAGCTTTTTACAGCTAATGCCAAGAGTGCGTTATGTATGCGCTGTGTTTATAAATGTGCCATTTTAACCCAGTTAGCCTGAGGTGCAATCATACATTTACATACAAACTGGAAAAAGCAAATAAGGGACAATCTTTTTTGGATCCTTCATTCAATTAGGCATACTGCACTTGTAGTATGCAATTTGTGAGTATTATATAACACGCGTTGTTTAAGTGGGATTCATTTTTTCATCATCCTATATGAGTACTGGATCAGTTCTGTTTTTATAGCTGTCCTGTCCGGACTGATATAGTCGGTCGTGCATGAGTGGGGTGTGGTGTCTCTAGTTTCAGACACAAAGAAACAACACTGTCTGCCAATTGCAGTGCCATGCCAGTCCAGTAGGGGGTGACACGGAGTTGACATGTGCTCCGACCACACCTCTGTACTGTATCTCGGTGTGGTCTTGCTCGCCCATAGAGGAGAGAGTTGTTAGATTACATTTTGCCACCTCATGAGGTGATGTTTGAAGTTTGTCGCACTTTGATATTCCAAAGACGACTTTTGTAGCTCCAGTTTACGATATTTATGTTGGGAATTTGGAAAGTAAACTGGCCCAGTTTGGGGCCGACAGAGGGAAATTTTTCTTCCAGCCTTGAGAGATAAAGACAACGTGGTACATAGTAAAAAAAAAAAAAAAAAAAGCGCTACATCGCTCCAGAAGCATTACATCATACTAATGCTAATCCACAGTCTGGCTGAGTACTGTGTCTCTTCATTATTCATGGAGTGAGTGCAGAGGCGCTAGAGCTGTGCTCATGGGCTGTGCTGTCAGTATCACGAGCTACACCAATCCTGGGCCAAAAATACCATCCAGATGCCTCGGTTAAGACCTTGAACTGAAAAAAGCGCAAATGTATGACTTAAAGATGAAATTCAAAGGAATGTCCATATCTGTTCTGTAGTGGAGAGATTTTAACAGTTTCTTATAAAATAATTTTAAATTCCACAAGGATGGTATTTGCAAATTAGATATTGTTTTGAATTCATTGCTCTCAGATGACCCCTTTTGGACATTAAAACCTAATTACTCCATAGGATTATAATGTAAAACAGACGCTGGCAGTTTGAAAAAAGACGCTAAGTGTGAACATAGCCTAACTGACCATGTTTACTTATAAATGCACATTTTTGGTCTTGATTGATATTGATATTGGATATTATACTTTGTATTATAATCTTTTGATGCCTAAATTAGTGTTAATTTAGTATTACTTATCTTTAGTATAATTTTCATTCTATCTGTTGTTCTGTCGTTCTATCTGTCGCTCATTCTATCATCCATGTATCCATTTATCATTCTGTTGCTCTATCTATCCATCTGTCTATCTGTCTATCTATCTATCTATCTATCTATCTGTCTATCTATCTATCGTTCTATCGTTCTATCTTTCTGTCGGACGTTTTATCTATCCATTTATCCATCCATCTATCCATCTAGCATTCTGTCGCTCTGTTGTTCTGTCATTCTGTTGTCCGTCTGTCTATCTATCTATCCTTCTATCTGTTGTTCTGTCGTTCTATCTGTCTGTCTGTCGCTCGTTCTATCGTCCATGTATCCATCTATCATTCTATGTCTATTTATTGTTCTGTCTATCTATGTATCTATCTATCTATCATTCTGTTGTTCATCTATCTATCTATCTATCTATCTATCTATCTGTCTATCTATCCTTATGTTGCTCTATTGTTCTATCATTCTGTTGTTCATCTATCTATCTATCTGTCCGCCTGTTATTGTTCTATCTGTTGTTCTGTCGTTCTGTCTGTCTGTCTGTCGCTCGTTCTATCATCCATGTATCCATTTATCATTCTGTCGCTCTATCTATCATTCTATCTAGCTATCTATCATTCTGTTGTTCATCTATCTATCTATCTATCTATCTGTCTATCTATCCTTATGTTGCTCTATTGTTCTATCATTCTGTTGTTCATCTATCTATCTATCTGTCCGCCTGTTATTGTTCTATCTGTTGTTCTGTCGTTCTGTCTGTCTGTCTGTCGCTCGTTCTATCATCCATGTATCCATTTATCATTCTGTCGCTCTATCTATCTATCTATCTATCTATCTATCTATCTATCTATCTATCTATCTATCTATCTATCTATCTGATTGTTCTATCATTCTATCATTCAATCCATCATTCTATCGTTTTATCATTACAACACTGACCTAAATTCATTTTTAGACTTAAAGCCATTTTAGTTTTTACTGTTTGATTTTACATTTATCTAGAAAAAAATAATATAGAATTTTAATATTGACCATGTATTAGTTATCAGCCATAATTTTTTTATTGGTTATCAGCTATAATATTTTCAGCCATGATTTTAATATCAGTGAATCCCTGTTTGTAATCTTTATTTAACTGTAATATAATGTATATTATCTTTTTAAATCGACCCTGAACTTTTGTATTTCTCATTGAATATCCTGTTTCACTTTTAAATTCCAAAGTAAAATGCATTGCAAGCTATTTTATTTATTCATTTCAAGAAAATTTGTAATAAACACTGGACTGTATCTTACATATGGGAGATGCTACACAAATCTTCTATTATATGAAGTATAAGGGTTTTTTTTACTTGCAAATACTGTCCTTCTATAATGAAGGGTGTTTTGACTAGACAGCCCTCAAGGTCACATAACTCATCACTTGTCTTAAATGGAGAACTTCTCAAGAGTCCCAGCTGCACCGCTTGGCTGTCCTCCAGAACGGTCCTGTAACAGTGTAAGGGCTTATAGGATCACTTTGCACAAGTTCACATGTTCACATATGCTGTCGTGAAAGCAGAAATACATGCACGCATAATTTATTATGCTCATATTCTCTTCCCCATCTCTTCACTCACACCCAGACTTCTTCATCCACCTCCCCCAGCCTCCTTCTCTCTCATTGGACAGACACACAGAGAGCTGCAGAGTGCTTTAAATACAGCTCTGAAGTCATATGTCTCAGATGTCTCTGGGTGGCCGTGGCGGATCTCAGCAGCACGGCTGTAGCTCTCTCCCTCTCGGGGAGCGCGTCTGATTTATTTATTAAATGTGATTTTTCTCTTCCGGCTGGGGAACTGAAACTTCTCGCAGGTTAGCGCTGTTGTCTAAAGGCTGTCCGGCGTGAATGCCGTTAAATCAAATAGACTGAGGTATGACAGACGCTGTGAAACAGGAAATAGCCAGACCGTTATGGCCAGTGATTTTATTCCCAGCTCTTTTACCTCACAAGTTACAGTTAGCAAGAGGGCCATTAATATTCCGCAGCATCAACATAACCGCTTTTTATTGATGTTAGAAAAATGATATGGGTTTTAATGAAGTCATTTCTTTGAAAAATGATAGAGCTTTTTGTGTTCTAATGGCCTACGAAAAATATGTCTGACTCAATGAGTAGGACGCTACAGTCACTGAAATAAATGAACCCCATTGAAGCACATGCATTATGATCAGCATTTACCATTAGTCAAGTGCTTAAAGTGATAGTTCCTAAAATATGTATCGATCTGTCTATCTATCTGTCTATCTTATCTGTCTGTCTGTCTGTCTATCTGTCTATGTGTCTGTCTGTTTACTTCCATTTGTCTGCCTGTCTGTTTTTCTATCTTTTTTTCTCTTTTGCTTTTCTTTTGCTAGTTCTACCTTTCACTCATTCTTTCTTTCTTTCTTTCTTTATAAATTCTGCTTTGTGTCTGTCTGTCTCACTTTGAGTTTGAGTGATGTGAGAACTTGTGGGGAGAGACAATTTAAAGGGATAGTTCACCCAAAAATGAAAATTCTGTCATTAATTGCTCACCCTCAAGTTGTTTCAAACCCGTAAGACCTTGGTTCATCTTCAGAACACAAATTAAGATATTTTTAATGAAATCCGAGATAGACAGCAACACAACTGACACATTAGTAGGTCTTATGGGTTTGAAACGACATGAGGGTGAGTAATTAATGACAGAATTTTTATTTTTGGGTGAACTATGCCTTTAAGTCTCTTTTAAAAACATATCTGTTCTCCATGGCCTGTTATTTTATTGTGGTTTTTCTGTCTGTAGTTTGTCTTTAAGTGTTTATATCTTCATTTTATTTGATCTTTTTGTACAGCGGTTTGATCAGTCTTGTGGCTGTTTATAAATGTTCTCTATAAATAAATTGAAACTTGAACTTGATTTTTCTCACAAGCTATTATATGGCTTTGGGTGTAAAGAAAAAAAAGAAGAAAAGAAAATAGAAAATAAAGTTGAATAGCTACATTGACCCTGTCTGCGCCACCGCGTTGCAACAGCTTGAGCTGCTGTTGCCAGTCCATTAGTTGTTCATGTCAGAAGTAGCACAAGTGTCATAAATAGAACGGGGCATCAGTTTACTGTCGCATCGCTCTGCATCCAGTGTCGTCAGAATCACTGATTATTATGGACTCCATTGGGTTTTGTCATGTTATGTCATGCCATGCTGCTTGCATCCAGTGTGGACACTTTGGTGGAGTTTTGGAGTGACGTGTTACAGATAAGTTGGTGATGAAGTGTAGGACTGCGCAGGACTAGTATTTGGACCGAGAGCATAGCCGAGGATGAGTAGGGCCATGCTAGTGCTGTAATGTCCTAGAAAGGACACTCTGTCATCTAGGATGTCTCCTGGGGTTTATTTGAGGTAATGACTGAATTACTTTTGACCAAGATGGAAAGAGCGTGAGAGGGGGAGGTGGTGGCTGGGAGGTAGAGGAGCTTAGTCTTGTCAAGGATAATCGTGAGGTGATGAGTAGTCATCCAGGTCAATATGTCAGGAAGGCATGCCAAGACCCACTCAGAGAATGTAGAGGAAGGAAATGGGATGCACAGTATCATCAGCTTATCCGTGATAAGAGAATCCATGCAGTTGGATAACACTGCTAAGAGATCGAATAGATTGAGCCTTTCCAGCTAACTTAGTGTGAGCTGAACTAGGCAATAAACCAGGAAAATGCAGATTGAATAATATTCTGCAAGCTCAAGTTCAAAAGTTTATTATTAATTATAGGCAGTGGACAGATCCAAATAAATCAATACAGAGTTTACTAAGCATGTTCTGGCTGATAATATAATTATGTATTAAAAACATTAAAGGGGACATCAAGATGCCCATTTTCCACAAGTTGGTATGATTCTTTAGAGTCTTCATGAAATGTCTGCAACATTCTTTGGTTAAAATTCCTCAATGGTTGTGTAAAACAGCACCTTTTTTACGACCCATTTTGGTGCATGTCTCTTTAAATGCTAATGAGCTCTGCTCACCCCGCCGCTCTCTTCCACTTTTGTGCGTTTGGTAATGCGCTACCGTTAAAAAACAAAATGCTAATACAGGACAGTCAAAAAAATCAAGCTGAAGCTCAGAAAAATCAAAACGGCTTGATAATAGAGACTGTTTAGGTATTTTGGGGATTAAAAAAAGGAGTTAATGGATATTTATCATTGTAGGGTGGTTGTGTCCACACACTGCTAAGACACATTATATGCAAACTGGTGGTGTCAAAATTAATGCATTAACGCAGGCAAATATATATTTTTTTCAATTTAACGCGTTAAAAATATTTAACGCAATTGACGCAGGGGTAGGTTTGGCCATCCCACTCACACCTGGTGTTGCACGATATATCGGTACTTAAAAAGTATCGCGATACCCTGCTTTTAAAAATAGTACGATTCCGCATTTTACTAGTACTAGTACTTTAAAGCTGGGGTCACCAGACCCGGTCCTGGAGGGCCGGTGTCCCTGCAGAGTTTAGCTCCAACCCTAATCAAACACACATGAACCAGCTAATCAAGGTCTTACTAGGTATACTTGAAACTTCCTTCAGAAATATATGAATATATTACTTAATGTAAAGATAGTACTACCACTACTAATACAAATATTATTAAATCAATGTTTAAGGAATATTTACCAGAAAAAATATTTACCAGAATTTATTCACCAGAAAATTGTAAATACACAACACAGTATTTCTGAAAAAAGAAATAAATAGCCTATAATAAATTAATTCTTTATCAAATCTAATTATCCTTTAAAAATTCATTAGACATGCTTTTGATTATTAAAATGTAATAAAACAATTAAAATAAAATCCAAAAAATTCATGGAAAACAGAGATTCACAAACAAAACTGAATTGGAGAAAAATAAAAACATGGCCTTAAAAACATGTAATTTTTGTTAAACTTTTAATAAATTGCTATTAAATTGTTCAAGTGTAATGATTTCAGTTAATTAAACATGCTTTTGATAAATATTGTTTTTTAATGTAACCATTAAATAGAGTCTAGAAAAATTAAAATGGAATTTAGGAAAAAATAAAACAGATTTCATAGGGCCCTCTTTATTTCATTTGTGTCTTTGTTTTATTGTAGTTGTCCTTTAGTTTGTTACTTGCATCTAGGTTCTTATTATTAATAACAAAGATAAAATAACAAAAATGACACTGTCATGATATAAATTGTTGTTGTGAAATAAAAAGACTATAGCATGAAATAAGATTTGGCTTTATCGTTTAAGCTAACTTACTAATATGGCAAAGATCTCTACATACCTGTAGGCTTGGTAGTTTTTCACCATAATCCTGTTTAGTGGCACTGGCATTGATTAGTATTATTTTATTATTTTTTTATTTAAAAGGGGGGATGAAATGCTTTGTTTTAATAGATAAAATAACTATGATCTCTATTTGGATCATCCATTATTCAGTTACTTTTCCTGTTGTTCTATGTTTTTTTTTTCGCAGTATCAGTTCAGTAGTAGTATTGTGATATTTTAGTCAGGTATCGATCAGTCAAAATTTTGGTATCGTGACAACACTACTCACAACTGCTAAAGAATTGCATTTATTTAGACGCGGATCGTCTTTACGAGCACATCAAATGGGAGACTTTTGTCAGGCCATATGTCAGTAAAAACGAATCTCCCTGTCCTGTCAGCGGTTATACTGTGCTCGTTACACACACGTGGTCTTCAAGTGCACACACAAATGTACCACAGCGTGCTGTATTAGACTATGTTAAGGCACTGTATCATATTCAAACCCAAATGAAACTATGAGTATGTAATGTCTTATGTCGTCAGTTAAGTCATAAAGTTGCTTAAAAGGCGTCTTAAAAGCTGCCTTAAAACTGTGCATGTAATTACTTATTATTTATGAGTCACATTTAAAGCAGTGTCAGATCTGCGTCAAGTTAAGCAGCGGCAGCTTTTCAAAGTAACAGCAGCCAAAATATCCTAATAACCAGCTGCTGTGATGTCTGTTAATCAAAAAAATTAAATTAAAAAGAGGAAATCAATAACTTCTGTAGTTTTAAGCTTTATCTTTATTTAATTTAGAATGAAGTGTTTGATAACTTTATTAAATTAGGATATATTTTCTTGAAGAAGGGCACAGGTAGCTATATGACATTTATTATAATGGGTTTATGTGAAGATTGTTTTTAGTTCAATTCAATTAGAAGTTATTTTGTAAAGTCTAATAAATGTTAAAGTGATAGCTCTCAATTATACTGTAATGTTGAATGGTTATAGTTAATAGTTAAATATTAGTGGAACAAAAATCATAGAGACATGAGCTGGTATCAGTGATATTTGCCTTCAGTCATAAAAAAAGATGGCATTAAACAAATATAAAAAATATACATTCTTTATGTTGTTTATACATTAATTTGAAGATTGAATGTGAGATTATTGCAATATAAAAGTATAATACAAACTTTAATTTTAGGTGGTATTAATTGCAATTAATCGCAATTAATTTCAGAAAAAAAATGCGTGATTCATTCATTTGTTTTCATCAATTGACGCCACTAATGCAAACACCATGTAAAATTGAATTTTGCATTCAATATACTCTTTAATATCCCCTCCGTCTTAGAACGGCATATCTGAGGACGTGTGCAATTTAGTAATTCTTCCTGTCCAGCAAACTGTCAGACAATTAGCAACCATCTGATCAAATATCGACAACAATCTAGTCAATTCACAATGGACAAAATACCAAAAGAGACCTGCCCCACAGTTTTCCACCATTTGATAGGCCATTTCACTTACATGTACATCACAATATGTGAGAAAAAACAATTGCAATTTCAATTTCATACCAACTTTAAGGATTCCAGTTTTTATGAAGAAGGCAAGTGTGATTGATAATAGTCATGCAGCTTGTTTTCAACAAAGGTTGACATTTAGTTGAAAGCAGCGTACTCCAAAGTTTGGACAGAGACTGTCTAGCAGACCTTGATAATAAGGGAATCGAATTTGGGTTTCTCCATCTTAAAATGTCATTCCATTAAATAAAACATCAAACCGAACAGCACATTTAAAGAAATGTAGCAGAACTTTTTTTTTTGTCAATCATGCAAAGGTCACTAGAAATCAAAATGACACACAAATGTTTACAGTGAGATGTGTTAGCATCTGTATAATATTAATGAGAAAGAGTGTGATGTGCAGACATTAGAAAGAGTAAGGTCGCAGCACCACCCTAGCTTCCTGCCACATGACCTTCTCCTTCCTCTTCAAATCCCATAAGAGAGTGTAAGGTTTCATCGCAGCATACACGTTCTTGCGGTGCCCCTGGGAGGATGCGAGTAGCTGTAGACTTGACCTCTTCTTTATGTCCCAGCATTCACTTCCATAAACACGCCTATATAAAGACATCAGTCCGACCATGCGCACTATACATACCCACAAACGCTGTGAAATGTGTCTTTAACCACTCTCGCTTGAGTGAACTTCCTCTCTCTCACCCTTCCTCCTGTTTCATCTCTTCCCCCTCCTTCCTCTTCTTGATAAATGCGATGCAGGTATCAGATCATGTCCTGTATCAGATTACACAGCGGAGGCTGTTCACTAATAGCACTCACAGATTACATTGGAGAGAGCGTTCAGTGATATTAAAATCTGATTTACTAATGAAATTGAGCGTCTAGATAATAAAATGTTATTTGGAGTGACATATGAAAAGCTGTATCAATGGGAACAATTATCACCAGGCAGATCCACATGGAATCTGTGCACGTTTTGAGGGAAAATGTGTGGAATTGTAAAATTGGATATTTTGAGTCTGTTTGACTCAGATGAGATGATACTAGGGATGTCACAATTCTCAATATAATATCGAACCGTTCCATACGACATCCACAGTTTAATACGCGCTTGTGAATTGCGTTTTTTCGGTTTTGCATTTAAATAACTTCCTTGTTTTATTTCTCTCGGAATTTGCTGTATGTGTTCCCGCAATTCACGTACTGAAATGAGGAAATGCTTCCCCGCTTATATTTGAAAAAGCAATACACGCAGAGCATCTTCCATTCTAATGACATGCAGTGATAAGCCTTTCTAAACCTGTTGTCTAACAAAAGAGTTATAAAAACAAGTTATGAAAACCATTATAACTTGTTTTTAAGTCAAGTGTTTGAAATAACTTCCTTATGTGATCTGATGTGGATTCTTATCACAGAATGAGGCAGACAACAAATACTGTACTCATTCCATGTATGTTGATTAGCAATGGCTTATGAAAATACACGAGATGACTTGAAGAACACAGATAAACCATATATTATTGCAGACGAGTGTTAATTGTCCTTACATTTCATCATTCAAAACGTTTAACGTTATATTTTGTTTTTATTCAGTTACAGCGACAGCGATGCCTTTATCCATATTAGAGAAGCTGGAACGGAACGTCATCAGTGATACTTCTTTGGCGCATATGTGGATTTTCTGCACGAGGGCGCCATCTGGTGTCCAGTATGAATGAAACCCATTCTATTTTGCCCAAAAATAAAAAAAATCATACTTCTCTCAAAATAAAAATTAAGCAGACATATACTAAAACACGCTTTTTCTACTGTACAGAGGTTTACGGGAGTATTTTGTTATTTGTTGCAAAAAAAAAAAAAAACCCCACACTGAAGTGGCAAGGTATCAGAACCGAACCGAACCGAAAACCACGGTTAAAAAGCGAGGTACGTATTGAATCGTGGACTAACTGTATTGTTGCATCCCTAGATGATACTATTTTAATGTTTTGGCAAATAACCAATACAAATAGCCAATAAATGGCCAGTGTTTCCACTGAATTCCACGAAAATATTAAGCAGCACAACTCAACCTTCAGAACCGATCATATTAGAATGATTTCACAGAAAACACAAGAGACAGTTTTGTAAATGACAGTTTGTGTGGAAATCTGTGGATTTACAAATTCCATGTGATCCTTTAAAAGGGAAAAATGTTCAACATAACAGACCTCAAAAAGCATAAGTGGGAATTTCACATGCATTCCTGCGCTCGGTGATTGTCACAAATTTGGACAAGCTCTTGAAACGGAAGGGCTTTTTTTTTGTGCTGTTATCTTGTCTATTGATAGCTTCTCCAGCGTTGTTGTTGGCTTTTCAATGATTGAGGCTTTGAAAAAGGCAATTTTACTATTTGGCTTTGGAAACACAAAAAAAGATTTGGAGAAGGAAAGGAAAACACACATTCGCACACCCTTGAGAGCTTTAATGGCTTGGCCATGTACTTGAAAGTCTTTTTTAACAGATGACACAGTATGCATGTGTAGAAACTGCTGGGTAGATATAAGAGTCAAAGAAAGAGAGAAGGTGCACAGGAGATGCACATGACAGCAAAGAGACGGTTGAACCGTCTCTTGTGATAATTGCATGCGACAACTGGATAGGAGGGAATATGCCATTTGCTTGGATGTGTCTGAGCTGTTTTGACTTATGTAGTTCATTGTGTGGAAATGTGTTTGTGTGTTATGAGTCTGCATGAGAACGTAGGCATATTTGTTAGTGGCTGGCAAATATACTTTTTTTCTTAATGTTTAATGCTGATATCTAATATATATTGTGAAGTGTAGGATTACAAGTACAAAAAATAAATAAATAAATAATAAAAAAATGAACATTTGGAGGGGGAGTAATGGCAATAGAATTAATAGAATTGAATAGAATCTTAGTTTTGGAGAAATCTACAGTATCTTTATTGTAAAATCTAAGACTAGTTCTAAGACTGTTTTTCTAATTGAATAGAATTTTATTTTTGGAGTAATGGCTGCTGAAAATTCAGCTTTGTCAAATATACATTTTTGTGGGCAAATATAAATTTTTGTATTATTATCATTACTTTAGTGCTGATATCTACAGTATCTTAATTGTACAGTCTAAGACTACAACTTTAGCCATTAATATGTTTTTTAAGATACTGGAAAAGCACACGTCAGGACGTGTCAAAACTTCTCCAGGGCCCCAAAACACCCTCAGATCCCAGGGGTTTAAAAAAAAAAAATATATATATATATATATATTTCTAATTGAATAGAATTTTAATTTTGGAGTAATGGCTGCTGAAAATTCAGCTTTGTCAAATATACATTTTGGTGGGCAAATATAATTTTTGTAGTGCTGAAATCTACTGTATATTTATTGTAAAGTCTAAGACTACAAATAAAAAAAAAAGAAACTATTTTTCTGATTGAATAGAATTTTATTTTTGGAGTAATGGCTGCTGAAAATACATTTTGGTGGGCAAGTATACATTTTATTATTATTATTATTTTTAGTGCTGATATCTACAGTATCTTAATTGTAAAGTCTAAGACAAGTAAAAAGTAAAAAAAAAATCTAAATGAATAGAATTTTATTTAAGTAATAGCTGCTGAAAATTTAGCTTTGTCAACTATACATTTTGGTGGGCAAAATATATATATTTTTAATGCTGAAATCTACAGTATATTTATTGTAAAATCTAAGACTACAAGTAAAAAAAACTATTTTTCTAATTGAATAGAATTTTAATTTTAGAGTAATGACTGCTGAAAATTCAGCTTTGTCAAATATACATTTTTGTGGGCAAATATACATTTTTGTATTATTATTATATATAAATATTTTTTTAGTGCTGATATCTACAGTATCTTAATTGTAAAGTCTAATACTACAAGTATGGATTGTTCCTTTAAATGCAAATGAGCTCTGCTCGCAACGCATCTCTCTTCTCTCTGTGGAGTGACGAGCTGTGCTCAGAGAGATTGTTTACTTTAGCCACATTTAGCGCGTTTAGCCACAAAACTTGCTAACTAGCACGTTATTAGGAAAGGTGATTGCAGAGATTCATTAAAAAACCCTTGTACTCACTTCTGCTGTAGGTGAAACTGGATCACGAATGATTTGCGCGAACATAGACACATTTATGTAGATCGGGAGGCGCATTCCCTTCACAAACAAACGTAATCTACTGCATCTTCAGCAGCTCAGATGTCAGGAGTAAATTACGACCACTATGTTCATTATTACATCCAACAACAGAACACCTCAATGGCTCAATCTGAGATATTCTTGTCTAACTTACATCCCTGCTCCGGCATCGATGCAGCGCAGAGAGCCATTTATAGGATGCTTCAACAAGCCGTGGGGCAGCTGGTATAGACAAGCATAGAGTGGCCACATCAGACCTGTAACGTGACGCAGACGTGTGCAGTATAGGGCGTCAAAACACATGCCTTCACTAGAGTGGCGATCAGCTCCAGTGGCCACGCCAGAGCTGTAACGAGCCACAGACGTGTGCAGTAAGAGATTTATTCATCATACAGTGTATTTAGCTTCACTTATAACGCAAGTGTTTTTATAAAATGCGTAAACTTGCACTAGACTAGGCTAGGCTAATCAGTGATGATGTTCTTTGATAATGTTAATGTTCTTTGCTCGTTTTCTGTAGCTGCTTTTTGAATAACTAAGGAAATGTAAGCATTATAATTAGTAACTTACAATGTTTTTATCATGTTTTTGTCATGTTAAATATAAATTAAGTCATATTAAAAACATTAGGCTACTTTTAGCTGGTTTCGGGCAATGAAACTATGTAAATAATTAAATAAATTAACATGATAATATCATGTCGCAGGCTGACGAAAGGACCCAACACTACTGTAGCGTATTATTTTCTCACCCTTCATGCATCCTAGGTGTATATGACATCCTTCTTTCAGGCGAATGCAATCAGAGTTATATTAAAAAATATCCTGGCACTTCCAAGTTTTAGAATGGCATAGATG
The DNA here is from genome assembly GCF_022985175.1 of Labeo rohita. NCBI lineage: Eukaryota > Metazoa > Chordata > Actinopteri > Cypriniformes > Cyprinidae > Labeo > Labeo rohita. The sequence goes on along the minus strand of NC_066879.1, from coordinate 27,457,446 downwards.
GGTGTTTCTCTTCATCAGTCCAAAACAAGTCCAATAAAGTGCATCCATCCATAATAAAAAAGTGCCTTACACAGCTCCTGTACCGATGCGTTTTTGTAAGAAAAATAACCATATTTAAAATGTAAGAATCACTTTAATCTAGCTTGTGCTAACAGTTGTACACGGAACTTGATGCTTTGGCAAGGGGCGTGGCAGTACTGAAAACTGTCGAAGCTGTTCGCCAATCGCAACGCACTGGGACAGCTAACTAATCACAACACATTTAGGTTTTTTGAACCACCAAACATGAGAGCATATTCTAGTAGACCCCCAAAATAAAATCAAGACTTTGTAAAAGAGCATAATAGGACCCCTTTAAATAAATTAACACTATCATGTATCAGCAATCTGGCAGGCTGACGATGGGACTGAGAGCATGAGAGCATGTTCTAGTACACCCCAAGAGCATAGTAGGACCCCTTAATAACATCATGGACACCCAATAACCTTCTCGTGCTAAAATAAAATAACTCACTCACATCCTGTTCTCTGCAGTACAGACTACGAGTGATTAATGGTTTGCTTATGCCATTTTGCAATGATGGATGGGTGGTTAACCAGCATCTTTTCTGACAGACGTGATGCACAGAAATCGTACTTTATGAGAAGATATGAAGCTTGAGCAGTCCCTGAAATCGCAAGGATAAATGTTTTTTAGCAGGTGAATTGACCTGACCAGAGCCACCTCAGGGTGTGGCTGCAGTTATTGTGTGCCTGTGAGTTTTATATGTGGCTGAGTCTCCGTTTTTGTGCTGACACCGGCAACTGGGCGTTAACGTGCATGTGCATGTACAGTATGTTCCTTGAGAACCGTGCTGAGCTGTAAAATGGCTCCCCAGTCATGCAGTCACCGAGTCCAGCATAAGGAGATTATCTGGAGAGGTGCTTTAAGAAAAGCCACAGGAAAGAAAGATACGTGGTGAGGGGTAAAAGAGATGAGAAAGGGTGGGAATAGATGAGCGAAAGCTCTTGCTGGAGCTGCTTGACATCATGCTGCCTTGTGGGGAACCCTGTCTTCTTATCAGAAATGTGTCTCTTTCTTCACCTTATGGTGACGAGACAGAAGGAGTGATGGGAGTCTCACCAATGTTTATGCAACTAAAGCACTTACTAAGAATATTTATAAAATGCCAGTTATTTTGTCCTTGTCATAGAGCTTTGTTTTCTCATCATCTGTCTAAAAACCCATAAGAACCTCACTCATCTTCTAAACACAAATTACGATATTTTTGGTGAAATCCAAGAGCTTTCTGACCCTGCATAGACAGCACTGCAACTGACTCATTCAAGGCCCAGAAAGGTAGTAAGGACAACATTAAAATAGTCCATGTGACATCAGTGGTTCAACCTTAATTTTATGAAACTATGAGAATACTTTATTCAACAGTTTCTTCTCTTAAGTGTCAATCTTTGTCATCTTGTAGCTTCATAACATTACAGTTGAACCATAAATAAGCTAATTATTTTAGGAAGAGTGTCATTTGCAGCAGGAAAGGTCGGGGGAAGCATATAAATATAAAGACCTCAAAACACCAACGAACACTGGACTAAAAATCACATAACTGAAATTTCATCATGTTTTTAAGGGTGTCTACTGGAATTTTATCTGCTCTCAGTCTGTTTAGAGCATCATGGGAAGTGTAGTCAGAAACGGTCCCCTCTACGTCAGCACTTGCACCTCCTAGTCACAAGGGGGCCTAGTCTCATTACAAATGATGGAGCAGGTCTCCAACGGTGGCTGTAGGGGACAGGCAAGACCTGAGGGGAGATTTTCATTTTTCATGTCTGAACTTTTACTTCACTGCTTTTCAAAGTGAGGTCATGGTGATATTCTCCTCTCACCCGTTGCCTTTGAGTGTCCAATGACAGCAATCTGTTTTACTGATGCATTACTGTACTGTACTGCCAGAGCCCTCCAGCATTGGCCCAGTCTGGCCTCCAGCCCAAACATGCTGTTGTTATTTCTCATTAGATAAGTTGCTTCACTAAAAGCTATGTTGGTTAAGTGTCCTTATTCAAGCTCAATTATTCCTTCAGTGACTTTCTAGAGCTCCAGTAACAAGTTCAGGATAAAGCTGCTCATTTAGCTTGGTATGTTCATTGTGTGTGTTTTTTAATAGAGACTGTAGTGCTGCTCTCCTGCAATCTCCGTTTCTCAGAACCAGATTCTAACTTGGCATAGATTTGTTACTGTTTCCTTGACAACTGCATTTAAGTGCAGTGTGTTTGAACTGACTCAACCAGCCAGGATGTTCTGAAGATGTAAGGTTGGTAATTAGTTCTCGGTTGAACTAAAACAACATTTTAGATGAGATTTTGCCCTTTCAAAATACCGCTTGTGCTGTGATCTTACAATTGTTTGAAATTGTTTAAACTAGTTTTAATGTCATCCTGCATCCTGATTGACTGTACCGTCATTTTGTGAGTGTAGCACTATTTGTTAACTTTTACAAAAACATTTATGTATTTATTTATTCTTTTTTTTATTTACTCATTGCACTTTCAAATTGGTAAATCTGATCTGAATCTGTGGTTTTTCATGAATCAAACCAGAGGTTTTAAATAGATAGTTTACCCAAAAAATTAAATTCTGTTTTTACTCACCCTCATGTCGTTCCAAACCCGTAAGACCTTCATTCATCGTCGGAACGCAAGTTATGATATTTTGATAAAATACAAGAGCTTTTTAATGACTTTATTCTAGGACTACAACGATTCCCGATTCTATTAGAGTATTTGATTTTAAAAAATCCTCGATTGCATTTTGCTTGGGAAGAGTAATCGGCAAAATTCCGGAAGTGGCGTATTCCACATATTAAACCCATTTAAAAATCATAACGCATAATGCTATTAAGAATGGTACAATTCAATTAAATATATGCAATGCAAGTTTAATATATGCGCTTTAATTATTTACATGCGTGCAGGTTACGTTTGTGCATCTCAGAGCAGCTCCGTTCACAATAAATGCTGCTATACAAACTGTTATCATTTACATGTATGGAGCATCTCAAACTCTGCGTGTTGTTGTTGTGAGTTTATTATAACGTTCATCTGGGAACGCAATGTGCGCCATTTCATCAGATTTGTAAGGTAAATCATATATAAGCCTACGCGAACACAGGAGAATATATCAGTATCTTTCTCAGTATGCTAACTGTTAATTGCAATTTCAAAATAAAAGCTCAAACCCTCACTCTGAGTTTACACGTTTTGATGTCCACATGTTCAAGGAATTACAGTGGTTGCAACATTTCTTTCATAAAGAAATGGGCAATTATTATTTTTAGATTAAGTGGACATTTGAATTAAGTTTTGCATCAATAATACACAAGGATCAGATTGCGCTGTAACGTAGTGTGTGTGTGTGTGTGTGTGTGAATGTGAATGTGTGAGTGTGTCCCAGCGCTGGGGTTGCATGGGTTAGTGCACTCTCAGGGCTGGGTTGCAGCAGGAAGGGCATCCGGTGCAAAACGTGTCAGATCGGCTTTGTGGATCACTCCGCTGTGGTGACCCCTGAAAAGGGCTGCAAGCCAAAGGAGAGAGAGAGATTGCGCTGTAACATGTAAAAACAATCGCCAGGCCGTTGTCGCCCTCTGCAGGCATTTGTTATGATGCACAATGTACATTGGCTCTATTGTTTGTAAAACATTATGGTTTTTTAACAGTTTTTTTCATTAAAATCATATGCTTACTTGATTCTGATACTTTACTTTTAATAATTATTATTGCCTCATCACTATTATATGTGTAACGGAGTGCGCAGAGATGAAGCGTGAAGCGGGCAGATCCAATTGCATACTTTTATTTAAAGGACGAGACAAAGACATGGTCAAGACAGGCAGGGTCAGACAGAGGCAAACAGGTGTATAGACAGCAAGACAAAGAGTAATCCGTAACACAGGCGAGGGTCAATCCACGGCAAACGTTATCCAAAGGGCGAGACAATAGAATAATCCAGACAGGCGAGGGATTCAAAAGGCAGGTGGCGAAGCAGACATGACGATATAACAATGCAAAGGATCAAGACTCGGATGAATAGGAAGAAGACTAGACTAGACTAGTAAACACGACTGAAAATAGACTGACTTCGGATCTGTACAGTTGCTAACACACACACATATAGTGTTAAACGCAAACCAATACTCGGCAGTGACTGACAGGAAGATCGGGGTTTAAATAGTGTCTCTGATTGGTTACAGGTGATGGCCACAATGGCTGATGGGGAACGTAGTCCGGGATGTGGTGTAACAGTTAGTGAGATGTAAATGTCATAGCGACCTTTGGTGGCAGACAGACTGACGTTCAGGTGTGGGTTCGTGACATATGCATTTATGTCATTTTTAGGCTATTGTTTACTTAGTTCTACAAATAAAATAATTATCGGATTACTCTATTAATCGGCAGAATAATCGACAGATTACTTGATTACCAAAATAATCGTTAGTGACAGCGCTACTTTGTTCAGCACTTTCATCTCTTCTAAATCAGTCTTCGATACGCGTTAACGAGAGTATCACAACGTATACGTGTGGTGCTACTTTTGCAGGAGCCTGTGTTCTGATGTAGAACGTTCATCTCTCTTAGTTCATCATCTGTATATTCTGGTTCAAATAAGTCAGGCTTGGCAAAAAATTGGAAGTCATCCTCGCTGTCGAAATCTTCAGACATTTTTACCACTGTTTTATGTACAGGTTCTACATCAGAACGCCGGCTCCTGCATCAGCAGCACCACACGCATGTCGCGTTACTCTCTTGAACGCACGTCGAAGACTGACATGTAACAGAAGAAATTGTTGAATGAAGTTGTTATTTTTGTTTTCTTTGCACACAAAAAGTATTCCCATCGCGTCATAAAATTAATTTTGAATCACTGATTTCACATGGACTATTTTAACTTATTTTAACCTTGAACGTGTCAGTTGCATTGCTGTCTATGTAGGTTAAGAAGGTCTTGGATTTCATCTAAAATATCGTAATTTGTGTTCTAAAGATGAACGAAGGTCTAATGGGTTTGGGATGACATGAGGGTGAGTAATTAATGACAGAATTTTACTTTATGGGTGAACTATCCCTTTAAATTATAGTCATAATACAAAAATAATTATCAGGATTTTGGTATTGGCTGGAATTTTAGAATTTTATAGTTTGCATAGCAAATTATCTGCTTAGCCAAGATAATTTGGTTTTTGATATTGATCTCCCTATTGTTTTAACTGGGATCTGTTGAGGCTGGGATACCCTCATCTTCACTGGAACTACTTTGGCTTTCCTCCATTGATCTGGTTCTAAGTGCACGTTCTTGTACCGCCCTGGTAAAAATCTTTGTGCTTTCCTTTATTCCAGCCATTAACAGCCACATGTGGGATTCTCCAGTGTCAGGCACCTGTGATATCCAGTGCTAGTGCATCCCATTGGGTGTTTTGTTTTGCAGTTCCACTTCCTGTTTTTCTTACCTCTCATCCAGTCTCCTCCACAGCATGTCTCTTAGCCTAATCATGTCCCCACATGGTCCCAGCAGACGTCTGTCACTCTTCATCTTCTCTCTAACCAAACACACTTCTCCCAGATCAATTTAGCCTTTCAGCACACGCAAGTCTGGACTAGAGGATCTTCTCCTGCTTTTCCTTAAACATCCGGACTGTTTTCTGTTAATTTCAAAATGCTAAGCATCTACAAAATGTGGAATTCTAGTACTTCTATGTCTGTTGGGTGAAATGGTGTGGTTTAAGACATGACAGTGGGAAGAAAAACAGTAGAAAAAGACACACAAATAAAGATGAAGGGCTTATTTTCTGCAGAGTGAGCTCTGCTTCAATATCCATTCACATCTTCTCTGTGCCTTGGAACATGGTTAGGGTTTTTTCTTCTGCTTCTTGGAAACTTTTTTCCGGGTAAAGCTTTTGGGAGGACCATTTTACTGTCACATTTACTTAAAAAAGCCTTTGAGCTGTGTGTTGTGAGCTGAACAGTGCCTGTATGTCTAACCCAGAAACAGAAGAATATGATGCTAATCCCCTTCCCTTTATAGCAGCTTCTGTTTTTGTTTGCAGACAAGTTGCTGTATTATTGGCTTGTATATCAGTGCAAGTATATGTCTTGCTATAGAACTACTGCCTAATGTCATTTGAGGTTTTTATGAAAGCAATTTTGTGTTAATTAACTTGGCTCGGGGCTTGATTCGTCACAGATCCATGTATCACGTCAGATACTGGACCACTTCATGCACTTGACACATTCTAAGAGTTAGGGTGCACTTTTCCCCCCCTTTATTATTATGTAGCACAGTGGAGATTTTGATTCAAAAACAGAGGAAGAGAGAGGATAAAAAGTGGCTTCAGGACATGACCCAGGTCATTACTCTATTGCTCCTTGATCTATTATTGTGGTGTCATTCATGTCAGATTTACCTGCCCCTAAATGTCACATAAAAAACAAAACAAGCTAGGGTTGGTCATGTTATATGTTGCTCAGTCTCTTTCTGTCTAAGTGGGCAGTTCCGATTCATACTGTGTGAGAGAAATATTAAGTGAGATCTCATTAAAAAGATAGTTCACCCAAAAAATGAAAATTAGCCCATTATTTACTCACCCTCTGGGCATCCAGACAAATGGAATCAGAGTTATATAAAATGATCCCGGCTTTTCCAAGCTATATCTTGCCAATGGACGGGTGTTTCTCTTCAACAGTCCAAAACAAGTCCAATAAAGTGCATCCATCCATAATAAAAAGTGCCTCACATGGCCCCGGGAGGTGAATAAAGGGCTCCTGTAGCGAATCAATGCATTTTTGTAAGAAAAATATCCATATTTATAACATAATATTTACTTTAATCTAGCTTGAGCCAACTGGTCATACATGGAAGCAGCTCCGGGAGGATGACGTAGGACATCGGTGGTGCACATGTGCCTGTCTTGTCTTGTGAAAACCAACGTTTGTTTATAGGAGAAAAGGAAGCAAATTTTCCCTACTTTAGCAAAGGAAAACCAGTCTCCTCTTGGTTTATATCAAAATCCTCAGACATTTTCCTTGCTTCCATGTACGACCAATTGCATTGATTTGCTACAGGAGGCTTTTTTATTCATGCCCCAAAGCTGTGTAAGGCACTTTTATGGATGGATGCACTTTATTGGACTTGTTTTGGACTGTTGAAGAGAAACACCTACCCATTGCCAGCTTGGGAGAGTCAGGATAATTTTTAATATAACTCTGATTGCATTCGTCTGAAGGAAGGAAGACATATACACCTAGCTGTCTATCTATCTATCTATCTATCTATCTATCTATCTATCTGTCTGTCTGTCTGTCTGTCTGTCTGTTTATCTATCTATCTATCTATCTATCTATCTATCTATCTATCTATCTATCTATCTGTCTGTCTGTCTGTCTGTCTGTCATTCTGATCCATCTATCTGTCTATCTATCTATCATCATCTATCTGCCTGTTGTTCTTTTCTGTCTGTCTGTCTGTCCGTCCGTCTGCCTGTTGTTCTGTTCTGTCTGTCTGTCTATCTGTCTATCTGCCTATTTATCTATTTATCTATAATAATAATAATACATTTGACACTGCGCAATAAGTTACAAACAAGACAAAAGATAACAAACAAGAAATCCCATATACACAGACGAAACTTAGAAATGTAGGAGTAAACAATTAAAATTTAGGTGAGATATGCAATTGTAAACAAATAAGACTTGAGTCTGGATTTGAAAGGAGATAGTCAATATTTTTGATGTCTGGTGGTAGTGAATTCCAGAGCCGGGGAGCAGAGCAACAAAATGCCCTGCTGCCCATAGTAGAGAGACGAGCACAAGGAACAGTAAGATGAAGAGAGGAAGCATATCGAAGAGAACGAGAGGGAGTATGGATGTGGAGAAGATCAGAAGATCGAAGGGGCAAGATCATGAATAGCCTTAAAAGTGAACAAGAGAATTTTAAAATCAATCCAAAACTTAACCGGAATCCAGTGAAGTTGCTGCAAAACAGGGGTGATGTGGTGAAAGGGGGGGGATTCTGGCGATAATACGGGCTGCTGAGTTTTGAAGAAACTGAAGCTTATAAAGGGATTTGTGGGGAAGACCAAAAAGAAGAGAATTACAATAATCGATGCGGGAGATGACAAGACTGTGAACAAGAATAGCAGTAGTAAGAGGGTTAAGGGAGGGGCGAAGGCGGTTAATATTATGCAGTTAAAAATAAGCGGACGGGGTGATATTGTTAATATGTGATTGTAATGACAGTGTACTGTCCAGGATGACACCCAAACTCTTAATCTGAGTGGAAGGAGCAACAGTGGAATTATCGATTGAAAGAGAAAAAGTCTTGGTTTTGGATAACGTTGATTCAGTGCCAATTAGAAGAAATTCCATTTTGTCACTGTTTAATTTGAGGAAATTGGAGGACAGGATTTAAGCTCAGTGAAACAGTCAGCGAGGGCAGAAGGAGGGAGAGTGGAATTAGGTTTGCTGGAGAGGTAGAGTTGGGTGTCATCTGCATAACAGTGGAATAGAATGTCATATTTGCGGAAGATATTGCCAAGAGGAAGAAGATAAATAATGAAAAGAAGGGGTCCCAGGACAGAGCCCTGAGGCACACCAGTATTAACGGGGGAAAGTTGGGAACTAAAAGATTGTAACTAAACAAACTGAGTGCGCCCTGAAAGATAAGATTTAAACCAGTCTAAAGGTGTGTGAGTGATGCCAATAGAGATTAGCCTAATGAGAAGGATGGAGTGAGAAATAGTGTCAAAGGCCGCACTCAGATCAAGAAGGATGAGAATAGTGGCTAAACCAGAATCGGCTGCCATAAGGAGGTCATTAGTGATTTTTATGAATGCAGTTTCTGTACTTCTGTATATTGATTCTGTTGATCGGTCTGTGTGTCTGTCTATAATACAATTTTAAATCTTTTTTTGGAAAAATATATTATAATTAAATGAATATTAAATATCAGAAATATTCTTTGTAATTTTTATCATAAATGGATGGATTGTTTTTTTATTGTAAAAAAAAAAAAAAATAAATAAATAAATAATAAAATAATAAAAATGGCTGCCAGTAGAATAAGATAATTGTGCTTATTCTCTGGATTCCTGGAGAATATAAACAGAATAAAATATAAATAGTCATAAGATCAAATTCATTGTAAGTTAGAGTTATCAAAATGCTCTTGGTTATTTTGTGCATTTCTGACCTTTTGGGAGTGGAATAAAATATGTAATAAGATCAAATTCATCCTAAGTTATAATTATCTAGCTATTATTATTATACTATTATATGGTATGATATTATACTAGTGTCACAATACCTGAGGAGGAAGGTGCAACACAACGATGGAATGCAATGTAAAGTATTTAATATAATCCACACAGTTAAATCCACAAAAGGGAGACAGGAACATACGTATTCATTGACGAGACCGGACACAAAGCATTGAACTCAAACAACTTATAAAGGGTGGCTAAGGATACACAAACAGGTGATGGTGATTAAATAATAAATGACAATAACAAGGACAGGAACACTATATATGGGCACATGAGGGAAAAAACAATACAGATAGTACAGGGGTGTGACAGTACTCCCCCCTCCCGGAAGGCGCAAACTCGCACCGTAGAGAACAACAACAACAACAACAACAACAACAACAACAACAACAAAAAAAACAGGGATGGACGGAGGGGAGTTAGGAGGTGGACAAAGGAATGGACGTGGGATGGCAACAGGAAGTCAGTGTAGGAGGAGGCTGTGGCGGAGGACGGACTCCCGGGAGGAGGACAACAAACAAAGTCTATGGTGGTGACGATGGAGGGAGGAGCCAGGGAGTAGACAGAAGGGTCCAGGGTGGATCAGATGGAGGAAGAAGCCAGGGAGGAGAAAGAGGGGTCCAGGGCGGATCAGCCATGATGGCAGCCCACGGCGGAGCCGACAGAGCCATGGTGGAGGAAGGGCTGACGACTCCAGAGGGGCGACCGACGGTGGCGGAGAAAGTGGAGGTGGAGTCCGAGGCGGAGACGGAGAGTCCAGGCGGAGCCGGAGTGACAGAGGCCTGAGGCGGAGCTGGAGGGAGGGAGGAGCTCAACAGAGCCGGTGTGACGAGGCGCAGCCAGAGGAGTGGAATCCTGAGGCGATGGCGGGACGACGACCGACCAAGGCGGAGCCTGGAGGGACGTGGGAGCCCAGTGGTGCTAGTGGGCCAACGGGCGACGGTGGAGACGAGGGAGCCAGGAGCCGTGGTGAGCCGTTGGGTCTGAGGGCCAAAACTCCAGGACTCAGAGGCGGAGGCGAGGGATCCTCCAGCCACAACGCGCCAAATAAAACTGGTAGACCCGCGGCGAACCCACCGCACAGATGGTGGCCTGGGGGTGAGCAGTGAGGCTGTCAGAAGACAGAGGTGGTGTGGCTGAGGCAGGGATAAGTGGATGAGGCAAGAGAGGGAGGGTGGGATGGGAAATTCAGGCAGGCAGACAGAGTGTTCAGACGAGGATGGGAGAAGGATGGGTAACTCGCTATCAAAGTCTATTAAAACTCCCGAGTCCAGGGTTTGCCCATGCCCAGCGGCGGTGTAGTGGGCGGGGCTTTCCACAGCCCCCTCACGCTCCACTGTAACTCCCTCCATCACGTGTGATGTAGCCAGCTCTCGCACCTGGTCAGACAGGACGGGCTCTTGCTCCGCAGCGATCCTCAGCTCTGTCGCTCCACTTGGGGATGGCTTGTCGGTCGTGTTGGGCTCAGGCTGTCCGTGCGTGGTGGGCCGGGCTCATGCTCGAGGGTGATGGTGGGCTGGTCCTCTGGGTCAGGAGTGGGGCTGGTGTCGTCGTCCGCGATGTTCACAGTCAGCGAAGATTGGCAGAACACCAGCACCCACACCACAAAGGCTGCAAGGCTCTCTTAAGGACCGTTCTGGACAGCTGCGCTCGTGTGGCGGTGTTAAGTCCAGTGTGATAGAACGTGCAGAAGCAGCTGTCCGGGTAATGTGTTAGGTTGGCCAGAAACACAAAGTCTGTGGTGTGGTCCAGCAGGAGGACGAGGACGGCAGGGTCATTCATAACAGCAGGGAAAAAATAAAACACTGATTGAAAACGAAAAAATAAAATACGCTGCTTTACTGTTTGTGGTCCGGCCTTCTGTCACAATACGTGAGGAGGAAGGCGCAACACATCGATGAAATGCAATGTAAATGCAATGTCTTTAATATAATCCACAAAGGGAGACAGGTACACACATATTCATTGACAAAGCATTGAACTCAAACAACTTTTAAAGGGTGGCTAATGATACACAAACAGGTGATGGAGATTAACTAATAATGACAATAACAAGGAAAGGAACAGGAACACCATGTATGGGCACATGAGGGAAAAACCAATACAGATAGTCCAGGGGTATGACAACTAGCAACTCTAAATGATCTAAAAATATATATATATATATATATATATATATTTTTTTTTTAACTTTGACAGCATTTAAAACATTTTGTAAAGATGTCCTTGCAGCCCCTGCACCCACATTTGAATACCTCTGTGTTAGAATATGGAAATATTTTGGTTCATTATAAACTGTTTAAAATGTTTAGGCTTAATTTAGGATGAACTGCTTCCTGCTTAAGCCTGTCTCATGTCTTTTTTTTTTTTTTTCTTTGGCTTATCTGCACTTTGTGCACAAATGTGAACTCCTAATAAAGGCCGCATGACAAAGATGGTTGTCCATCTCCAAATAAAACCATGTCAGTCGACACCAATGCTGGTCAGAGTAGAGTAGAGTAGTCCCTCCATGGGAATGTTTTGATGAAGCCATTACAAGATTTGGATGTCAGTGACGGGAGGCCAGGTTTTGATCTCTCTCTGTCTCCATGTAAGCAGTAAACGCTCTATTAAAACTCTCTGTTTGTGTCCCTCCTGTCTTCATTCTCTGTTGTCTCTCTCTCCTCCGACACATCTCTATCTTTATCCTGTCCCTAGTTCTATTTCCCTCTCCGTTTGCACTGTGTAGCATCCTTTTTTCCTGCTCCACTCCCTCTCCTACCCCTATTTACTCACCCCCTCCATGTCTCTCTCTCAGTCTCTTTCTCTCGTTTCCATGTGGGTATCAGTCCGCAGAGTTGTGCGCCGCTGTCTGCTAGGCAGAGCCGGCATCGAAGACTTTAATTTATTCTCTAGCTTACTGTCATCCATCAGGGATTTAGAGACAGAGTTCTGTTCTCTCTCTGTCTCTCTCTCTTTCTCTCTCTCTCTCTCGGTTTCCACCCTCCCCTTCTCTCCTCGCTGCGGGGGGCTCGCAGATCCAAACCAGATTCTGATATGATTCTTGCGAGATGAACCTCACCTCTCCGAAGATCCAACTACACAATGGGATCTACTTTAGCACATACATGTATCAGGTAGGTGAGGGGCGGTGACCCATCCTGCCATTGGCTGGCTGCTTAAACATGCACGAGGTGCTTCTGAATGGTGCGTCAGCTGTCCGAGGTGTTCCTCGTTAAAGCCTTTTGCCTACATGGGAATTCTTGTGCGGAGTCATTTCGAAAAGAGTTTGCAGAAAGGAACGCAGACTAAGTGGCTGTTTGACTTGCTTACATTGCAGGTTCAGGGAGCATTAATTAACTCAAAGCAGGGAAACAGGCCACTCTCAATGGCGTATTTAAACTTTAGTGTGTGAAAGTGTGTATGTGTGTGTTGAAAGTGTTATGTGTGAGGTATTTATGTTTGTATGGTTTCCTAGTAAAGATATAATCCCTAAACAGGATATAAGGCTTATTTAGAGAATCTCTTCTTCTATTTTTATTTTAAACTTAATTGGTTTGTTTTTCATACCTAGTTGACAGATTTGTTGATTTATGCATGAACCTAACTAACATAAACTTGAGATTTAATTTCCTTAAAAGTCTTAATATATTATGCAGTTTTCCTTTTCAAGTAAATTGATCTTGTATTAAAGGGATAGTTCACACAAAAATGATAATTTTCTCATTAATTAATACCCTCATGTTTTTCCAAACCCATAAGACCTTTTAATTAAGATATTTTTGATGAAATCTGAATGGTTCAACCCTAATTTCATGAAGCTAACGAGAATACTTTTTGTGGGCAAAGAAAACAAAATGAACAACTTTATTTAACTTTTTTTTCTTCATTCTTTGCTGTGTGTGTGTGTGGTGCTGCGAATTTTTTTTTTTTTTTTTTCCCCATAGTTGACAGTCTTGTTCACAGTTGAGCTCAACTTTATATAAAGTGGCCTTTTGAGTATCTGTACACACTGTTCCATACTGTCATTATTACCGTGCCAGATCCACATTTAGGCCCAGTTCAGTGGCATCTTTCGGTGTCCAGTATGTGTGTTACTGCTAATTAAAGACAAGCTGTTGTCTTCGGTGCTATGCTTCTAAATGACAGCTGTCTGTATGTGATGTTGACTGTTGTGTGTAGGCTTGTTACAGTGCTTGCAAGGCAATTAGCAGTTGGTCTTTTCATTGTTAACCTTCTATAGCCGCCCTTACAAAGGACTGGTGTTGCATTATGTGTCATACACAGCTGAAACAAGTTGCACACTAATGAGTGTCATGTCAGAAGCAATGGAATAAACATTTAATTTACATAAAGCCAAAGCCTGAAACTTAAAACTTGCTGACCAACATAGTTTTCTTGGAATTATACTGACATGTATTGTCGTGAGAATAAAAAAAAAAATCACCCATAATTATTTTATGCATTATTTTTTAACTGAAGAAGACCAATTGATCTATAAAAACATCTCTGAAAGTAAAGGTTTCTCTGAGATTTTAATTTTAATTGACATTAATTGTATCTTTTTTAAGGTAAACGTTTCTAGCAAACCTTAAAGAGATAGGGACATTTAAAGGGATATTTCACCCAAAAATGAAAATTACCCCATGATTTACTTACCCTCCTAGGTGTATATGACTTTCTTCTTTCAGACGAATACAATCAGAGTTATATTAAAAATATCCTGGCTCTTCCAAGCTTTATAATGGCAGTGAATGGGTGTTGAGATTTTGAAGTCCAATAAAGTGCATCTATCCAGCATAAAAAGTACTTCACATGGCTCCGAGGGGTTAATAAAAGCCTTCTGAAGTGAACTGATGTGTTTGTGTAAGAAAAATTCCCATATTTAAACCTTTACAAACTCTAATCTCTAACTTTCGCTAACTGTCGTACGTACGCTCACAAGAGAATGATGTTCCAGTGGATGACGTACAACATAGGCATAGCATAAGCTCTGGTGAGAATATGCTAGTCTTTGGAGAACCAAGTTTTGTTTGCTTATATTGAAATCCTTCAACATTTTTCTTTACAATTCCAATTTTTTTTATTTCTAATTCATGACTGGCATTTTGTTTTGCTCTCTCCTCTGCGCTTCCGCTTCGCCTACGTCCTAAGTCATCCGCTGGAACGTCACTCTCTCAAATACACGTACAACCGTTAGCGTAAGCTAGAGATTATGTCTTATAAAGTTTTAAATATGGATAATTTTCTTACCAAATGCATCAGAAGGCCTTTATTAACCCCCCCGGAGCTGCGTGGAGCACTTTTTCTGATGGATGGATGCACTTTATCGCACTTCAAAATCTCAAAACCCATTCACTGACATTATAAAGCTTACAGGACATTTTTACATATAACTCTGATTGTATTCGTATAAAAGAAGAAAGTCATATACACCTAGGATGGCTTAAAGGTGAGTAAATCATGGGGTAATTTTCGGTTTTAGGTGAACCATCCCTTTAAAAGCCAGCAATTAAAAATTCGACAAACATGTACACTGTAAAAAATGACAGTGAATTTAACGGTAAAAACTGTAAAAATGCTACAGTAAAAACCTGTTAAATGGTTAACGGTAAAAGAGCATAACATTTACAGTGAATAACTGTAAATTGTCATTTACAGAATTCCCTGTGTTACATTTTTTTAAATTTGATGTTTTTTTGTTGTTGAAATAACTCTTTCTTCTTAGTTTTCCTTAGCTGTTTTGTACATTAGGGTTGTATGTTACATCTAATGTTGTTAAATTAATGTTTATTTCCTTATTTCAGTTTCATGTGTGTTACCATGATGGTTTTTAGTGTTTGTGTGCATGATACTGTGCACCTATACACTGTAAAAAATAAAGAACACAATTTGTTGAGTTAGCTTCAAATAATTTGTTACCCTGCTGCCTGAAAATTTGAAGTTCAGTCAACTAAAATAAGTTTAGTCAACTTGAAATGTTAAGTTGTACTAAGTAACAACTTAGATATTTGTGTTTGCTAAACTTAACAGATGGGTAAGTAACCCAGCTGCTTTAAAATTTTAAGTTGATTCAACTCAAACATCTAAGTTGTCACTTAGTATAATTTAACATCTCAAGTTGAATACATTTTTTTTTTAGTTGACTGAACTTAAAATTTTAAGGCAGCTAGGTTATAAATTATTTTAAGTTGACTCAACAAATTGTTTTTTTTACAGTGTATATGTTAATATTTAAAAGCTGTTTATGGTGCGCTTTGGTTCATCACCACCTGCTTTTGGTGGTTATCTGTGTATTACAAAGGTACAAAACAGATTTCAGTGCTTCAGTAGGTTGGTACTAAAAATATATCAGTTAATGAAATTACGGTATTTACCTGTAAATTGAAGTGAAAACCAGAAAACGTAAAACGTTTTTTTAGCGTAGATTTTACAGTGTAGTTTTGTATTACACTATGGCTCTAACTGGCTAAGCCACAAATGCCATTATGTCTAGCGATGCCCCTGGTGGTATGATTATGGATATGCTTTTATATAATGTAATGCTAATATGCTAACAATATTCACAACAGCTTGTCCGTAAACCTCTTTGCTGCATGTTTCTTTGTACATAGAGACGCAGTGTCCTGTTCCAAGACGCATTCTGAAGCCATACATACCGCAGTGAACTTTTTGAGCTTTTTCTGTCACCTGGATCCCCAGAGAGAGATACACAGAGAGAGAGATTTGGAGGGAGTCCAAGCCAGGTTTCTTGAGAGAGAAACGTTCATTTTGTTGTTTAATAATGAGGAATACATGAATGAAGTTATTTTGGTTGAGGCAGAGAACAAAAGGCGAGATGGAGGAGGTGAGTTGATATGAAAGCTGTTGGGGAGAACTGACGTCGGCTCTGTCAGGAGTTGCCATCTTCTGTGTTCTCCAGTGTATCTGATGACGGATATTCTCTCTGTGTCTCACCAAAGGCACTTTTAAGCTTGTCAAAAACAGAACATCTGTGATGCATGAAAGAGCGAAACTCTAGACAATTTTGGAAGAGCTGATTGTGTGGATGTGACCGTTCCCTTGGTCATGTTCTGTCACATCACCTGAAAGATTCGCTTTCAGTATTGGAGGCTCAGTTCAAGTCTTGTTATATCTTTACCTGTAATCCTCTCAGGCAGACTATCTAGAATGTGTATTTATATTCCTGCCGAATGCAAGTTCATGAGTTTGGTCTTGTTCTCGGTGGCCCTGATGACTGTGCTGGACGTTACTGGAGTTCACAGATGAGAATGACATCTGTCAGCACCTTCACAGCATCTGCCTCCACTGGAGTGTGACTGACAGATTGGGTCTGATGAGAGATATATCTGTTTGTGAACTCTATGTTTCACTTTCTCTGTATGTGTCTCTCTGTATGTGTTTCTCTGTCTCACTGTCTATCTCACTCGCTACATTTTCACAGCACACATCCAATATTTTGACACATATCCAGATTCATCCAATCTGTTTATACTCCGTTAAATCTTAGGTAGTGATACGCACATTCTTGGCTAAACCAAAATTTCTGGACACACTGGGATGAAAACCAAAAATGCATCATTACTCCAGTCTTCAGTGTCACATGATCCTTCAAAAGTTATTCTAATATGCTGATTTGCTCCTCAAGAAATATATAAAAGGAATGCCGGCTCCTGCGTCAGCACAAAAGCATTCTCGTAGCTTCGTAACATTACGGTTGAACCACTGACGTCACATGGATCATTTAAAAATGTCCTTACTACCTTTCTGGGCCTTGAATGTGATAGTTGTGTTGCTGTCTATGCAGGGTCAGAAAGCTCTTGGATTTCATCAGAAATATCTTAATTACGAAGGTCTTATGGGTGTGGAATGACATAAGGGTGAGTAATTAATGACAGAATTGTTATTCCTGGGTGAACTATCCCTTTAAGTATTCTAATTATGTTGCATTTGAATTTGGATTCAGTCAGACAAGATCCGACCTTTGCCAGATTTAGATGTAACTATCAGAGTTGCTTTACAGTGTGGCCTCACTGGCCTTTGTCTGTGTGGTTTTCTGTTCTTATCCTCTCTCTCTCTCTCTCTCTCTCTAACGCTAGCTGTCTCTCTCCATAATCTCTGCTTTGGGCTGTAGGATCAGAACCGGTCCCATTGAGCCGTGTCCCTGTGTCTGTGATACACTTCAGTAAATGTGCGTCCTGGCACTTTGTCAACTCAGCTTTTGTTGCCTTTGCTCCTAATTAAATTTGTGTAAGACTGATTCATACTTGAGGGCCTGTGCCAAAACCTTTTTCAGTTATCAGGTGCCTGCCTCTTCTGACATTTTTCAGAGCCACACATAATTCTATTTTTTTTTAATTACATTTCTTGGCAGATCTGTAAAGGAATGAATAACTGAGCTGGATGTTACTAAATATTTTTGATGCATTGACTTGTTCAGTGTAATGTTGCTGTTGACTTCAGTGGGTAAGTGAGATGGCAAACAAAGTTATGTGAAGGGTGATGTATGGTCAGCAAAAAGAAAAAAAAGGGTGATCAGACACTTAAAAACACCCAAAAAAACTTTTTAGAGCTTTTTCAACTTTATCTTATTTTATTATGTAACTAGATTGAATACATATATATATATTTATATATATGTTATATATATATATATGTTATATATATGTGTTATATATATTTTTTGAGTGGATCTTGTATCATCCTGTGGTGTGATTTGTGTGATTTATTAAGCAATAATGTCCGTCTGACTGTATATTATTCTTATTAACAGACTAAATATATATTTTCTGACTGTATATTATCCTTATTAACCAAAAACAGGAACATAAAAATAAAAAAAAAAGGTAAATGTCCTCACAGAATTTTACTGACATTTTCTTTAACACTAAAACACAACATATTTCTATGTGATTCAAAATATAGATAAAACACCTTTGTGATTATGAATTCCTTAATTTTAATACTGTATATTTGGGTATATTTGGTCAGTATTTTGGTATACTTACTTTGGTATACTGGTTCATTAGTTAACATAAACTAAGAATAAACAATACTTCTACAGCATTTATTCATTTTAGTTAATATTAATTGCAACGTTTACTAATGCATTTTTGGTTGCGTTTGTGAACATTAGTTAATGCACTGTGAACTAATATGAAAAATGATGAAGGACTGTATTTTTATTAACTAACATTAACAAAGATAAATAAATGGTGTAATAAATGGATTGTTCATTGTTAGTTAATGCATTAACCAATGTTAGGGAACAGTTTAGTAGTGGCACAGGCCGTTCTCTGTTTCTAATGCACAGAAAGTTCAGGGAGGCGTCGCTCTCTGCTGCATTGGCAAGGGTGATAACAGCGGATGTGTTCAAGCCACCGTTACCATGGTACTGATATAACACCTCAGAGGGAAGTGGAGGTGCTGAAAACACTCATTTGTATTTACATATGCATCCTGTTTTTTGATCAGCTGAGTCTCTTTAGCATGTATTGAATTAGATCAGCAGTGTTATGGGACAAATCTGATCCTAGATCAGCACCATGCAAACATGTTAGAGATACACATTTCAAAGACATGTTGTACTTACATATTCGATTAGTTCACTTCCAGAATAAAATTTCCTGTCATGTCCTGTTCCTTACGTTTTCTTTCTTCAGTCGAAAAAAATTAAGGTTTTTTGAGGAAAACATTCCAGGATTTTTCTCCATATAGTGGACTTCAATGGGGATCAACAGGTTGAAGGTCCAAATTGCAGTTTCAGTGCCACTGCAAAGGGCTTTACACAATCCTAGTGAAATAAGGGTCTTACTGTTTCTAGCAAAATGATTGGTTGTTTTATTAAAAAAATTAAAATGTACATACTTTTTAACCACAAATGCTCGTCTTGCACTAGCCCGACGTCACTCATTACGTAATCACGTTGGAATGGTCACACATGGTTAGTTCTGCGTCTGTGTATTTCGGTTCAGAAAGGTAGGGTGAAAAACTTAATTTTCTCCTCCAACTTCAAAATCATCCGACATGGTTGTTTTTTTTTTTTGTGAGGGGCCTTTGACTTTTTCTGTATGTTCACTTTGTAAACACTGGGTTGGTACTTCTGCCTATAGATGTCACATACAGAGGTTGTGGTAGACTTGAACATTGTCTAATTTTAATATATTCTAATTTTTATGAGCCAATATCGATTTGTAAATCCTAATCGATCTTTTGGTCTATGCTGTTTGTTTTCGGTTGATGATTGAACAGTACATAGTTCGCCTCCCATCCAATAAATTGCAAAAAAATAGGCTAAGCTTTGTGTTACTTCTGATATGAAACAAAGTCTCAGATTTCAAATTCTGTCCATTTCATTAGATATTAGAAATTTGAGCAATAAATACCGTTTTGGCGCTCTTTAATGTGACGTGATAGATTGTTGTAGCTTCTGTGTACTCACCTGTGCATGATCAAACGCATAGCAAAGGATTTGTGACAGTTTCATTTTTATTCTGGAGAGCACTCGCCACCAACTGGACAGGGGTGGGAATTACAGTTACAAGTTACAATAGATCACCCTAGTGTAATCTGTCAAAATGATGGACGACCTTTAGATTTTTCCGTCACTGATACAGAAATTCCGTCAATGACGGACAGTTTTCGGTTAATGCGACCTCTGGTCACATGTGCACTTTCTAAAATGACTATGTACTGCGTGAAGTCGGGCTACTGCAAGATAAGCATTTGTTAAAAAGTATATAAATTTATTTATTTTTTATAGAAAATTACTCGTTTTGCTAGATAAGACCCTTATTCCTCATCTGGGATAGTGTAGAGACCTTTTAAACTGCACTGAAACTTTAATTTGGACCTTCCCCATAGAAGTCCGCTATATCGAGAAAAATCCTGTAATGTCTTCCTCCGAAACCTTAATTTCTTTTTGACTGAAGACAAGAAGACATGAACATCTTGGATAACAAGGGGGTAAGTAAATTATCAGGAAATTTTAATTCTGGAGTGAACTAATCCTTTAACCTTGGTAAAAATGACTGTAACACATGACCTTGAGTGGCTTAGCGATTTATTCTGTCCTTCAGTGACATTTTATAGTTTTTTCTGCAGTGTCAGGTTTGATGTTACTCCATATTGTCACCCAAGGGACTCGCTGTTGCCAGTGATTTATAACTTTTCTGTGACCCTGACCTAGACAGAAGTCTTTGCGTCAGGTCAGGGTTATCATTAGCCCACATTTGACCAATCAGGGAGGAAAGTGACGTGCATATTTTGCATCTTTCAGTACTTTAAATACTGCAGTGATGAGTGATTGGTGTAATTTTCACATCAGTTTGTCAGTGAAACCATCTGTGCTGCCAGCAGTTGATAGAGCGTTAACTGCTCTGCCTTTACTCTCGCCTTTTCTTTTCACATTTCATATTTGTGCCATGTCATAACTGAGCTGGCATGAGTTTATTTTCCATGTGTTGTGTCAAAGACTGAGCAAAGTGACAGAAAGTGGTCATTTTTTTTCACTTTAGCTTGGAAAGGTTGAGAATAAAATCCTTTTAGGAAATGATTGGTGCAAGATGTTGGTTTCTGACTACAAATGAATTATTCTAAGAGTGTCTTGATCATCTAAAGTATGAACCCACTGCAGAGTCATTCAGAATGCAGTGGGACTAAGATGAGCTCATTAAATGCCTTTCTAAAAGTCTAGCCCCTCGCCTCTGCTTCACCTGTTCCAGTGCCCACAGGCATCCTGTCAGCATTCAGGCCACTGTTGTCCAAACCCTTGCATGCCTCTACGCTCTGCCCGACTGATTCCAGCTCTGGAGCGCATGGCCCTAATCCGGCCCGATCCCACAGGAGATGCGTGTTTTAGAAGAATCAATCCAGTAGCGGCTAATTGTGCACCAGGTTCTGCGTATTTTCCAACAATTCCCTCTTTACACTGGGCCAAGGGGAAGATGAGCCAAAGAGAGCAGCTGTGGCATGAAATAAACCAACATCAGGCCTTACTAACCCATCAACACCAAGCCAACAGATTCAGTCTGCTTTTTATACTCTGGAATGCCAACTGGAGATGAGCCATCAAGATGTTAAGATATTTAAAGCGATATATCCAAAACATAAAAGGCAAAATTAGGAACATTGCAATGATTTTAATTTCATTGTTGGCTACTCGTATCGTGACTTGATTTTTCAGTAGTGCCTTTGATTTAAACTTTAGTTATTAAAGTGTTTTTTTTTTTAATTAATTTATTTCTATGAATCAGTTCGGTGTGTTTTAGTGAATTGATTCATGTGATTCTGATTCAGCAATTTTTTTTGCCCTGTTCAAGCACACACTTTGCTAACAAGGTCTACATTGAAAGGATAGAACATGTGGTTTGGACACCTGTGCTATTACAGTACGATTTATCATATTTCACAGGCTTTCCAGCATGTAAACAAGCTAATTGAAGCAGACGCCCACTGAGCAAAATGAAGATGGAATAGATTGCTAGTATGAGCTGACCGTCTGTACATTGTGCCAGATAGCCATCTCACTGATAGCTTGAGGTGATTAATTAAAGCTAATAGCTCTAATTTCCCTCCCATCTCCAGACATATTCACTTATTCAATTAGATGACTGCTAGATGTTGGATTATTTTCTCTGCGAAAAGAAATCATGATGATTTTTAAGATGTCACATCTTATTTGCTAGCTAAGTTCCCATGATATTTATTGTTTGTGGGACAATAGTACAACTGCAAGTTAATGAAGCTTTATTTGCCGTCTTGTGTAGAGCTTCACAGTTTGGTATGGGAAACAACAATACAGTCTCATGCCAATTCATAACTAGTTTATGTTTTGGCAAATTGGTGGCTAATTTGTATGAATTTGTAGAATCTCACTTGTATGTTTTCGTAAGTTTTCTGCTGACGCCCCCAGTGACCGTTAGTTTGACTTTAGTGCTTCTTTAGAAAAATCATACATTTGTAAAATTCACATTGTATGAATTCATATGAAATCACCACCTTTTTGAAACATTTTTATGCACAGAACAGCTGGTGTCTGTGTATTTGTTCATTATGTTACAGAAGTTATGGGCTGGTGAGATGACCTGTGGACTGGCTATCTAAACTCAATTCATATATAAACATTTAATGGGAGAAAAAAAAAGTTTAATAATTCACAGCTTGAGCCTTCGATCACCAAAACACATCATATTTTGACATTTATGTAATTTAATAATGTGAAGTAGGTTGTGATGGTCTTAATAATTTACTCACCCCCATGTCATCCAAGATGTTCATGTCTTTCTCTGTTCAGCTGCAAAGAAATTAACGTTTTTGAGGAAAACATTCCAGGATTTTTCTCCATATAACAGACTTCAACAGGTTGAAGGTTCAGTTTCAATGCAGCTTTAAAGGGCTCTGCATGATTCCAACCAAGGAATAAGGGTTTTCTCTAGTGAAACGATTAGTCATTTTCTTTATATACTTTTACTTATATACTTTAATTATATACTTTTTAACCACAAAAACCTGGCAGAGCAACAATGTCAGATGATTTTAAAGTTGGAGGAGAAAATGAGATGGAGTTTTTCCCACCCTACCTTTTTGAACCGAAGTACACAGGCGAAGAACTAACTGCGTGTGACCTTTCCATCGCGATTACATAATGCGTCGCAGATGCGCATTGCAGAGCTAGTGCAAGATGAGTATTTGTGGTTAAAAAGTATATACATTTTTGTTACATTGCATTATTACATTATTGACCAATCGTTTCACTAGATAAGACCCTTATTCCTCGGCTGGGATTGTGTAGAGCCCTTTGAAGCTGCATTAAACCTGCAGTTTGGACCTTTAACACATTGGCTCCCATTGAAGTCCACTATATAGAGAAATATATAAGAATGTTTTCCTCAAAAACCTTAATTTCTTTGCGACTGAAGAAAGAAAGACATGAACATCTTGGATGACATGAGGGTGAGTAAATTATCAGGAAATTTTAATTCTTGAAGTGAACTAATCCTTCTTAATAAACATTCTTCACATTATTTTTTTAATGTCATTGAGTGCATTTACACACATTTACATTTGCATCTTAAACCAGATATGGTTAAGCCAACATTATATTCTTTCATTGTGGTCACTAATGATGTCTGAAAAACTCAGCGGACACATTTTTGCTCATTATCCTGATTTAGTTCTGCATTTTGACATATTACATATGCACACATTTGATTGCGGCATCAAGACTCGAGCAAAAATCTGATGTAAACAAGTTTTTCTTGCATTGTTGGTAATTCATTGCCATGTAAAAACAATGAGGTTGTTACGATGAGCTGATTTTTGCTAGCTTTTTGTTGTGCGTGTAAATGTGCTCATTGAGTAGGAAGGCTTGACTGATTTGTCTCAGCAACAGAGAGCAGCTAAAGATGAACAGATGTTTGTTGTTAGTTGAGAGGCCTTTCTTCTCAATCCTTGATTGTCAACATGTTTCTTTATTCAAAACCCGTTTAATGTACAAGAAAACAACATTGTTATGGATTTGGGGTAGACTATGAGAAATTGGCTTACTGTAAGCATGTCTGGTGGAGGTCTGGAAATAGTCATGTGCTTTATTACTTTTGATATGAAACAAAGTGTCAGATTTCAAATTCTGTCCATTTTATTACAACATTCAAACAATAGATGCCGTTTTGGTGCTGTTAAATGTGAAGTGACAGATCGCTGTATTGCCTCAGTTCGAGAGCACGAAGTGCACATGAACTGATCTTCTCCTCTGCTTTAATATGCGTTACAGCACAAAATAAACATGGCTTAACATTTGAAGGTATGTTAAAAGAAAAAGTACAACTTATCGAAATTCGTATCCTGCCTCGTGTAATCACTCAATTAGTGTTTCAGCTGCAGATATTATCAACATAACAGCTTGTAAACAATGTCACATAATGTCACATTTACCTCAGAAAAACATATTCAGTGACAGTAATTTATGTTTGAATGAATCTGTCAAGTTACCAAGAAACCATTTGTGGCGTATTGAATAGTCTCTCTATAATGTGTGTGTAAGTGTTGTCTGTTGGTGTTTGTAGTAATACAGACTGCAGTATGACTTAATCCTGTGCTCAGAAACGCTGCTGTATTTGGCAATATTCCTTCCATTCCTTAATCCCAAGGCTTTTACCATTCAAACAGAGAAATCCCTGGAGCTGTCTGAGCTCAAGACTGCTCACCTGCCGACAGTCGTTTCACAAGGTCACACCTTCTGGCCGACACTTTGTGGATTTTTCTTTCTTTCACTTTTGCAAAAAGTTTTGACATTTTAGAAACCCCTTAGTGAGTTTAGCTGCAGTTTCTTGATTTGAAAGTGTATTTTCTGGCCTAATTTTTTTTTTTTTTTTTTTTTGCCCCAAAAGTGTTTTAAATAATGCAGGAAGGTGGTTTATAACTGAAAAAAAAATATGGGTTGTTAAGTTTGTATCTAGCATTTTAAGCACTAACAGGGAGCAAGAGTGTTCTCATGAGACAAAATGATACAGAACAGCACTTACACCTCATATGTTATCACCTGATAAAAACTATAATTTCACTGTTTTAACATGATAGATAGCCGTAAAATGACCTGTAATTAGCAGTGTTCCTTTCCTGTGGTGCCTTTTTTTTCTTTCTTTTGAGGAAAATGGTAATTATGCCAGCCTTATAATTTCCTCTGCTGATAAAATGGTTTTGAAACACAAAGACAAGTTAACTGTGGTACCTACAGTGGAGCATAAATGAAGATGTGTTTCCAGAGGCACAGCTTGCGAAATATATCTCAGTTAGATTGTCACAGAGTTTTCTTGTTCTATGCTTGTCAAGGAGATAGAGTTATCACAGCTGTTGCAAAAGTTTTACTACCAGTAATATTTAAAGGCACCTTTTTAGTGTTTGGAGGCTTTTTAGTATGCATATATATGTTAGGGAAGTACAATATGTTGATAACATATCAGTAATCAGCTATTTTTATGTTGCAGATTGCATTACCGTTATCTATGGAATCCCATTTTTCTCAGAATTGTAATATAAATGAGATATGAACTTTCAATTCTGAGAAATGAAGTCAAAATTGTGAAATATAAACTCGCAATTCAGAGAAAAAAAGTCTCAACTCTGAGAAAAAAAGTCAAAATTGCGAGATATAAACTCAGAATTGTGACTTTTTTTCAGAATTGTGAATTTATACCTGACAATTTTGACTTTATAACATGCATTTGCAAATTATTAAGTAAGAATTGTGAGATATAATCTCGCAATTCTGAGAACATATCGGTCTTTTTCCCCCTCAGAATTGAACTTTATAACACACAATTGCTAGGTATAAACTCAGAATTGCAAGAAACAAGTCAGAATTGCAAGATATAAACTTGGAATTGCAAGAAAAATCAGAATTGCAAGATGTAAAGTCAGAATTGTGAGATATAAATTTAGAATTGCGAGAAAAAAGTAAGAATTGCAAGATGTAAATTTGGAATTGTGAGAAAAAAAGTCAGAATTGCAAGATATAAACTCGGAATTATGAGAAAAGTCAGAATTGCGAGATATAAATTTAGAATTGCGAAAAAAAGTCAAAATTGCGAGATATAAACTCAAAATTGTGGAAAAAGTCAGAATTATAAGGTATCAATTCGGAACTGTGAGAAAAAAGTCAATTGTGAGATATAAACTCGCGTCTGTGAGAAAAAAAAGTCAGAATTGCTAGATGTAAACTCGGAATTGCGAGAAAAAAGTCAGAATAGTGAGATGTAAACTCAGAATTGCAAGAAAAAGTCAGAATTGCAAGATATAAACTCAAAATTGGGAAAAAAAAAAAAAAAAGTCAGAATTGCAAGATATAAACTCAGAATTGCGAGAAAAAGTCACAATTGTGAGATACAAACTCGCATCTGTAAGAAGTAAAAGCCAGAATCGCAAGTTTTTATCTCGCAATTTTTGACTTTATAACTCGGAATTGTGTTTATGTCATTTTATATAATTTCAAATGAAGTCAGAATTGCGAATTCTGAGGAAAAAACAAAATAATGTACACTTTTTTTTTTTTTCAAAATTGCGAGATTTGTGACTTTATAACACATTTGCGAGTTATCAAATCAGAATTGTGAGATATCTCACAATTTTGAGACCATATCAGTCTTTCCCCCCCCTCAGAATTGAACTTCATAACTCTGTGAGGAAAAAGTCAGAATTGCAAGATAAACTCAGAATTGCAAGGAAAAAAAGTCGGAATTGGGAGATATGCAATTCACAAAAATAAATAAAGCAAATTTTTCTCACAGGAATTGCGAGAAAAAAAGTGAGAGTTGCAAGATATAAACTTGGAATTGCAAGAAAAAAGCTCAGAATCGCAAGTTTAATCTTTTATTTTTAATTTATTTCTTGCAATTCCGAGTTTATATCCCGCTTTTTTGACTTTGTAACTCGAAATTATGAGTTTATATCATGAAATTCTAAGAAAACGTCAGTACTGTGAGTTTATATCTCGCAATGCTCACTTTATAATTTGCAATTGCGAGTTTAAATCATAGAATTCTAGGGAAAAAAAGTCTAAGAAAAACATTTGCGAGATGTGAACTCACAATTGTGAGAAAAAAAGTCAGAATTGCGAGATATAAACTCAGAATTTCAATAAAAAATGTTAGAATTGTGAGTTAATAAAGACTTGCACATTTTTTTATTCAGTGGTGGAAACGGGTTATAATTCAGTAACACCTTAAAATGTAATCCTTAGCAAATACAAAAATAATATTTATTTTTCATATTGTACAGTAGAATATTGTAATGCCTGCATTTCCTTGTAATATTTAGGAAGACTTTTTTTATTTATTTATTTAATGTATTTATCTATATATATTGACAATTTATTTATTATTGCATCCCTCATTCACACAGCAGGAAAACTTCTGGATTAATCACATGCAAGTATTCATTACCAGATATCATAACCACATTTGAAAGCCTAAATCGAACACAAAATCTGATGTGGTATCAGTCTGTGCCACATTGCAGTTTAAAGTACCATTTTTGCAAAGAAACTAATTTGTTGCATTGATAGTTGTTGGGGTGAGCTGAAAAGTTTACTGCAACCACATCTGAGCAGTACCACAAGTTCTAGATGAGAAAGTAAGTTCAATACTGAGGGGATTTCAGCTTTTCACGCTCAAAAGTCACAATACAAATATAATCCTGGTTTTAAATGCAAAACCTCGGCACAGAAAATCCTCTTGTGTTACTTCTATAGTTGGGAGACACAATTTACCTTTGAATTCAGCACTGAAACAGCAATCTCTGATGACAAACGCCAAATACATGTTTCCAATTTCTTTTTGTTTATTCTCAAGCATAGATTGAGGAGCCATGGCAGATCGAAATAGAATTGCTTTTCTTGATACAACATGTTTTTAGTTTTATTTATTATTTTTTTTCCACCCATGCCTTGCTATGTTAGAAAAATGCTTGGGGTTTTTGGAGACGGTTGCAATGATTGAAAGAGGCGGGAAGGTCCAACATCTGTTTGTGGATTTGAACTTGCTTCCTGCCTATTCCTCCACTCCTGTGAAAAAAAAAAAAAAAAAAAAAAAAAAAAATCAAATGAACGCACTGACCCATTTTCCTTTTCCTCTTCCCCCTCCCGGTCCTTTCTGCCCCTACGTTTCAGTCAAGCAGCGTTATTCAAAAAGCAGAAAAACAGCACACTAACACAATGTGCGACCTCAAAAGTGTTCATTTAGCATAAAAATCATAGCTGACTGAATAGCCTAAATACAGTTTTTTAATATACACTCACTGTCAGTGTGGTCATCTCTTCATTAGTAAGAATTAACAGTCATTAAGACATACAGAACAGAGGTTTCCATATGGACAATGTGATGCTCAATTAAAGGCACAGTGCACCCAAAAATGAGTTTTGTCATCATTTACTCATGCTTATGTCATCCAACACCTGTATGAATTTCTTTTTTCTTGTGGAACACAAAAGAAGATATTTTGAATGTCTCGGGTGTTTTTGTCCTATAATGAAAGTCTTTGGGGTCTAAAACAGCAACATTGGACCCCTTTGACTTCCATTGACAAAGTCATTTTATGTTCCACAGAAAAGAGAAAGATATACAGGTCTGGAGCAACATGAGGGTAAGTAAATCATGACAGAATTCTCATTTTTGGGTGAACTGTCTCTTTAAGAAAGCATTTATGATCATGTTATCCTGGGTGGTAAATCCTTATGATTTATTTTCAAAGCTGAGGTTATTTTATTTACTGTAAGTCATTATAATATTTAAACCTCAAACATCCTAGGATTTTTAATACTCTACTATCGCAAAAGAATTTCTTATCCCCCCGTTGCCGCAGCATAGACGACAGTTCTGTCCATTTCACCATCTGTGGAAGATCCATGTGACTCTTTTTTTCAGCCCCCTAGTATTTTGTGCACTTGAATTAAAGAGCGTATGAATGCATGTATGCTGAAACAGGAGGGGGTGTTGACATGCTTCAACAGTGCCCTGAAAGTTTCCCAAAAGACTGCGATGAACAGCTGGGTTAACTGGGACTAGTGCCAGAGGCCCGGCCGGGGCACTTCGGAGAACAGAGCAATTGAGCCATGCAAGACTGCAGCCCGGATGCCGGCGGGACTGAGAGGCAGAGAGCTGAAATCAGAGTGTATTGTTTGTGTCTGTTTAAAAGAAAATGAATAAACGAGGTCTATGGATGACTTATTAGTCATATTATCTTTCTGTGAGCAGATCCATATAGTCCTGAAAGAATAGTTCTGAAAAAAAATAACAAACATGTCAAACCGCATTAGGAGTGTTGCGTATTAGTTTGCTATAACAGTACCATATTAGTGTGAATTATTAATTTCAAATGAATGAATTCATCTTCTTTTTTTTCCTCTCTTCTTGAAGGAGTTTGCTACCCTGACTAAGGAGCTGAATTTGTGTCGAGAGCAGCTTCTAGAAAAAGAGGAGGAAATATCTGAGCTTAAAGCAGAAAGGAATAATACCAGGGTGAGTATGTACTCTGTGTGTTGAAGGATTAGTACACTTCCAGCATAAAAATTCCCTGATAATCTCACCCCCATGTCATTCATGATGTTCATGATGTCTTTTTTCAGTCAAAAAGAAAAATTCCATGATTTTTCTCTCTATAGCAGACTTCGGTGGGAGCCAATGGGTTAAAGGTCCAAATTGTAGTTTCAGTGCAGCTTCAAAAGGCTCTACACGAGGAATAAGGGTCTTATTTAGCAAAACAATCTGTCATTTTCTTAAAAAAAATATATATATATATATATATATACTTTTTAACCACAAATGCTCGTCTTGCACTAGCTTCGCATTACATAATCACGTTGGAAAGGTCACGTACAGTTAGTTCTTCATTTGTGTACTTCAGTTCAAAAAGGCAGAGTAGGGCGAAAAACTCCATCTCAGTTTCCCTTCCAAATCTTAAAAATCATCTGCGTTTGATTTTCTTTGCATGTTTGCTTTTTAAAAAACTAAGTCGGTACTTCTGCATACGTCACGCGTGACCTTTCCAACGTGACTACTTAATGCGTGAAGTCGAGCTTGTGCAGGACGAGCATTTGTGATTAAAAAAGTCTATAATTTTTAGTGGTTTTTTTTAGAAAATGAACAATTGTTTTGCTAGATAAGACCCTTATTCCATGGCTGGGATCGTGTAGAGCCTATTGAAGCTCTGCAGTAAATTGTTAGGAAATTTTTATTCTGGAAGTGAACTAATACTTTAAGGTGGCCAGACATTCCAGTACAAACAGTACAGTCTAGACAGCTATGTTTTGTCCCAGTATTTAGTTTTAGCTTTTATCTAAGGTTTTCTGTCATGGATAAAAATGGCTATAGAGCAGTGATAAAATAATAAACTGTAAAAGTTGTCATTTTTTCATTATTATCAGCTGTTACAAATTAGCTCTTGTAAGGATTATGTACACTACTGTTCAAAGGTTGTGGGTCAGTTTTGGGTCACTCAGCAAAGACTAGTGTTAGTTCACCCCAAAAAATGAAATTTTTTTCATTAATTAATCACCCTTGTGTTGTCCCAAAAGTTTACAGGTACCTGTTGTCATCCAAGATGTTAATGCCTTTGCTTCTTTAGTCATAAAGAAATTATGTTTTTTGAGGAAAACATATAATGGACTTCAGTGGTGCCCGCTAGTTTGAATGTCCAGAATGCAGTTTAAATGCAGCTTCAAAGGGATCTAAACAATCCTAGCCGAGGAATAAGAGTCTTATCTAGTGAAACTAAATGAAAATGTATATACTTTTTAACCTCAAATGCTCGTTTTGTCTAGCTCTGCCATGCGCATGCGTACTCTGTGTAATCTGGGTCAATACAGTTAGGGTATGTTGAAATACTCCCATCTCATTTTCTCCTTCAACTTCAAAATCGCCCTACATCGCTGCAGAAGTAACAGCCCAGTGTTTATGAACATGCAAAGAAGGTCAAACGCCCTTTACAAAAAAGGTAAAACAGCAATGTAGGACGATTTTGGAATTGGAGGAGAAAATGAACTGTATTGACCCGGATTACGCAGAGTTTGTATGCGCATCACAGAGCTAGACAAGACGAGCATTTGAGGTTAAAAAGTATTTAAATGTTTGTTTGTTTTTTAGAAAGTGACCAATCGATTTACTAGATAAGACCCTAATTCCTTGGGTGGGATCATTTAGACCCCTTTGAAGCTGCACTGAAACTGCATTTTGGACGTTCAAACATCGCAGGCACCATTGAAGTCCACTCTATGGAGATAATTTTTAAAATGTTTTTACTGTATTTGTGATCAAATAAATGCAGACCAAGTGGGCATAATAGACTGCTTTAAAATATTTTAAAATCTTACCGGACCCACACTTTTGAGTGGTAGTCTGTTTTCTAGGGAGTTGCAAGACTACGCATTTTTAATAGTCAGCTACTTCTCCTGGAAATTAGTCGATGGGTAAATGTTCATGTAAATGCTTCGCCATACATTGTGCCGCATCAGCGGTCTTTATGTTTCTGGC
Organism: Labeo rohita; assembly: GCF_022985175.1. Lineage (NCBI taxonomy): Eukaryota > Metazoa > Chordata > Actinopteri > Cypriniformes > Cyprinidae > Labeo > Labeo rohita. Next base: position 27,426,140 of record NC_066879.1, on the reverse strand, counting down.
AAAGCTGATGCTGTGAGATTGTGTGAATGGCGAGGATGTTCACACAGCTGAGATGGTGCATGTGAAAAATGGAAGTGTGCATATCTCCATTGCCAGATTCATGCTGCTGCATTGTCATGAACATTGCAAAAGATGTTAATTCGCTTGTAGATTCTCTTAGCCCTTAGGCCACACTTGACTCGCTACAGGGAGATTTGCAAGAATTTTGGCTTGTACGGTATGTGAGCACCCCAGTTGAACTCACACCATCTATTGTCGCAGTGTCAGTTTGTTTTGCTTACAACATGCTTTTCCAATGTAAAACACCCAAAGTTGACTATATTTTCACTCTTGAGTGATTCTAAAATGTACTGGGCTATTACATATAGTTGTAGTAACTACAACTGAAAATGCACAACTGAAATCATGAGATGGAGATATGTTAACATGTGCTTGTGTGTAACTCCATTTTTATTGTTCTATAGCTTCTTTTGGAGCACTTGGAGTGTCTGGTGTCACGTCACGAGCGTTCGCTGAGGATGACTGTGGTGAAGAGGCAGGCTCCACCGCCGTCCGGGGTTTCCAGTGAGGTGGAGGTGCTCAAGGCTTTGAAATCCCTCTTTGAGCATCATAAAGCTCTGGATGAAAAAGTGAGACTTTTTAAATTAATTTTGTCTGGTAATTAGGGATGCAAGATACTGAAAAAACTAATGTTGTATTTTGGTTTCCTATGAGATATATATTGCAATATGAAATATGAAAAATACAGACATTTTTCCCCAGATGAATCGTTATGTTTGAAAATAATTATTCACTAGAGGTGTGATTTTATTGGAGAATATATCTACATAGAAAATAAGCATTTAAAAGCATTTAAAAGGTGAAAATGGTTTAAAAACGTTATAATAAGTTAGAATAAAGTTACATAAGAAATACGTTTCAGTAATATTGTCAAATTATATTAAATACTAAATAAAAAATGAATTAAAAAAACAATTCACTGTGAAATTACATTACTAATATTTACATCTTAATTTCTTTGTTTTTAAATTGTAAACATCTACTGTTTTATGCAAACGTTTGGGAGCCCCTTGCAGAATCAGTGAAAATGTGAATAATTTTCACAAAATAAGAGATCATACAAAATGCGTGTTATTTTTTTATTTAGTAATGTCCTGAGTAAGATATTTTACATAAAAGATGTTTACATATAGCCCACAAGACCAAAAAATAGCTGACATTATTAAAATAACCAGCAGTGACTGTATGGTTTTGAGATCCATCTTTACACACAACTTTTCAGGACAATTGAGGGACTCAAACCCAACTATTAAAAAAAAGGTTCAAACATTCACTGATGCTCCAGAAGGAAAACTTTTTGAATTTGAAGATTAAGGTAAATTATACTTAATTTGTCTTCCGGGAAGCATGCAAGTATCTTCTGTTGTTTTGAAGGGCAGTACTAAACGGAAAAAAAATATATTTCAACAAAATAAGAAAAATTTGGACATCTTCATCCTGTTCAAAAGTTTTCACCCCCGGGCTCTTAATGCATCGTTTTTCTTCTGGAGCATCAGTGAATGTTTGAACCTTTTTTAATAGTTGTATTTGAGTCCCTCAATTGTCCATAGTGTGAAAAGATGGATCTCAAAATCATACAGTCACTGCTGGAAAGGGTTCAAATATGCAAAAGATGCTGGAAAACTGAAGAATCTGCAAGACCTGGAAGATTTTTTTCTGAAGAACAGTGCTTAGTTTAACTGTTCAGAACAAACAAGGGACTAGATCATCCAGGTAACCACACACAGTATCAAGAACCAAGGGTTCCAAAACTTTTGAAGGGGCTTAGTTTAATAATTTCAGTTATTTTTTGGTCTTGTGGACCATATGTAAACATATTTTTATGTAAAATATCTTACTCAGGACAGTACTAAATAAAAAACAACATGCATTTTGTATGATCTCTCTTATTTTGTTAAAATTATTCCCATTATCACAGATACTGCAAGGGGTTCCCAAACTTTCGCATAAAACCGTAGATTTTATTTTAATGCTGCGATACCGATTTTATTTCAATATATCATGCAACCCTACTAGTAACATTTTAAAGAAACAAATTAATGCTTTTCAATAGTACAGTTCAGTAGTTGATCACATGACTGGAAGTGGAATGGATGTTGATGGGGCTTTGTTGACACATGTAAATTTGGCTATTAAAGTGTCTTTTGTTTTTCATTTGCACAGGTGCGTGAAAGGTTACGGGTGGCTCTTGAAAGGGTGACTACATTAGAAGGACAGCTGGCAGCCGCCACTCAGGAGGTACAGCAGTTTTGTGTGTGCGTGTGTGTTTAGGTATGCATGCACACTGGTATAGATTTGCTGATCTCATTAACATCTGTCCAGTGAGCACCTGCCTCCCGCTGTCAGCCCATGCAAGAAATGCACACTGTCTGTTTCCATCACTCACATGCTACTGAGAATTCAAGCAAAGCCAATGCACTTGACGTACTTTAGATTTACACTGATAAGAAAAAAGTATTGACACTTATTCACTCATATTCAGTGCATTCTGTTTTTGTAGCTTATACGTTTTGAAGTAAATATGGTTTTTATGTACCAAAATTCATGGGTTTTTATTTTAGGGGCAAATTGATCTCTATGTAGCCTCACCCCTTTTTTTTAACTTCATTAATTTGTGTTCATTTAATTGGTGATGTAACATTTGTAAATAAAACTAAATATGAATTTCACCTGCTATTCATTTTCATTATTTTAAAATGATAAAAGAATACTAAAAAATGTATTTATTTTACTGTCAAAATTAGCGCGTTAATGCAGGCGATTAATTTTTCCAGTTTAATGGCGTTAAAAATATTTAATGCAGTAACACAGGGGCGGGGCTAGGACCACATCAAACGGGAGACTTTTCAGACGCGCACTCCAACTTTACTTCAGCACCAGGCGCTAGTGAAACGTGTGTGGAAATGGTACAGGTGCCGAGGGAGCTTCAGCAGAACAGCAGTGAACTGCGGTCAGATGAGATGTTGTCAGGCCATATGTCAGTAAAAACAAATTTACCTGTCCTGTCAGCTGTTACACTGTGCTTGTAGCACGCGCCCTTCAATTGCACACACAAATGTGGTGGCACGCGCTGTAGCCTGTTTCATTTCATATTAAAACGTGAATGAAAATACGAGTATGCATGTCAGATCTGCGTCACGTTCAGCAGCGGCAGCTCTAAAAGTAATAGCAGCCAAATAACCTAATACCACAGCTGCTGTGATGTCTGTTCGTCAAAGAACAAAATAAAAAAGAGGAAATCAATAACTTTTGTAGCTGTAAGGATTCATCTATTTTTAATTTTGTATTTAGTTTTCAATAACTTTATTCAATTCCTGTATTTTTCAACTTGCTGAGAGGCACAGATAAATGTTGGGTTTGTGTGAAGATTGTTTTTAAGTTCATTTAAATTAGAAGTTATTTTTTACAATTATTTTGATATCTCTCAATTATACTGTAATGTTAAATGGTTATAGTCAATGGTTAAATGTTAGGGGGAAAAAAGAACATTTTCCTAGAGACATCAGTAATATTGGTATCAGTGATACCTTCAGTCATAAAAAAAATATTTAACAATTTTTAAAAATAGCCCGTCTTTATGTTGTTTCTACATTAATTTGAAGATTGAATGTGAAATTATTGCAATATAAAAAGATATTTAAAAAGGTTAATGTTAGGTGAGATTAATTTTGGAAAAAAAATGTGATTAATTTATGTGTGTGCTTTTTTTAATTAATTGACAGCACTAATTTATTTGTGTTCTTGTGTTCTTTCTGTTCTTTTGGGATTGATATGACATGAGGACTTTCTGGGTGAATTATCCCTGTAATATTTAACTTAAAACCTGAAGTGGGAGGCATATACTAAATATATAGTGAAAAATACAAATAAAATGTAAAATACAATACCTTTATTTAAAACAAACAAACAAAAGGCTTTAATGGCTCAGTTTTGCGCTCTCCCATTGAATAAATCTTCACATCATTCATAACTGTCTAGTGCGGGTCAGTCACCATGTGTGAACACATTGACAAAAAGCAATTTTTCCATCATCCGCTGAGTAAGAAGAGTCTTTGGCTGCAGCCCGCACTGCAGAGGCGAGATGTGAGGTGGCCTCTGGGTGTCATGATGCTGTGTTTAGACCAACGGGAAGATTTTATGCTGTCTCAGTACAAACAGGACCTAATGCTGCAAAGGGAAACAAAGGAAGTGGTCATAACCCCTGTTGGGGGAATTGACTAATTCGAAATAGTTAAAGGGATAGTTCACCCAAAAATGAAAATTCTGTTATTAATTACTCATCTGCATGTCATTCCAAACCCATAAGACCTCCATTCATCCTCAGAACACAACTTAAGATATTTTTGATTAAATCCGATAGCTTTTTGACCCTACATAGAAAGCAGAGCGACTGACACGTTCAAGGCAAAGAAACTGTAACACTGCCTATTCTTCAGTCTGTTTTGTAGCTGTCTTGAATATTGCACTCATACAGTAGAGGGTTTTGAAGGATTTTTATGAAGCGGTATCGCTCGCTCTGTCTCGTCAGTCTCGTCTAATGCTCTAACACAAACGAGCTGTAATAAAAAGAGCCTTGTGAATATGTAAATCACATTCCTTCATCCAAATACTGGCATGCAAATGAATGTGTACATATTTTAATTGTCTTTCTCCAATTTTCACATTCAGTGGGTCTGATATGCGAGGATTCAAATGCAAATGGCCCACCAGTATTTCATTAATACCTTAATAACATGCGGCTTTTAAGCACAATGATAAGTTAATTCCACAAAATGGGTAGTTCGTATAATCTTATCTCCCGCAAGACTCCTAGCCTGCCTTAAGAAGACAGGAACAGTGCTCAAATGCTATTAAAAGGAACGCTATTAAATCCCACTATCACCCAAAATGTACATCTTCATAAAATGCAATTGAAAAAAAAAATGGAGAAGCGCATCATTGCCTCTGCTGTGCTTTGTGAACAGTAATCATGTGCTATGCCATATTAAATGTAGCATGAATGTTGTGTGGTATTGTGGGTTTAACATATTAAACATATCTGTATAAAGAGTGACTTTGTTTGTTTCATTGTTTATCTAGGTGGTCATGTTGAGACAGAGAAAGGATGGACAAGCAGATGGGGATGCTGTGGACAGGATGGACAGCTCTAAACCTACATGGAAGGTACATGTGTTGTACTTGCTTAATGTTGGATTAGCATAAATTTAAATATTTTAAATTTGGATAGTTCTTAAAATAGCCTTGTGTGCTAAAGCGTTCTAAAGTACATTTCTGCAAGCATTTAATTTTTTTTTTTTTACATTTTTAAGGCGGTTATATCATTAATACACCTTTTTACTGAACTTCAGGATCAAAGAGACTGAAAATAGTCATATAAAGTAAAACTACATTGTGAGAGGGAGGAAAATAGTAAAAACTAAATGTAGGATAAGACTTTTTAAAGCTAAATCTTTAATCAGGACATTCTGTTTTTAAAATGTAACATTTTAAATCTATTTAAATAGAAAAACTATTTTCAATTGTACTATTATTTCACAATATTACTGTTTTACTTTATTTTGATCAAATAAATGCAGCCTTGGTGAGCATAAAAGACTTCTAAAAATTAGTGTATGACCCCATAGGTTTTATCATTACTTACACCTTGTAACTGTTTCTATCTGAGGCACTGGTCCAAAAGGAATCCCTCCTGCTTCAATACCTTTCTTACAGATGGTATTTTCTTCGCCACTGAGAAATAAACTGCATTGATTATGCGCCAAGTGCTTTTGCCCTTCAACCCTAAGCACAGGCTGCTAAATTGTCTCCTGTCTCTGAGTGTGACTCACTTCTAGCAGTCAGCCAGCCAGCCAACAGGAGTCTGGTCAATATGAGAATTGCGAATCGCTCTTAATCTTTGATCCTGTGGTTCGTTGTTTAAATATCACCTTATCTTTTATTTATGTATGTGAAATGTTATTGATTGATTTTTCTGAAGCAAGAGATTTATTTTCAATGCAGCATTATTGATTTGCTCATTAGTACACCAAATTAGTTTGGGAGCAGATATTAGATGGTGGTTTCATTATAAAAGTCAGTCTTTAAAGTCAGCATGAAAGAAAAATTCACCTTATTTTCTATCCGTTTTCTTTTTATAGAGCTTATTGTGTTTAATATCATTAAAACTATCATGTTAGATCTGACACTACTTCCGTTTCATCAGACCTTTAAAGACAAACCTAACAAACACAGCTTTCTTTTCATGTTGATGTATTTCCTTTTGAAACAGGAGGTTGTGATACAACATATTTAAATTAATTATATTTATATTTAAAGCTATTAAATGTGTAATATTTAATATTTAATTACTAAGACATTGACTGTTTTTATTAGTTTTCAGGAGTGAAATAGCACTGAAATAGCAATGTCATTAATTACTCACTCTCATGCCGTTCCAAACCATTAAAGGAGAAGTCCACTTCCATAACAAAAATTTACAGATAATGTACTCACCCCCTTGTCATCCAAGATGTTCATGTCTTTTTTTCTTCAGCTGTAAAGAAATTATGTTTTTTGAGTTAAACATTTCAGGATTTTTCTCCATATAATGGACTGGTATGGTGTCCCGATTTTGAACTTCCAAAATGCAGTTTAAATGCGGCTCAAACGATCCCAAATGCAGTTGTCGAGGAAGAAGGGGCTTATCTAGCGAAACAATTATTTTCATTAAAAAACTAAAATTGAAATACTTTTTAATCTCAAACACTCGTCTTGTCTTGCTCTTCCTGAGCTCTGTGTATTCTGACTCAAGACAGTTAGGGTATGTCGAAAAACACCAATCGTATTTTCTCCCTCAACTTCAAAAATCAACCGCATTTGGGATTGTTTGAAGCTGCATTTAAACTGCATTTTGGAAGTTCAAAATTGGGGCGCCATACCAGTCCATTATATGGAGAAAAATCCTGAAATGTTTCCCTCAGAAAACATAATTTCTTTATGGCTGAAGAAAGAAAGACATGAATATCTTGACAAGGGGTGAGTACATTATCTGTCAATTTTTGTTCTGGAATGGACTTCTCCTTTAAGTCGTCCCAAACCCAGGGTCAGAAAACTCTTGGATTTTATCAAAAATATCTTAATTTGTGTTCTGAAGATGAACGAAGGTCTTACAGGTTTGGAACGACATGAGGGTGAGTAATTAATGACAGAATTTTCATTTTTGTCTGAACTATACCATTAAAGAGCAGATTCAACATCATTTCCTCCAATTTTGTTGACTGTCAGTTAGTGTTGTGTGTCAGCATTTTTCTGAAAGGTTTCTGATTATAAAAGGGTAGCTAAAATGTTACTGCTTCTAATGAGGAAGAACATTGCCCTGCTGACTGTTTGATACTTCACTGTGTGATTCACTGTCTGTTCACCAGTCTGTGTGTGCATAAAGCTTTTTAAGTTCTCCACTTGTGCCATTTATTAATAGAGCTCCTCCTGATGTCCACTCATGGTCTGGCTTTCCAGTGTTTATTTTAGATCATCACTGTCAGGTATTTAAATAATCGGAAGCTTAGGAAATGTGGACTGCAGAAATGCTTGTTTTTTATACTTTTTCTGAAAATACAAGAGTTCAAATCATCCTGATGGTTATTATTATAATTTATATAATTGTATTTTAATAGAACAAGAGCAGAACATGTTCTGGTGGATTTCTCCTGGGAATTGTTAGCACCTAAAGGGTAGCGTTTCGTAATATTACACCTTCAGAGGAAGATAATGAAAATGAAAGGCCTGCAGGCTTTTTCCAAACATACCTTTCTTGTGAAATGTACAATTTTAGCAGAAACGTCTTTTTTAATGTAAATTTACAGCTTCAAACTGGATGTGTGATTAGAAACAATGAATCATATAGAGCTGGATGGAGAGGCTGAAAGCAGACGGCAGACGTGGTCCAGACTGTGTGTCTCTCTGGAGAGCTGGCTCAAGCCTCCCTGGAGGGCAGGAATATGGCTGATAGTCTCTGTGGTTCATGGCTCATCAAATACTTAAAGCAAAGATTAGTCTGTCAAAGGCCAAAGTGGGTTTTTCTGCCAGTAAACTCCCAGAAGAGTGACCAAGAGGGTTCTGCAAAATTTCTGATAAGGCCAAGGAAGTCAATGATCTTAGCATATGAGGGAGGTTTTAACTATGGCCCCTCTTGGGCCATGTGGATTCTTCATGTGAACGTTAAACTCTCATGAAACACGCGTTTCTGTGGATATAAGTCAGTGTAATTTCCACCACTTTTCAGGTTATGTATTGCGCTTATGGCACTCCTTGATAAAAGGTGGTTGATATTTATACAGCAGTTCTTACTGGTCCTGAAATCTGATTGAGTGTAAGGAGTGCAATATTCTAGTGATAGCGGAACTCCAACAGTTTCACTGTTGTTTGAATTACTCCATTTATATTTCTCAGGTATTTCTCACAGTGAGTGTCATGGCATACGCCCAAATACACTATAATTTTATAAGTAATACTGTTTTTGGTCACAAAATGTAGTTTTAAGAAATAATGTCTATTTGAGAAAATTCCTCCATTGTTTTCGGAGATGTGAGTTTGAGGGTGTCAGCGGCCGTTCAGCACCCTATGAGATCAGCCTTGCCTTGGCCAGATCTTCTGGAATTTGCCACTGGCTCTGATGTCTCTATAGTGGTTGAATATAAATGCATAAATCTAACAGTAAGTCTTTGGTCTCATTAATCTATTATTTGTGAGGGCAAAATCTCATCACGTTATATTTTATGCAAATGTATATCACTCCTGTATAGCGCTGCCTTTGTACTTTTGACTGAATTGCCTAGCAACTTTTGTGATGGCTGTTGTTGTTTATTAAAAATTATTATTATCAATTTTTCTTTTATTTTCTTTTATTTCTTTATTTTTCTTTTCTCAGATTCCAGATTCAAGTATCTTGGCCAAATATTGTCCTATCCTAAAAAAACATACATTAAACGAGGAGGTCACTTCCAGAACAAAAATTTACAGATAATTTACTCATCCCCTTTATCCAAGATGTTTGTGTCTTTCTTCCTTCAGTCGTAAAGAAATTATGTTTCTTGAGGAAAACATTCCAGAATTTGTCTCCATATAGTGGACTTCCAAAATGCAGTTTAAATGAAGCTTCAAATGGCTCTAAATGATCCCAACTGAGAAAGAAGGGTCTTATCTAGCGAAACGATTGGTCATTTTCTAAAAATTGAAATTTATATTCTTTAAATGCTCGTCTTGTCTCATCTCAGTGTGTTAGGGTAGATCAAAATCGTCTACATCGCTGTTTTACCTTTTTTTTTAGTTTGACCTTCTTTGCACGTTCACTTTGTAAACACTGGGTTGGTACTTCTGCAGTGATGTAGGACAATTTTGAAGTTGGGGAAGAAAACGAGATGGGAATTTTTCAACATACCCTAACTGTATTGACCGTATTGACCTGGAGTTCACACAGACCTAGACAAGACAAGAGTGAGTGAGGTTAAAAATTACATAAATCATCAATTTGTTTTAAATCTTGGATGACAAGGCGATGTCAAGGGTGAGTAAATTGTCTGTAAATTTATGCTCTGGAAGTAAACTTCTTTAATGAAAATTCAGCTTTAATATATAAATCTCCAAAAACAGAAACAAAAAAAAGACTCTTATGACTAGTTTTGTGGTCCATTTTTTTCAAAATTGAGCTTTATACATCATCTGAAAGCTGAATAAATAAGGTTTCCATTGATGTATGGTTTGTTAGGATAGGATCTTGAATCTGACGGTGCAAAGAAAATCTAAATATTGACAAAATCACTTTTAAAGTTGTCAAAATGAAGCTCTTACTAATGCATATTACTAATCAAAAATTAAGTTTTGATATATTTACAGTAGGGATTTTACAAAATATCTTCATAGAACATGATCTTTATATAATTTCCTAATGAAATCAATAATTTTGACCCATACAATGTATTTTTGGCTATTGCTACAAATATACCCCAGCGACTTAAGACTGGTTTTGTGGTCCAGGGTCACATATGTATATATATATATATATATATATATATATATATATATCTGATCCTGGACCACTATTTGTGGACCAAAAAACTAGATAAGAGTTCATGTTAACAATTCATGTTAAAAATTATATATATATTTAACATGAATATTAAAGTTTCTTTTTATTTCACTTTGTTTGGATCATCAGGGTTTTGAAAAAGCATTTTTTTTACAACCATTTGAAGCACAAATACATGTTGAGGCAACAGAATAAAGTCTTTTGGTAATTAAAATGTAACTGTTTTAATAAAAATAAAATGTAGTTCTTTTTACTTAAAGATGGCACTTGCCAATCAAATAAAGTTTTCTGTTCAGAATGTAGGCATATTTTATGATTTTAATGAAAAAGGAAATAGGTTTTAGTGGCACTGTATTAAATTAGTACATAAGGGGTAAATGTCATAAAATGTGAGCGACAAGAAACTGTAAATTAGTTGTCTCTGGCGGACTGCCTGTTGTGCTTCTGAATCTCTGAGCCCTCTCTGAAGAATTGTGTAATTAACAGCATATAATTCAGTTTAATGCCGAGAAGTACATCAGTGCCAATCAGCATTACAGACATTCACAAACAAATATGTCCAAAACCACTTCAGAAAGGCCTCTGTAAAAGTCCCTGTCTTGGCTGATACAGAGCCAAGCACATCATTGAAGCAAACCCCCCTCACTTTAGACAGCCATGTAAAATGTCCTCATTAAATATGCCTCTATGTAATTTTCTTGTCAGCCCCAAACTAGACATTTCAGTTTTGAGAAAGCAGCCAGTTTTGGTGGGCGGGGCGGGAGGGGGGGTGGTGTTGGGGTGGGGAGGGATCCATCTAACTCAGGTTGTATTTTTGTTTCCAGTAGTGTGCAGAGGAACCTTGAGTTTCAAGGCTGGCAAAATCACTAGTCTGGAGGTTTTAATTTACTTGGCTGATGGATGAAATGCACGGTCACGATATGATGCATGCGAGAGAACCTCTGAACTCCTGAGGCCATAATTGCAGTCAGGCTGTTTAACTTGCTGAGCGTGTTCTTTAGACTCTGACTCAGCATATTTTGTCTCTCTGAAAATTATTTAGAAGTTTATTTTGCCATTCTGAAGCTTATTTAGAACCCTAAGTGGAAATCAGGGGACCGATAAACAAGTTTTAAAGTTCTCAACTAGCCCTCCATTGCATCACTAACATTTCTTTGTGTTTGTGACAGAGGCTTCCCAATGGCTCCATCGATGCCCATGATGACACCAGCAGGTGTCTGGAGCTGCAGGAACTGCTGGATAAGGCTAATAAGGAGCTGGCCCAAAACAGAGAGCGGATCAGTGGCCTGACTAATCGCATGTCTGAGCTTGAGACGGAACTGGCTACCGCCCGCAAAGACCTGCTGAAGAGCGAGGAGCTGAGCGCCAAACACCAGAGGGACATACGCGAGGTTAGAATGATTGGGGAGAGAGGAAAGGGACAGAATGGGGACAGAGAGATGAGGGCTTGTCTCAAGGACGATAAAACATCAGGCAGTAAGGACATTTTCTCAGCTCGTCTTAAGAGAGACAGAAGGTTGCAGATAATGCAAATGTGACTTATTCCTGGGCAAGGTCTAAAGTTTTAGGCTATTTAAAGGAACAGTGCCCCCAAAAAATCATTTACTTTGTAAACCAGTATAACTTTCTTTAGTGGAACACAGACCAGAGGTCCCAGGCTCAAATTTTAGATTTTGTTAATTTTTTTCTTTTTAGATAGACAAACATATATAGTGATGAAAGCCAAAATATTAAATGTCACAGATGTATATTTACTGAGTAATCCTCTGTTTTGTAGAGGGGGGGTCAAAATGACAAGTTTCATCTGAGATTTGGAGCTAAGATTTGGTGGCAATTCAAAAATGGCAAAAAGGCCTTGTGTTTTTTGCCTCAAATTTCGTATGTCTGTTAAACAAGAAGTATTAAAGATATCATAATATCCTTTTAAATTATGGTTTGTAACAAATTTTTCTTTTGGTGTTTTCATTTTAAAGGCCCTCAATGATTTAGTCCCAGAGAACTAAGAGATCTTAATGTGGCTCCATGAGTAAACTGGATAACTGTTCACATTTTCAGTGGTCAAAAACCAAATGTGGGTCACTTTGCATTCAGCTGATACTTTTTTTCTTTTAAAGAGAAATGTCTAAAGAAAAAATAATGTTAAAACTAGAAATGAGTATCATTTTGATGATGTGAAATGGTTGCACTCAGTGAGCTATTGGCGCTACCTGTTGCTATTTTTACCGCAAGAGAACTCCGAAAATAATATACTGATGCAATGATCTCAGCTACTGAAAGAGCTTACAGGTAGCGATAGATATAAGCATAGGCTTCAACCAAATACCGTACCATCAAATTTAATCTAAATACCCCTGGATATCGAGTGAAATCCACGCTGAGAAACTGTGAAGTGTCGGCATGTTTACATCCTGCCAGGATGGCATCTAGCATTTCTTGTCTCTGCAGTTCGTAAGCTCGTTCATTAGCTGCGGTCTACTAAAAGCCTCAAAGGCATCAGGGCTAAAGTGGAGAGAACAAAGATGTGGGTCTTTAGGAAGTTTCATTCGTCCACAGGCATCTTCCCATTCTGTTCTCATCTTCTCTTCACTAAGAAAGCAGTGAAGACCTACATCATTTTTCTTGTTGTCTTTCAACTGAAAATTACAACTATAAGGCACACAATGTGGCATCGTATCAGTATTTTATTTTCTGAGTTGTGTTGCGGTAAAAACAGCAACAGGTAGCGCCAGTAGCTCACTGAGTGCAACCATTTGATGTCATCAAAATAGTAGTGTCCCCATAGTACAAAGTATGCATAAAGTGATGTGGAATTTTACATAATGTAAATCTTTCATGGGTTTTCTACTACATATTTCAGTAAGAGAAATAATTTATGTTATATTAGACCATACAGGTTGCAGCAGTTGTTGTAATCTGTTAAAGGTTTTTAAACTTCCCAAGGGTTTTTGTTTTCTCTTACTATGTGCCTGTTTGACAGGCGATGGCACAGAAGGAGGACATGGAGGAGCGAATCACAACATTAGAAAAGCGTTACCTGGCCGCCCAGAGAGAGACCACCTCAATCCATGACCTGAACGACAAGCTAGAGAACGAACTGGCCACCAAAGACTCGCTTTACCGACAGGTACGCCAACCTTGAATGAGGCCTGGGCTGATTTAAAGTTCATTTCAAGTATGAGCGCTGTAGGTCAGTGCTGGTTGATGTCCCATAATGCAGTTGAGATGTTCTGAGAGTCATGTTCCATCTGTGCGTGCGTGTTTGAAGGGCGCGTGTTAGTCAGAGGGGGTTTAATTAGCCCTAGAGCAGCAGACTCATGCTGGAATCCTTCAGCACGCTGAGAAGAGGCATGCTGAGAGGAAGCAGGTACCGCCCGACTGTTTTAATATCCAGATCCATCAGCTGGAGAAAGAAAGAGGATTCCCAACTGCATTGATGTTGGTGCCAGTTTGGACAGCGTGTTTGTTATGAACACAGTGGGTATAAATATCTCAAAAGAGATAGAAAAATCAAGACATCTGCTCTTGTATAGACGGCATGTGTTTTGTGATTTTGCGCTGTGGGCTGGGCTGTCGTCAAGGGGACAACCAGGAACGTTACTTTGGGTCCTAGCCCACTTATTGGGCAGACCTAGTAAATATGTGAATATTCACAGTGGCCCTGTTTAAGCAAATGAGAATGGAAAACTGCATTACATCACATTGATTTTACAGTGTTAGATGTACACTTCTGTTAAAAATTTGGGGGTTTGTAAGATTTTTTAAAGAAATGGATACTTTTTTTAAATCAAAGATACACTAATTTGATTAAAAGTGGCAGTAACGACATTCATAATGTCGCAAACAATTTCTATGAACTTTCTATTCATCAAAGAATCATAAAAAGAAACTATTAAGCAGCATAACTGTTTTCAACATTGATAATAATAAGAAATGTTTCTTGTGCAACAAATCATCATATTAAAATGATTTCTGAAGGATCATGTGATTTTGAATTCTTGAGTAATGGATGCAGAAAATTCAGCTTTGCTTCACAGGAATAAATTACATTTTAAAATATATTGAAATAGAAAACAGTTATTTTAAACTGTAAAAATATTTCACAATATTTGCTGTATTTTTGATGAAATAAATGCAACCTTAGCGAGCACTTGGTGAGAAACATATATATTTTGCCAACCCCCAAATTTTGAACAGCAACATATAATCCAAAATTGATCATGTGTATGTATTTTGTGTGTATATGTGTGTGTGTGTTTGTACACTGGTGGTTTGTTTTTATGTGCACTTATTTATTTCTTATTGTATGTGTGCTTCCTTTTCATATGTGTGGTATGTTTTCGTTCATGTGCGTATGTTTTGAGTACTGTGTAACTTTGTGTGGGTCTTAATATCGTTTTTGTGTGAATACATATATTGGGTGTATTATATCTCAATATCTGTATGTTCTAAAATTGGGGTGTTTATGGTGTCTACATGAGTGTACACCCTCTGTTTGTCTTATTTTTGTGCGGTTTGTGTGCGCGTGTCTTCTTATCAGAGCGAGGAGAAGGTACGACACCTCCAGGAATTGCTGGAGTTGGCGGAACAACGGCTACAGCAGACCATGAGGAAGGCGGAGACTCTGCCCGAGGTGGAAGCTGAACTGGCCCAGAGAGTGGCCGCGCTCACTAAGGTGAGTACTCAATCACTTCCTCCAGACAACAGCAGTAGAAAACAAATGAGAGAGTCAGTTCGTAAGATTATTTTCTGTCAGGAAAACACCCTCTGAGATGTGATGAAGGAAAATGATAAGGTAAAGAAGGGCGGAAACTGACATGAAAAGATAACACAGCAGGATTAGATAAGAGATAAACAACATAAGCTGTTCAAAAGATGTTTTAGCCAATTGAGACATGATTTAGAGAAACATCAAAGTTCTATAATGGGTCAAGACCAAAATTTGGGTAGCAGGTACATTCAAATGGATCACGGAAGTGAGGGACAAAAAATGCCCAAAGCTAAACAATTAACATATTAAGCAAATGCCATCATGGTTTAACACAAACTATATGTGGTAAAAGTAAATACACCCCACATTACATTCGGTTTGGTCCCATTTTAGTTTTAGTAGATTTGTTTTGTCATTTTGTTAAAATTTGAAGTTTATAATTATGTATTTATTTACTTACTAATTTCAGTTAAAGTTTTTCAGTTTAAGTTTTAATTGAGACTGACATTGGCTCAACAGGTAAATAACATTTTTGTTTATATCATGTTAAAGGGATAGTTCACCCAAAAATGAAAATTCTGTCATTACTCACCCTCATGTTGCTCAAACCTATTAGACCATTGTTTATCTTCGGAACACAAATGAAGGTATTTTTAATTAAATCCAAGAGCTTTCTGACCCTGCATAGATAGCAACGCAACTGATACGTTCAAGGCCCAGAAAGGTAGCAAGGACACCATGTAGTCCATGTGGCATCAGTTTTTTAAAGCTACGAGAATTCTTTTTGTGCACAAAGAAAAAAAAACTTATTTTATTCAACAATTTCTTCTCTGGACTAATTTAACAATGTCCTTACTAACTTTCTGGGCCTCAAACATGGTAGTTGCGTTGCTGTCTATACAGGGTCAGAAAGCACTCAGATTTCATCAACAATATGTTCATTTGTGTTCCAAAGATAAACAAAGGTCTTATGGGTCTGAAACAACACGAATCAATGACAGAATTGTAATTTTTATGTGAACTATCCCTTTAAGAAGTTTTAATTTTTTGGACCTGTATAGTTCATAGTGATTTGTGACCCTGGACCACAAAACCAGTCATAAGGGTCATTTTTTGAATGAGATTTAATTGATTAAATAAGCTTTCTGTTGATGTATGGTTTGTTAGAATAGAACAATATTTGTTCGAGATACAACTGTTTGAAAATCTGGAAACTAAGGGTGAAAAAATTTAAATATTGAGAAAATGGCCTTGTCTTAGTAAGTTCTTAGTAATGCATATTACTAAACAAAAATTAAGTTTTATATATTTACGATAGACATTTTATAAAATATCTTCATGGAACATGACCTTTACTTAATATTCTAATGATTTTTGGCATAAAAGAAAAATCAATAATTTTCACCCATACAATGTATTTTTGGTAACTGCTACAAATATACCTGTGCTACTTAAGACTGGTTTTGTGATTCAGGGTCACATTTATGTTCTGATTTAAGAAGATTTTTGTTTTCAAGCAGTTTTGGTGAGTTTTTACTCTGTTGGCTTTCCACTTGATGTCCAAAGTAAAATCTGGATCTTGAAGTAAAACCAGTTTAGGATCACTGATAAAAGCCATATGTATTGGTCCTGAGGCCTAGCATCACCTAACGTGTTTTCCGACAGTTTAAGTCTGGCATTATTTCTTTATCTTGTTTCAACACCTTTTCCCATCAGTTGTGTCCCTTCTCTTGTTAAAAAAAGAAAAAATACAGCTGTACTGTATATAACAAAGCACTCCATTGCATCAGCCATCAAAAATCCACAGGTAGAGCAGATATTTCTCTTCTACAGGCTTCCATCTCCTTCTTCTGCCAGTTTAGATAATCCTCACTCTGTAGCAGTCATGTTTCATCTGAACATCAGTTGAAATTGTGCATGACAGTGTTTTTTCTGAGGCAGCCAAATGTCTTGTCAGAGTAGTAGAGAGGCAGTGGGGTTTTGTTTATAGTCTCGCTAATGCAGCTAATTAAAAATGGCAACTTTTGTCATTCTCAGTCAGTAGCATCCTGTCATACACCTCATGTTCCTGATGATACAGATCCATGGCTGGCCTTAAACCAGAAACTTTTCCTTCCAGAGATCCCATTTATATGCCATCATTGGGCTATGGACCTTAGTCTCACAGCCTTATATTCATTTTGAATGTTTTATAAAAACAGATTTTTCCAAATAATTACAAGCATGTTTCTTCAATAAAATACAAGCAATTTACAGTTACATCTTAAGGTAAAGTGTATAGTCTGTGAAGGTTTTAGCTCTGCTGTTGCTCTTTATACTAATGTCAGTGTTTCCTGCAGGCGGAGGAGCGTCATGGCAACATCGAGGAGCGTTTGCGCCAACTGGAGGCCCAGCTGGAGGAGAAGAACCAAGAGCTGGGCAGGGTGAGGACTGGGTTGGGGTCATAAGGCCAAATGAAAAATGGGATGCTGATTGTGTCACTGAATGAGTGAATGTTGGATAGAGGAAAGATGAGATTGCTTAATTGAAGGATGATGGAAGGAAGTAAATGAGGGAGTGTGAGTGGTTTGGTGCTTCATTACGCTGCGTGCATGTGATTTTGATTTGTTTAAGTGCACATAAGAATGAACACTATAAAGTGTCACCAGTGTTTTTTGTGCGGATGTTCATATGTGTGGCCACAATGTCTAAACAAATCTTGAAATTACCTACCTCAGATGGTTCCTGTTAGGGAAAAAGCTTAACAAATGTACTAAATAAAATATTAAAATGAAAATGTAAAACAGCAAATGATTTGGCTCAGTTTTAAAACAAAAGAAGCTATATTGTCCCAAGCACTTGCAAGTAACACTTCACAATGAAGTCACATTTGTTAACATTGGTTAACTACATTAGTTAACATGAACTTGAATGACAAGCTAGAGAATGAACATAAATTTATAAATCTTATTTTACTGTATATTAATTCTAACATTTACTAATACATTATTTCTGTTCATTTACTGATAACACTTCATGATAAGGTTCATTAGTTAACTTGTACCAATAATGAACAATACTTCTACAGCATTTATTAATCTTAGTTAATGTTAATTTCAGCATTTACTAATGTGTTATTAAATTAACAAGTTGTTTGTCAACATTAGTTAATATAATATGCATTAACATGAGCTAACAATGAACAACTGTATTTTTTTAACTAATATTAACAAAGATTAATAAACAGTGTAATAAATGTATTGTTCATTGTTCCTTCATGTTAGTTAATACACTAATGTTAACAAATGATACCTTTTTGTAAAGTGTTGCCATATTATTTAATGAATCTGTATTTTTAATAACTAACATTAGCAAAGATTAAAAATACTTGTGTGTTAATGTTAGTAAATGCATTAACTAATGTTAACTAATGGGACCTCACTGTGTTACCTTAATGGATTTTAAATATATATTTTATTTATGCTATGCTAAAACAATATAAACTAAGTCTATGGTCCTAATTTCTTAGTAAGTATGTGTTTGTGTGTGTGTGTTAAGGAAGACATGTACCTGTTGCACAATAGGTCTTGACCAGGCCTGCAGGCGGTGTGTTTGACCCCACTGTAGGGACTCTGAGGGCTGACCGCTCTGATTAGCCTGTGCTACTATGTGTCTTCTTGTGTTTTTTCCACACACCACAGAGGCACACGAAGATCGATAAGCTAGCACTCCTGTACAAACACGTTCACATACTCATGCTGCTGCTCTGAGAATATGGGACATTTTTTAGCTCATCTTGCAGATGAATTTCCCCACCCCCAGTGAGAGAAGAGCTGTAATTGGCTGCTATATTTGGATTTGGAATAATTCATGCATGGTTAATTTCCTCCTGTGTGCGAGCTGATGGTTGTAATGACTTAAAGCAGTCAAAGAGAGTCCTTATGCTCCTTCAGCCTTAATTAAACCTTGATACTTACACCTCAGACTGGGCTTTAGCTTTGGTTCTTTTCTGATAATCACAATGCTCCGTGCTGACTATGTTTTAAAGACCGTTGCCACCAAAAGAAAATTAAGATTTTGTTGCCAGGCAACTGAGTGCCCATATCCCACCGCAACTGTGTTTAAAAGTCATCACCCTTGCATTCAACCACAAGGACAGTCATTATTCATTTTCTAGAGGGATTATCACAAAATGCACGCCAAACACCCATAGAAAAATGTGAGAAATTAGTATGAAATGCTGAAGCAAAATGTGAACTCTTAGAGGCAGCTATGTGTTTTAATATCATGAACTAGATTTAAAAATCAGCCAAAACTCCTAAAATATGATCACAGTACTTCAGGGTGTAATACTGCCCTCTATTGGTACTACCGTGTGTAGATCATCAGAAAAACAAAATTCTATAGGCATCCCATATACCAAGCTATATCTAGGAGCCAGATTATGTTCTGAAAAAGTAAAAATCTAGTTGTACTCTTAAAATAAAGGATGTTGTTTCATGTATTCATTTTTTTTCTCTTTTTTTTCCCCTTTGCATTCCCTCAGGCTCGGCAGAGGGAGAAGATGAACGAGGAGCATAACAAACGTCTGTCTGACACTGTGGACCGCCTCCTCACCGAGTCTAATGAACGGCTTCAGCTGCACCTGAAGGAGCGCATGGCTGCGCTGGAGGACAAGGTATAGATTTTACCAGACCCACCTGCACATACTGTACACATTTGAGCAGTATCATCTGCTTTAAACGCATTGAAACAAACTGACAAACAATCAGTTTTCTCCAACCCACGGGTTTCATTACTGACTGGTTTCCCAGGCCTAATTACAGCAGATTTCAGATTTACTAAAATTACTCAATTACTAAGAATTTTTTTTTTATTTAAAATAAATTATGAACAATGCACATTTTATAAGAATGAAATGTTCATTTATTTGCTTAATGCACATTAATCTTAAGAAATTATTTAAATTATTATATAAATTATTCACTAAATTGAAAATTCTAAGTATATTTATATTCTGCCTTCATCCTAGATTATAGAGGTCGGTGATATGACCAAAGTCTTTTATCACGATATGAGTAATTTTATTTCACAGTAATGATATATCACAGTATAGTTATTTTTGCTTTAAATAAGTTCTTTACGATATAAACATTTTTGATGCCATAGAAATTTCATAATTCTTGTCACAGCGTCACAATATCACAATAAACTAATACTAGCCTAAATGTAAAAAAAAAAAAGAAAAAAAGAAAGAAAAAAACTCACTGAAGACAAGTAAACGGTCAGCGGTTAAATAAAAATAAGAAACTCATTACAGGCAATAGGACAAAAATAACTATAGTATAATGAATCAATAAGACATGCTAAGTATATTCTATAAAGTAATCAAATATATAAAAACACTGCATATTTTTAAATAATAACATTAATTTCCTCTTATTTAAGTTACAAAAGTGATTTAGTCAAGAGCAGTGAGTAGGGCTGGGTGATATGGCTGATAAGAAAAATATGAATATTTTTCTTATCAGTCAATATAGATAATTATCGCGATAAATATTTTTATTTTTGCTACACTGTGAAAGTTCTAAAAACCATAGTTAATTGTGGCTTTAAACCATTCTTTATCGTCAGATATGACAAACACTTCACGTTTTCGAATTCTTTACACTTTTTCCAGTCATTTTTCCTTAAAATAAATATCTTAATAGAAAAAAAATATTTCTTAGTTCTGCATGTTTTAATGAGTTTCAAATCAAGAAACAAGTTTGTGTTGCCTGATAATATTAATAATAATGTAACATTTTTTTTTTGTCTCTTAGAAATACACATTTGATAGTAGCTTTAGTTAGGATGCAGATGTAGATTTATGTTTATTAGAAAAATCAGTAATATCAGTAAAAATTGTACCAACCTAATTTTTATATGGTGAAATGTAATTATTTTTTAATATATATATATATATATATGTTTTTTATTAACCATTGCTCTTCCATAGTAGCATACATTTATGTCATGATAATAACAGTTAAAACCACAATTATAGCACTTCAACACCATGTTAAAAATGTAATATGGTTTCTAGGTATTTGTCTAAAAAAACAGTAGGCTAAATACATTTAGTATACATTAATAAACGCTATTGCTTAATCACAAAAAATACTGTAATTATATTCGATTACTCCTCCTTCAATAGGAGACTCATCAGCAAGTAAGCACATCTGCCCTAGTAAGTTCATTTTTCGTTTGAACTTTGATCCGAGCGGATAAACGGTCCGAGTGGTGCGCTTTAAATGACTAGTGCTCTTTCGTTCCACTATTGCTGCAAAAACATTACATCGAACATTTATCGAACTCTTGTTTATCGAGGAAATTTATATCGCACGATAATTATCGTTACTGATTTTCTCTCTTTTGTTGTTTGATAAACATGAATGACAGACAGCAGGAATATTAGACTGCTGTCATTTTAAGAGCTGCCAGGATCCAATATACTATTATACATGTGTTTTCTTTTTTTTTAGCTGTTCGCTTTCTTTTAAGACCTAAATTACTGTATTTATGTGGATACTTGCAAAGACGGGCATTTTGACACTTACATGCGTTTTTAACCATTCAAGCCCTTTAGTCGAAAATCTCTACCGGTTGACAAATTTCTACTGGTTAATCGTGTCTACATATATCGCCCACCCTTACTAGAGAGTGCACAGAGTGCGGTTCCCCTATTCACCTTGAATGAATAGAACTCAGTTCTTCTCTCTTTTGAGCTGTGAGCTGAGAGGACAGAACAGACTGTGATGGAATGAGTGGCCAGATGTGAAGGGACAGGCTGAAGCACCACACGGAGAATGTGCAGGTTATCTTTGGCACAACCTGCTGCTTTAAGCTTATTCTCAACTTTGTTTTGTTTGTCTGTTTTTCCCATTTCCCCATCAAGAATGCACTCATCCATGACCTGGAGAATTCCCAAAAACAACTGGAAGAGTTCCATCATACCAAGGTACAGTACTACTGCTCATTAGTATCACACAGATCTGCAGAGCAAGAGCAGCAGCCAGAGGTGTTACAATTTTAAGCAAAAACTGAGGAACATAACGTGTCCATGGATTTAATTAACATCATGAGTTTTGGTCTTGATTTGTTTAGTTTTGTATTTTAATATTTTTTAACATTAAATTTATTCCTGTGATACAAAGCTAAATTTTCAACATCATTACTCCAGTCTTCAGTGTCACATGATCCTTCAGAAATCATTCTAATGTGCTGATTTGCTGCTAAAGAAACGTCTTATTATTGTAAATGTTGAAAACAGCTGTGCTGCCCAATATTTTTTGTGTGAATATTTTTGTCAGGATTTTTTGATGAATAGAAAACTAACTAAATATGTTTATTGGTCTCAACTGTAATTTTCATAATAATTCTTGAAATATAAAAAAATTATATTGCTTTGAGATTGTTTGATTATTCAAGTGTTTTCTGGTTGTTTAGGAGAGGCTTATTGGTGAGATTGAGAAGTTACGAGCTGAACTCGATCATTTGAAGCGCAGGAGCGGGGCATTTGGAGACGGAACGCATCCTAGGTGACATCCAGATTTAAAACAATGATATATAAATATACTAAAATTAAAGCCCTGTTTTTATTCGCTCATTAAAAAAATAGTTCACCCAAAAATGAAAATTGCCTTATGATTTACTAACCCTCAAACCATTCTAGGTGTATATGGCTTTCTTCTTCTAGATGAATACAATCAGAGTTATATCAAAAGAGGTCCTTCCAAGCTTTATAATGGCAGTGAATGGGTTGAGATTTTGAAGCAAAATAAAGTGTGTCCATCCATTTTAAAAAGTACTCACATGACTCCTAGCGGTTAATGAAGGCGATGTGTTTGTGTAAGAAAAATATCCATATTTGAAATTTCCAGCAGATGACATAGGACATAAGCGTAGCATAAGCTCTGGTGAGAAGTGAACATGGAAGCGCAGAGGAGAGAGCAAAACGAGGATTTGTAAAGAAAAATGTCGGAGGATTTCAGTATAAGCCAGGTTTTCCTTTGATAAAGATTTAAATATGGATATTTTTCTTACTCAAATGGATCAATTTACTCCAGAAGGCTTTTATTAACCCTGCAGAGCTGTGTGGAGTACTTTTTATAATGGATGGATGCACTTTATTGGACTTCAAAATCTCAGCACCCATTCACTTCCATTATAAAGCTTGAAAGAGAGGACATTTTTTAAATATAACTCTGATTGTATTTGTCTGAAAGAAGAAAGTCATATTTACCCAGGATGGCTTGACGATAAGTGAATCATGAGGTAATTTTCATTTTTGGGTGAACTATGCCTGTAAAAGTCATATTGCTGTATGTCCTAAATAAGGTGTCTGAGCCTCTTTATCTGTCTCTCTCTGTTGGCCCTGTCTCAGGTCTCATGTTGGCAGTGCCACAGACCTGCGCTTCTCAGTGGTAGAAGGTCAAGGTGACCACTACTCCTCCACAGGAGTCATACGACGGGCTCAGAAAGGTCGACTGGTGGCACTCAGGGATGAACCCACAAAGGTGTTAATGTCACACCTGCACCTCCATCTGTTACCGTTTTAAACTAAAACTGTTCTAGCATGTAATATGTACTATACTGGTGACCTTTGCCTTGTTATAAACTAATTTCTCTGTATTCTTTTTTATTTGCCTCTTTGGATGTGTTCACTGTAAGTTCCGGGTTCTCTAATCCACAATAAAAATGTTTATAGGAATTTGAATCTTACTAAAACACTAATATCTGAAAGTCTGATTTGTAAAATCTACAAAGTATTGGTTTGTGCCCTCATCCATGTCTTTATTCCCAGATCCTGGCGATGGTGGAGCAGGACTGGGATCGCTCTCAGCCTTCCAGCTTGCGGGCCAGCCGTACTCACCTGATGGGAAGCGACACTGAACTGTCTGACCTGGACGATGAAGACCGCGAGACCATTTTCAGCTCAGCCGATATGTTGTCCCCCAGCGGGCACTCAGATGCCCAGACGCTTGCCCTCATGCTGCAAGAACAGCTGGATGCCATCAATGAAGAGATTAGGTTAGGATATAAATTATTAAAAGTGACATAAAATAGAAATCTTTTTGTTTTGTTTTGTTTTATCTTGGCAGCAAGCTTTGCTTGAACTATCCGCCACTCACATTTTGTTTCGAAAGCTGTTTAAAGCTGTTGAAGCGTACAGTTTATGACTAAGTGGTCGTTCAGAGTGCATCATAGTTAAGATGTCAGAACTATCAACACATTAACATGTGAACACCCATGTTTATTTATCAACACTTATTCAGTATTCATCGTTATGATGGGGGTGTCGTTACTCATTTAACTTGTGAAGACGTTAGCCCATCGACAGAAGTCATTTGCATAAGTCTTAAAGGAACAGTTGCTAAAATAGGCTGTTTAATATGTTGCTGCAAATGTGTTGCATATAGGCCGTATAACTACTGTCAGCTAAACACACTCTTAAAACAGTAGAAAAGCCCTTTAACAGTTCAGGGTTATACTTACAATACTTGCTTTAGTATATGACTGCTTCAAATCTGACATATCTTGCGACTTGTGTGAAACCTAATCATCTGCCTCAACTACATCAGCTCCTTAAATGTCACATTCATTTGTCTTATTGATCCAAGCTTGTGCTTTAAACACATGCTTTGTTGAACACAGTCTGGAGAGTTACAGCCAGAGCCAACTTTCTTCTCAAACTCAATGACCTTTTTCGATTTCAGAATGGCTTAGACCCTGCAGGCAGACTAAAAGAGCACCTGCGTGTCTCTTTGCTCTGGCGGCCCGCAGATATACCCAGAACGGTAACAGAAACTGTCAGGCAGGCCAAAAACTTCAGTCTAAATCCAAACAGTGCTCTGAAGCTTGTCCTGATACTGAGCTGTCTGGATTCCTTACAGCAGCTCAAAGCGCTGGAGGTAGACCATCTGTCATATATGACAATATTTGTGAGACTGTAAGTTGAATATGCCCATCAGACAGATTGATTCTGAGTTGTGGATGAATATAAATGCCAGACAATAGCAGAGCTATCACCTGGAATGTGCAGCAGTGTGCAGATAGTGATGACTCAAGACCTGAGCTGTGGCTTAAACTCATGAGGTTTCAACAGACTATACTTCCACTGCATGAATATTAACATATATCAACAGTAAGACAAGTCCCGTTGGCATTTTCTTTGAAGGCTGAATACATAATACACTATAAAGCTATTAGTAATGCATTTTATGGCTTCACTAAATTCTAGCCACAGTTATAATATATGCACCGTGTATATGAGCAATATCACACGAGTAGCAGTGAGATATGGCTGTATAGGCCATAGGCTACAGGCAAGGCTGCTCTCGGCCAGCTCATGAGTGCTAAACGGCCGCTGATGCCCTGGAGCTGACATCTCTGAAAACGTTGAAGCAAATTTTCAAATAGACGTTATCTTCATTAACAAACCGCATATAGTCTAAGCAAGTAAATTCTCGCCTAAAAGACTCTTATAACTACATTCTGAGACAATAACAGTAGGATTTATAAAATTATAGTGGATTTGGGTGACCACCGTGACACTCGCCATATCACTCAGGAGTGATACAAACGGTGAAACCGTTGGAGTGCCGATATCACTAGAGTATCACTCCTCTCGGCCCATCAGATTGGAGGACCAGAAAGAACTGTAAGTAATTTTGTAAGATTCATTCAATAATTTGAATGATACTAAATTTAAAAAACACAAGCCAATAAAATAACCATACTTTTACAGAAAATAACACAATACAACTGGACAGAAAATATAATATTAAATATCAATATATTATTTTTATTTAGTTCTGTACAACAGAATCAGGTACAACTTTTTTAACTAATTATCCAAATAATCTATAGTCGTACAAAGCTATTATTATTAAAGCTACTATTATAAAGCATGTGAGCAGAGCATAGCACGGGAGCAGATCAGAAGGTAGGGTCATTTTACTAGCGTTGCCCAGTACAGCTCTACTACAGCATGTTACAGCAGAGTAGTGCGACTGCAAACAGAAACAAGTATACTACATAGAAATTTCCTATTGGCACGCTATTTGAGGTGACTTTGCTTTTCCGGTGAGCATGAGCGAGCGGTACACGAGTGGAATGCACATTCATACAGCAGAATATTGAGTGAACGATGGCTAGAAGAGAGAGAAACTTGCGTGAACACTGCCAGGCGGTGCGGCCGAGCGCAATATATATAGGCTTATATATTATTCATCTAAATATTTTCGCCTCATGTTTTCAGCCATTTTTGTCTTTCAGCTGAAAACCGAAAATGCAATTATCAGCCAATAATTTTCGGCAGTTGAAAATTCGGTGCATTCCTAATTTTTAATACATTATATTAATTAAAACTATAAATCAGAGTAAATTTTAAAAAATGTGTAGTCAACATTAATATTTTGTAATTTTGTACAACGTTTGTAAGATTTTCTTGTTTTATAATTATTATGCATGCTGACTTTATATTACTTCAAAGACTTAATCAAATAGTTTTTTTTTTTTTAAATTAACACATCATTTGACTGTTTAAAATGAACTATTAAAAGCAACAACATTATTTAAAATGGCAATTAAAATGAAATTGTAACCAGTCACAGTATGTGAAACACTTGCTCTTTTCTCATATAAATAAATATATTATTATGTTATATAATATATAATATAATATATATTATATATAAAAAAAATATTATGTTATGTTATTATGAAATAATTTAAGACTATATTATTAAAAATTCAACAATAAATAAATATAACATTAATTATAATGTTTATTTATTATGTTTTTTTTAATACTGTCCCAAATGATTTCAAATATACATTTTAATTATAGTTTTGAATTATTTCTACAGTTGCATTTGGATGTGTGATACTGACAAAGAAACTGGAAATTGCATATACACTACCAGTTAAAAGTTTTGAACAATACGATTTTTAATGTTTTTTTTAAAGAAGTCTCTTCTGCTCACCAAGCCAAAATACAGCAAAAGCTGTAATATTTTGAAAAAGATTTTAAAATGTAATTTATTCCTGTGATCAAAACTAGATTTTCAGAATCATTACTCCAGTCTTCAGTGTCACATGATCCTTCAGAAATCATTGTAATATGCTGATTTGCTGCTCAAATAACATTACTATTTTACTCTTTTTGCTGTACTTTTGTTCAAATAAATGCAGGCTTGTTAAGCAGAAGAGACTTCTTTAAAAACATTAAAAATCTTACTGTTCAAGAACTTTTGACTGGTAGTGTATATTCTCTTGGATGAAAAAAGACAAAAAAAAAAAAAAGGTTGGAAAGGATGACAGATGTGCTTATGCTCTTCAGACACACTGAAGATTTGAGTTTGGCCTTGATTTGAAGTGTATTCTTCAGAGAGTATGTGTTGTCTGGGGATATTTGTGTATATTTAATGTAGGGCGTTTGAATTCTTCCTCTCCATGTGCTGAGTCTCTCTCTCCTTCTGTTCCAGAATGATCCAGGTAGAGAGGGAATCAGCGGAGCTCCGGGCGGATGAGATTGAGAGTCGAGTGAACAGCGGCAGCATGGATGGCCTCAACGTGACCCTACGGCCACGCTCCTCCATCCCCACCTCCGTCACCGCCCTCTCTCTGGCCAGTTCATCACCTCCCGTTAGCGGCCGATCCACGCCCAAACTGACATCCGGTTCAGCGGCCCACGAATTGGGCATCATGACCCTGGTGAACCTTGCTTTGCAATGCTTTTATTGTATTAACCCTGTTAAACTGCCTTTTTCTAACACTGACAGCACATAATCATCTGTCACCTTGCATCTTCCTCTCTCTTTCTTCCTGCTAACACTTCAGCCTAGTGATTTAAGAAAACATCGCAGGCGAGTGGCTGTAAGTGTGTTTTTATCTCTTAAAGACTTCACCGAAGACCGGCTTGCTTGTGCTGATTTAGTGTGCCTGCGTTAGATAAAAAATATGAAAGTGTGTATGCGTGTTTTTATGTAGGTGACTAAGTATTAATGAGTTTGTACTCAGGGACATGTGGGAAATGTCATTTTTTTATCATGAGGCAATGAGTTTGTTTGTGTGTTTTTGTCCCAGTCCCCTGTAGAGGCCCGAGAGGACAAGGCCACCATCAAGTGTGAGACGTCGCCCCCGTCTTCGCCCCGCAGTCTCAGACTAGACCAAATGAACTTCGCTCAGCTGACAGGAAGCCTTGAGGATGGCCGAGGGTAAACACACACACAAATCTACAGACGATCACGTCTCAGGTGCTAATAGATCCCTCTTTGATTGAACTGGATGAGGCATAATTTTCCCAGCAGGCACACTTGAGGACAGATGAGAGTTTGTTATAGCCAGTGATTCTCCCACACACACTCAAGTGCTCTTGAGACTATGACACTATGAACTAGTTAATTACTGTCAGCTTGCCTTTGTTTAAGTCACGTGCATCCCACATTTGTTCTGCAATACACCTCCAGGTGTGTCATGCGCAATACCCCACAGATTTGTGAACCAAGTAGATAACGTAAATCTTTAAGATGAAGTAATACGTTGATTATTGTAGGTTAAAAAGGGTTTTCATTTCAATTTAAAGGGATAGTTCACCTAAAAATGAAAGTTACCCCATGATTTAGTCACTCTCAAGCCATCCTAGCTGTATATGACTTTAGATGAATGCAATCAGAGTTATATTAAAAAATATCCTGGTTCTTCCAGGTTTTATGATGCTAGTGAATGGGTGTTGAGATGTTAAAGCAAAATAAAGTGCATCCATCCATCATAAAAAGTACTCACATGCCTCCGGGGGATAAATAAAGGCCTTCTGAAGTGAATCGATGTGTTGGTGTAAGAAAAATATCGATATTTTAAATAAAAACAATATCACTATAGTCTCACTCACAAAGTAGTGCTTTTTTGGTGGGAAGCATCATATTTAGCCGTCATACTGTGTTTTTAATTATGTTGCTCCAGATGTTCTCTCCAGAGCTTCATCTACTATTTAAGCTCTGTGAGGTTTTAGCTGTGTGTGGATGTTTAATACGGCTAATTTTAATGATGAACTATCATGGGTATTGTCGAATACAAATCACACTTTTGTAGTCTGGCTAATTTAATTTAACTAAGAAGGTGTCCTGCACACATTGATTTGAATCAAAGCAAGAAATCAAACCTAAAGTGTGGTTTTTCAGTCTCGCTGTGTCCTTCCTACTCCCACATCACTGTTGGGGAGTTAAACTGCATCTCAGAGCAGCCCAGCTCTATCACGATTGAATGCTTCACACAGATTTATGGTGATGTCAGGGGAGGAGTGATTTTAGTACAATTGAATCGGCTTTGATAGAACCAAATAAGAGTACAGGAATAACAAAGCATTTCTCAGCAGGGCAGCCAGTTAGTCTGATTAAAAGACTGCAAACAGAAATAATCATGCTTAAGGATGTTATACAGTGCAAGGCAGCTTTTTTTAAGGGATAGTTTACCCAAAAATGAAAATAGGATGTTTATGTGCTTACCCCCAGGGCATCCAAGATGTAGGTGAAGAAACAATTCTTTAGTAAAACACAAAGATTTAACTCAAACTCAAAAATATAATGTCAATCTAATGTCAGGCTTTGAGAGTCAAAAAAAAAAACATACACAGACAAACCCAAATTAAACCCTGGAGCTTGAGACGATAAATTGAGGTGTTAAGACACAAAACAATTGGTCTGTGCAGGAAACAGTATTAGTATCTTTTTTACTTCTGATCCACTGCAATGTCCAACTGTCCTGAGCGCATTCACAACAGCTGGTGTGTGAAGCATCAACGTGCTTTGGCAAAAGTTGGGAGTCAGTGAAAAGTCAACACTCCTGGATGAGTTCACGCAAACAAATGTGATCTTTTAGTTTTTAATTGGTTGCAGCAATCAGAATAAGCAGTTACCATTATGAGTAGCCATCGTACCCACAGTCTCACTGTATAAACAATGAGTGACGTATACGCAAGACAGAGGTAAAAAAAATGATATAAATACTGTTCTGTTTCTCACAGAGACTGATTGTTTCATTGTTTAACACCTCAATGTATCATCACGAGCCGCAGGATTTAATTTGGTTCTGTCTGTGTATGTTTTTTTGACTTTTGTTGTCAGTGATTCAGTGATTTATGTCAGTGTGAATAGCCCTTAAAGGGATAGTCCACCAAAAAAAATAAATTCTGTCATCATTTACTCACTTTACTCACCAATGTCAATTCAAATCTATTCAAAGATATTTTAAAGAATGTTGGTAACCAAACAGTTTTAGTTGTCATTGACTTCCATTGTGTTCTTTGTCCGTATAATGGCAGTCAATGGATACGGAAACTGCTTAATAACCAACATTCTTCAAAATTTCATACAGTAAATCATACAGTGTCATAAGGTTGAATAAATGATGACAGAATGTTTATTTTTGGGTGTACTATCTCTTTCAGATGCTTTACGTCACACATTGCATCTCCTTCTCACTTTCTCTTTTTCTCTCTGCTTAGGGGCAACAAAAAGAAGGGCATAAAGTCCTCTATCGGCCGTCTCTTTGGCAAGAAGGAGAAATCACGTTTAGATCAGCCTTTGAGCAAGGATGGCCAGTTGACACCACCTGTCATTCCAGGTAGCATGAAATAAACATACACACATTACATGCAGAAAATACCATGTTTGTATCACTATTGCTGAGAACTACTTCAAAAGTCTTAAAGGGATAGTTCACCCAAAAATGAAAATTCTGTCATTATTTACTAACCCTCATGTCGTTCCAAACCGTAAGAGCTTAATTAGATCTTTGGAACACAAATTAAGATATTTTTGATGAAATCCAAGAGCTTTCAGGCCCTGCAATGCAACTGACATGTTCAAGGCCCAGAAAGGTAGTAAGAGTAGTATGGAGTTCATTCATAAAAACTATAACACAGAATGTCACGGAATTTTCCAATTTTTGGAAGAATAAATCAAAAGTAGGTCTGTCACTTAATTCGAATCGCAATATAGACTACTGTCTGTGAATATTAAAATGCATAAAAGTTGTTTTAAATATGAATCCTACATGTTCTGCTTGCCTCTGTATATATGAATGGCGGAGACGCGGGTTTGTTCACATCACAAAACAGCAGCAGGAGTCTGATTTAATTTATCAAGTGAGTCGAGCTGACTGATAAGAAGAGTGAGATGAGTGACTAAATGCAAAAGCGCCTGTTTGGCAATATTTTGGATTTTGAAAAACCTGTTGCCTTTTGCCGTTTATCTAAGGTGATTTTGGAAGGTTTTTTTTAACTATTTGGGTTTTTTTTTTTTTTATTTGATTCCACAGTGTTTGCTGCTTTTTTCTTTATTTAAAGTTTGTGTAATTTACGTATTTCATTTTACATCAATGTTTATGTGGTGCCTTCAAGCTTTCTTATTCGTTTTGCTAATAAACGGTCTATGTTTCTTGTTTATTTGGTTCCACAGTGTTTGCTGATTTTCAGTTACCTAGGCTATTTAAAGCATAAATAATTTCTTATTTTCTATTAGGCATATAACATGGTGCATTTTTATATTTTTATTTTTGTTGATTTTGTTAATCAAAGTTCTGAGTTTGATGTTGTATTTTGTTGTTGCTTGAACTGAATCGACGGCGAATTGCCACTAATTTGAAAGTGAAAGTAAAATGCACACAGCGCTTTTACAAGCTATTTAAAAGTGAAGGAAAGTGAGGAAAAGAGGAAAACCAAAATGAACACTTGCTTGAATTGCCGCAAATTTGAAAAAAGAGAAAGAAAAGGAGGAAAAGAGGGAAAACTCAAACAGACTAACCTGTTTTGGGCTTATTTTTAAATTAAAGAAATGTTTTTGTTATTACACAGAGAGTAATGTACCGAAAAAAGGTACCAATACCGGTACCGTACCTGTTAAAATGTGAACGGTACCCAACCCTACTTCTGTGTCAGTCTTCGACACGTATTCATGAGAAGGTCCATCTCTCTTAGTTCATTGTCTGTATATTCTGGCTCAAGTAAGCAAATATGGGCAAAAATTACAAGTCATCCTATCTGTTGAAATCTTCGGATATGTTTATGAGTAAATGCATTATTTTTGTTTTCTTCGTGTACAAAAAGTATTCTCAAAGCTTCATAAAATAACGGTGATTGAAGTTATTTTGAAGGTCAGTAATTGATGACAGAATTTTAATGTTTGGGTGAATTATCCCTATAAATTCAGTTTTATCAAATTTAAGGCTATTAAAAGTCTTAAATACCTTAAATGGTATTACTAAAGTCTTACTTCAGACAGCATTTGTTTCATTTGTACAGGTGTTAAAAAAGTAAATTAAATTTGATTTAAATACTTCAGACACCCTGTAACGAAGTGAATGAAGATCGTGTACTCTTTAACTAACTGTATTTTAATATGTTGTGACACTTTAGATTTTGAGATGAGCATTGGAGATACCATGACCTTGAGCAAACTGGGCACACAGGCAGAGCGAGACCGCAGGATGAAGAAAAAGTAGGTCTTCTGTGCTTTCTCCCTCACACAGCTCCTTCACTCTGACTCCCATCAAATCGCCCTGAGACATTCGCTAATCTGACCTAATCCTTATTACCTAATTACACAGCTCAATTAAAGCAAATGACCAATCAATTGGATGGCGAAGTGCCATTTCCTGCAGATAAACAAGTTACAAATAACGCTTAATAGTACACTAATAACATGGCCTCATTTGAGTGTACTTTTCCATCTTGTAGAGTCTGTCCTCATCTCCACATCTTATCTCTGTCCCCTGACCATTAGCGTGACAGAAAAAATAGGTTTCCTAATTAGCACCTGCCATGTGGATGAGTTTGTGTGTGTGTGTGTCCATTCTTTGGCACTGTGCTTAGAACAAAATGTGCTTCTTGTTTGGGTGTTAGACGAGGAAAAGAAATTAAATAGCCTTTGCAGTCTAATAAAAATAAATGATGTTAGAAGAATAGCCTAGTGCTGTTCTCTAATACAGTGAAAATCTGATTCAAGTAAGTTCATATAAATGAATAAAAAATAATAAATAGATTTATTCAAATAATTGAGTAATAAGTAATGTCTCCTGAAATTTCAGCGTTGCCATCACATGAATTAATTATATTTTAAAATAGAATTAAACATAAAACAGTTATTTGAAATTGTAATAATATTCCACTATATTAATGTTATTACTGTATTTTTGATCAAATAAATGCAACCTTGGTAAACATAGTAAATCTTACAGAGCTCAACTTTTAAATGGTAATGTACATAATATTATATTATATTATATTATATTATATTATATTATATTATATTATATTATATTATATATATTATATTATATTTTATTATATTATATTATATTATATTATATTTTGATTTAAATGAATTAAAAATAAAACTAAATAAATACATCCAGACTTGAGTACTGGCCACTCCAAAGTTTAGTTTTGCCATTACAGGAATAAATTACATTCTAAAATAGAAATTAAATAGAAAACAATTATTTTAAATTGTAATAATATTTTACAGTATTGATGTTATTACTTTATTTTTCGAATAAATGCAGCCTTGGGGAGCATAACAAATCTTACAGAGCTCAAACTTTTAAAAGGTAGTGTATATAATAAAATAAATTATTATATTATATTATATTATATTATATTATATTATATTATATTATATTATATTATATTATATTATATTATATTAATACATCAAGACAAGTAATGGCTGCTGAAAATTCAGCTTGCCACCACAGGAATGAAATTACATTTTAAAATAGAATTAAACAGAATGAAAAAGTCATTTTAAATTGTAATAATATTTCACAAAATTAATGTTATTACTGTGTTTTTAATCAAAATAATGCAACCTTGGTAAGCATAATAAATCTTACAGAGCTCAGACTAAGTGGTATTGTATATAATAAAAATATTTATTTTATTTTATTTTAGGTTAGGATTTGAACCTAGGTCCACTTTCATGCTATAACATTAAAAATTTTAATGTGACATTTGAATGGCAGTGTATATCAGCCAGAACTGTAATGAACACTGGCGTTAAAATCCACATTTCATTTAACTGTATATTAACATATGTTCAGACTGATGTGAATTTGATGTTGCTGAGGTTGTGTTTCCTCTAAGCTCTGACCTTTCTTTGTCTTCTATGAGACATGAGCTGTTGGAGGATGCTAGGAGGAAAGGGCTTCCTTTTGCTCAGTGGGACGGCCCGACTGTGGTCTCCTGGCTCGAGGTACAAAGACATCAGCCACCATCCCTCCCACAGTGCAGTAATGAGCACAGCACTCATGATCTCCATGATTATAATCACACAAATCATGGGGGGGGATACGGATGACAATAATTACGATAATTACTTACTCGTCTGATGATGATAGAGATAACGAAGATGCATCTTGACGGTCTTCTCTCTGACATCCTCCAGCTGTGGGTGGGCATGCCAGCTTGGTACGTGGCGGCGTGTCGTGCCAACGTGAAGAGCGGCGCCATCATGTCGGCACTGTCGGACACGGAGATTCAGCGAGAGATCGGCATCAGTAACCCGCTGCATCGGTTGAAGCTGAGGCTGGCTATTCAAGAAATGGTGTCGCTGACGAGTCCGTCAGCTCCTCTCACCTCACGCACTGTAAGAGTCCTGCTCATTTTCACATATACAGTCTCAAACTGAAAACAAATATGAATCAAAAGTTAAGCAGTGATAGTCATGTTTCCATCGCCCTGTTTTTATGAGCATTTTGAAGTATCACATCAGAAACGAGTGATGGAAACACCAAATTTTGGGGAAAAAATCCCTTAATTTATATTTTATTTATTTACTTATTTATTATTAAAATAATTTATAATAATTAATATTTATTTATTGTTTTAATATAAATTCATAGTAATTCTATATTTTATTTCATTATTATTTTATAAATGAAATAATTTTTAGAATGACAGTTTATGTTAAAAAAATTTAATGTTTGTATACATTTTTTTATTTTATTATTTTAGAATTAATTAATACTTATTAATAAGTAACTAATTAATTAATTAATTAACAAATAATTCATTATAATAATGAATACAATTATTGTTGTTTTAATTTGTTATTTTTTTACTTATTTGTTGTTTTATTTATTTATATAAATATTATATAAATCATAATTTTATAAATTAAATCTTTTTATTATAACAATTTAAAAATAATTTGTAATTATTCATTGACAAGTTAATAATTAATTGTATTGTATTGTATTATTTTATAAAATTTTTATTATTAAAGTAATTGATAATGAAAATATGTATTTTTTTATAAAATCATAGTAATTTTATATTTTATTCAATTATTATTTTATAAATGAAATAATCTTTATAATAACAATGTATGTAAAAAATGTAATGCATTTATATAGAATGTATTTTATTTTATTATTTTAGAATTAATTAATACATAATTTATTATAATAACTTATAAAATTATTGTAATTTTATGTCATTATTATGTTAATCATTATTTATATAAATATTATATAAAAATTGTAATAATTTATAAAATGTGTTATTTTATTTGAAATAATTAATTTACAAATGGTTAATTATTTATAATGATTTATAATTATAAAAAATTGAGAAATATTTTTGTTTAATTAGTATTTTAATAATTGGTAAAATAAAATAATTATATATAATTATATATATAATATTATATATTAATTATATATAAAATATTGTTATCAAAATTATTTTATTTGAACACAAACTCTTAGTGATTTTGGTCCCAATTTTGATTAAAATAGGCACCTGCACACCTAAATAAAGACACAGAAAATAATTGCCTGGGACTGTTAGTAACCTGACTGCCAACTGGACCAACTTGCCTTAAAGGGACTTTGCTGTAAAGGTGCTTATGAGGACTGTGCCATGTGTGATCATTTATCTGTGTGTGCGCCTCTTTTTCTCTGTTCAGTCTTCCGGAAATGTGTGGGTGACTCACGAGGAGATGGAAAACATGGCAACCTCGACCAAAATGGTTAGTCCATCTGGGTGACTCCCTTGTGCCCGCGGTGCCATGCATATGCCACGCTTCCGCAGCCCTCACAACCCCCAGCCTGCTGCCCCTGAATCCACCCCCATCCCCCTCTGCCCTGCAAACTACCTAAAGAGTGCGCTTATTAATCCTTTTGCATGTTTCAGTGTGACTGCTGTCCTGTTGCTTTGCACAATTTTTCCATATTTAACTGCATTTGCGATAAATGTTACTTAGTAACAACCACAGACGCTGTTGCTTGGTATGCACTTCATCTGCTCTGACTGGACTGAGCTTGTTTAGCTGGAAGAGAGCATTGTTAACACTCTCCTCTGTGCTCTAACATGCTGACACTCTGGCCTTTGACTGACAGGAAAATGAGGAAGGAAGCTGGGCTCAGGTGAGAGAGCAACCAAGAGCCTTCCAGTAACTTCTTTTATGTGGTTTTCACTTTCCATTCATTTTGAAAGTCTATTAGCTTGATATGTTAATGACGTAGGCTTTTGATATGTTTATGGTGTAAATATTTACAGTCTTTTCATATGAAATTTTTGGGAAAAACTCAAATTGTTATGGAAATGTATGCAGATATTCTGTATGTGTAAGGAAAACAGCAGTATTATGACATTTTTATGGATCAAAATACATTTAAGTTATATAATTAAATATATAATACATATAATGAATTATTTATATAATAAATTATTATTATTATTAACATTATATGAAATGCTAGTATTATTTATATATATATATATATATATATATATATATATTTATGTGTATTTATAATTTATAATATACGTATTTTTTATACAATAATATAAATATAATAAATAACAATTTATTATATTTTTATATATAATACTAAAAATGCTATATATTAGAATTATATTTAATATATAGTAGATATACTGGATAATATGGAGGCCTGTTTCTGCAACTGAATAAAAAAAATGTAAAAACTCTCAGGATTGCATGATATAAACTCGTAGTTCTGACTTTATTCTCAAATTGTGAGATACAAACAAAAAATATCAGAATTGCATGAAATAAAGATTTTTTTCTTGCAAATGTGAGATTATATATCACAATTCTGACTTTTTTCTCACAAATCTGACTTTTTTCTTAGAATTGCATGATATAAAGTCAGAATTGTGAGAAAAAATTTGCAAATGAGTTTATATCACAATTTCTTCACAATTCAAATTGTTTTCTCTGAACTGCGTGATATTAACTCACAATTACGAGAAAAAAGTTGAAGGGTCGCAACTGACCCTTCGCAAAAATCAGCCCTTCTTAGTTACTGTTGCTTTATCCGCTATATCCTGCAATGCCGCTCTTACACTAAACATCATATTCTCACTATTGCGGAACAAATAGGAAACTGACAGCGATGTCTTTTTTTAAGAAATTCAAACAATAAATACCGTTTTGTGGCTCTTTAAAGGGGTCATCGGATGCCTGTTTTCCACAAGTTGATGTGATTCTTTAGGGTCTTAGTGAAAAGTCTCTAATATACTTTGATTCAAAATTCTCAATGGTTTTGTAAAACAACACCCTTTTTACCGTATCAAAAGGAGCTCTGCAAAAATCTTCTCATTCTAAGGGGTGTTCCTTTAAATGCAAATGAGCTCTGTTCACCCCGCCCCTCTCACCGATCGTATTTTTGTCTTTAATTAAAGCACGAAAAAAAAAGAATGAATATCAGAATGTATTTTATCTCATCTATGGAAAGACGTCAATACACACAGTTTTTCAAGTTTAAGTCCACCAATGTTAATACACTTTCCTATCTGAATGGCAGATTCAGTGATATGATTGGTCAGATCGCCTGCAATGTTTACGAAAAGGCTATTTACGAAAAGTCAATTCTGACTTTTTCTTGCAAATGCAAGTTTATATCTCACAATTCAGACTTTTTTCCGGCCTGTGGTCCCCACACTGTTAAAAAATTATTAAAAATAGTAAATGATGTTTATCTGAAAATGTAACGATGCAAACATGTTTCCTGTAAGGGGTAGGGTTAGGGTTAGGGTTGGGTTAGGGGATAGACAATATCGTTTGGTCAGTATAAAAACTATAGAAGTCTATGAAAAGTCCCCACAATTCACAAAAACAAACATGTGTGTGTTTGGTTTATATATCCTGGTGGGGACTTAAATACACACACACTTATGGGGACTCGTGTCACGGTGGGGACCTAAATTAAGGTCCCCATGGGTACAAAAGCTTATAAATCATACAGAATGAGTTTTTTTGAGAAAGTAAAAATGCAGAAAGTTTCCTGTGAGGGGTAGGTTTAGGTGTAGGGTTTGTGTAGGGCGATAAAAAATATGGTTTGTACAGTATAAAAACCATTACGCCTATGGTTACAAGGATAGCTGACCAGACGTGTGTTTGTGTGTGTATTATTTTTAATAGTAACATTTTTATTCATATGATGTAATTAAAATGACTAAACTAAACCCATATAGGATCCAGTCGACATTGTCACAGTGAAATAATATCTCTTTTCTTTCTTAGACGCTAGCATATGGTGATATGAATCATGAGTGGATTGGGAACGAATGGCTGCCCAGTCTCGGCCTGCCTCAGTACCGCAGCTACTTCATGGAGTGCTTGGTAGACGCTCGTATGCTGGACCATCTTACTAAAAAAGACCTGCGGACACATCTCAAGATGGTGGACAGCTTCCACAGGTAAACAATAGCAGTGATTGCTCATTTTTAACAACCACAGTGTAAACCACGGAATGGAATGGTATATTCGTTATATCCTTACAGGGCTAGTTTGCACTATGGCATCATGTGCTTAAAAAGGCTGAACTATGACAGGAAGGAGCTGGACCGAAGAAGGGAGGATTTTCAACATGACATCAAAGGTATGAATAAATGATCAGTGCACTCTCTGGGCTCATTACTGAAGGGAAGAGCACTATCTAGTGGCCGTACCTGTTATTTGCATTTTGGTGGCAGGAATGCGTGAGGTCAACAGCTGAGCTTTTTAGTGTCAAATCCATTTAAAGGGACGGCGCCCGGCTGAACTTCAGCATAACACATGAACTTGACACAGCTGTCACAGCTTTTTAAAATCTTTCATCTTCATCGCTAAGGACACACGCACCAACTGCTTAAGACACACACACTTAAGCACATTACGCTCAGGATTGTACAAACAAAAAGCAGGCTAGCCAGCTGTGCAAAATGATCACACTCTACATATACTGTTACCTAAACACAGATATTTCCAGTACTGGTATAAACACAGACCTCTTCGAAGATTCGCTTCATTAATGTTTACTGCATGGGCTAGAGGTGGTCTGATCAAAGTCATTTCATATCACGCCAACTGTATATCACAATACGCATGTTGTTGAGAATTTAACATTTATGTTTTATAACAGGAGTTCCCAAACTTTTTGTCAGCCGAACCCATTAGATGTCAAATATTTCCTTGAAGTATCCCCTGAGATTTCAATAATTTAATGACACATTCACATTCATGGACATGCATGTTTATTGCATATTTAATCTTTCTTTAGTTTTTATTTGAATTTTGACATTATTAGCTGGATATTTTGTTTAGTTTTTTTGTGACAGTGTCGCAGTTAAAATACATTTATTTCATACTAAGTATACTTCAAATCTATTAACATTTAGTGACATATGACTTAAAACTTCTATTATATTGTGATATTAAATTATAATTAAACTTCATTTGGGGTATTTCTTAATATTATGCTTAAAATGTGTTTGAATATCACTATTAAAAAGGATTGTATGATTTCTGTATAACATCAGTCTTCAAATGCAAGATATTTAAAGTGTACCTGAAGTATACTTGCAATAGTTCCACTTTAGCAAAATCAAATATACTTAAGTATAACTTTAGTTTGACTTCAGCACTACTTCTGCACAATTAAAGTGCATTGAGCACAAAATTAGTTGTTCCAATTTAGCAGACATTAGGTATACAAGTTTAGTATACCAAAATGCAGGGTATTTTTATTAACCATATAATATTCAAACGTATTTGTAGTATACTTGGCACAAAATAATTGTATTTCAAATACATTTTATTTTATTTATTTATTTATTTTTTAAATTACATTTTTTAATTATTTTTTTATTATTATTATTATTTATTTATTAGGCTTTAACTGTGATTTACAAAAATGAAGAAAGAAATATAATACTGTACTGTAAAAGAAAATATTATATTATCATTTATTTATTTATTTTATGCTTTTTTAAGTTATAATACTAATCTTGACTTTCAAACACTGAAAGCTTTAAACTTTTCAAAAATTTCTACAATCATTTCTACACTACCAGTCAAAATTTTTTGGACAGTAAGATTTTTAATGTTTTTTAAATAAGTCTGCTCACCAACCCTGCAATAATTTGACCCAAAGCACAGCAAAAGTAGTAAAATTCTGAAATATTTTACTATTTAAAAGAACTGTTTTCTATTTGAATATATTTTAAAATGTAATTTATTATTCCTGTGATTTCAAAGCTGAGTTTTTAGCATCATTACTCCAGTCACATGATCCTTCAGAATATTCTAGAAAGATCATTCTAATATTCTGATTTGCTGGTCAAAAAACATTTATTATTATTATTATTTTATTATTATTATTATTATTATTATTATGTTGAAAACAGCTGAGTAGAATTTTTCAGGTTTCTTTGAGAAAGTTCAGAAGAACAGCATTTATCTGAAATTGAAATCTTTTGTACATCATAAATGTCTTTATCATCATTTTTGAAAAAAAATAATAAATAAATTACTTTATGCTTTTGAATGGTGTAGTGTATAATGTTACAAAAGTTTTCAGATAAATGCTGATCTTGAACAGCATATCAGCATATTCGAATGATTTCTGAAGGATCATGTGACACCGAAGACTGGAGTAACGATGCTGAAAATTGAGCTTAGATCACAGAAATAAATTATATTTTAGAATATATTCAAATAGAAAGCAGTTATTTTAAATGGTAAAAATACTTAACAGTATTACTGCTTTTGCTGTGTTTTGGATCAAATAAATGCAGTCTTGGTAAGCAGAAGAGAATTCTTTAAAAAACATTACAAAACTTTTGACTGGTAGTGTGTTTTGTCAGACTTCTGAATATTTTGTAAATAAATATGTAAATATTTATTGTGTTCCCAAATGCATGTTAAACTTGCAGCACAGTTATGTAATTCATTCATAGCCTTTGATTTGATAGCTGATGTATGCTGTATCAAGATCATTGTGCAGGGCGTTACATTAAATTAAAAAAAATAATAAAATGATTGCCTTTTCCCTACTGTAGGGAACTCCCTACAGTTCCTTCACAAACCCTCAGGGGTTTCAAGAACCCTGTTTAGGAAACTCTGTATGTAATCTAAATAATATAGCTCTATAATGAGTCCTGAGTCAGTTTAATATGAAACCAATGAACCATTTTGTGTCTAGCAGTCATAATAGCAAATGCATGTATCATTGTCACTCTCAGATACCCTGGTGTGGACCAATGATCACGTGATGCAGTGGGTTCAGAACA
The DNA here is from genome assembly GCF_022985175.1 of Labeo rohita. Lineage (NCBI taxonomy): Eukaryota > Metazoa > Chordata > Actinopteri > Cypriniformes > Cyprinidae > Labeo > Labeo rohita. Next base: position 27,384,704 of record NC_066879.1, on the reverse strand, counting down.
TCGGTCTTAAAGAGTACAGTAATAACCTGCTGGAAAGTGGTGTGCATGGAGCACTCATTGCCCTAGATGAGACGTTTGACTTTAGTAGCTTGGCCCTCATCCTACAGATCCCCATGCAGAACACTCAGGTGAGGAGCACACAGATGATTAAAAGTAGTTCAAAGCCACTAGCTGGTCCATACCTCCTGACCACTCTTGGAGATCACAGAATGATGCTCTAGCATAAAAAACTCACTTGTTGATATGGAGGTTCAGAATACTGGGATCTTTCTAAAGTCCTATATCTCTGTGTCTTCCAGGCCAGGCAGATTCTGGAGAGGGAATTTAATAACCTCTTAGCATTAGGAACGGATCGACGTCTGGAAGAGGTTGGTGAACACTTGGATTCTGCAGTCATAGTTTTTGAACAGTATCCTAACGCAGTTGTTGTGATGTCATCCCTTTCAACAGTGTGATGACAAGTCATTCCGAAGGTCTCCATCGTGGCGTAAGCGCTTCAGGCCGAGGGATGGTCAGGGCCTGGGTATGATGCCAGGGTCTATAGAGACTCTTCCCGCTGGCTTCCGCCTCAACACCATGTCCATTCCCCCTTCCATGGCTGCTGTGCCCAAGAAACAGCTGCAACCAGAAGGTAGAAAGGGGGGCAGGGTGTTACAAGGGTGAAATGAGTTCAGCAATGCCATTAACACATTGCTTTTTAATGGTTGCGGTACAGTACTAACAAGTAGTGCCTTCTCTAACTTTTATACAGTATAATATAACACTAATGGCAAAACGTGAATGCATATTGACTGTGAAAGCATGTGTTTCAAGTAACTAATAATAATGGCGCAGGTCAGGGTCCTTCACTTTGTCACTGCATGTTTTCTCCCTTCTGTGTCTCTGTGGTTCAGCAGCCGGTCCCCCGGCCCCGCAGAGACTAGACCCCTCAGCTGTCAGGACTTACTCCTGCTAACTTGCTTTTACTAATCACTGCACTCACACTAACAGGTAAGCTGGTCACTGCAACCTTTCAGCTCAGATGGAAATGTTTAATGATATTCATATTCATTTGTGGTTGGCTTTTTTTAACTTTTTGTACACTCTAAAAAATGCTGGGATAAGAACAACCCAGCGCTGAGTGAAATATGAAAAATTTTGACCCAGCATTTGGGTAAATATATAACCGAACCTTCTGGGTCATTTTATTTAGCTCAGCTGTTGTTTAACTATATTACTATATATGACTATGTGATTATTCTATGTGGTGACAAAAAATACAACTGAAATAGGAAGAAAGGACGGTACATATCCAGCAGTCCTGCCCCCTTTTTAGTGTTTCGTTTATATCACAGCTTGGCCCAGAGCCGCTGAGCTCAGTAAAGCCGCATTTGACAATGGCAACCACAATCTCATTCAAATATATGTCAAATATGTCAAATATATCATTCAGTGTAGAATTCAAATGGGTCCGATACGTTTTATGGGGACTTCCTGGGGACTTAAAAACGTTTATTATTTTATGATGATTTTATTTTTATGATCATTTATTGAACATATTAATAAATGTTAATTTCCAACCTATTTTGGGTTCATTTTATGCAAGAAATATAGTAGCTTTTAAGCAATAGTTGAGTTAAATAAAACTACCCAAAACAATCCAAGCTGAGTTTGTCCATATTTCACCCAGCGCTGGGTTGTTTTTAACCTAGTGTTTTTTAGAGTGTACAGCATATGAATCGTCACTTTTCTTTTTTATGAGTTAATGAATGCAAAACTTATAGGATTAGTTTACTTCTAGAACAAAAATGTACAGATAATTTACTCACCCCTTTGTCATCCAAGATGTTAATGTCTTTCTTTTTTCAGTCGTAAATAAATTATTTTTTTTGAGGAAAACATTTTTCCTCCGTATAGAATTATCTCCATATAGTGGACTTCAATGGTGCCCCCAAGTTTAAACTTCCAAAATGCAGTTTAAATGCAGTTTCAAATGGCTCTAAACGATCCCAGCCGAGGAAGAAGGGACTTGGGGGCACCATTGAAATCCACTATATAGAGATAATTCCTGAAATGTTTTCCTCAAGAAGCATAATTTCTTATTGACTGAATAAAGAAAGACATAAACATCTTGGATGACAAGGGGTGAGTAAATTATCTGTAAATTTGTGAAAGTTCATATAATCCTGGCAACACACCAGGAACTTCCTAGCAGCCAATAAAAACATAATTTGCTATGCAGCAACTGCATAGGAACAGCCTGGAATCCATAAATGTCATACTAATTGGATTGCATTACTGCACTTCATTATTTTATTTCAGTTTTTAATGTCTTTTAATGTATATTTATTCAGTCTCATGGATTATATGAACATGAGCTCATTACCTTTTTTCTCTTTACATAATTTAAGCATATATTTAGTTTGTGTGATTATATATTATTGAAATGTCACATTTTATAATTATGTTTGTGTAAAATGTTCTTCTGGGTTTGGTACAAGCAAAGCTAAACTGTTAGAATTTGTAGCATAATGTTGGTCACCACAAAAAATTATCAACTATTTTAAAGCAGAAATTGAAGCTATACGAATTGGCCTTTTTTCATTCCACTTCCCTGCTTTTACATTTTGTTCTTTTTTATGCTCTAGACGGACATGTTTGACACTTGTGCTTGCATCTTTTGCAGTGTCTCCTGCATGACACAGCATTTAAATGATGTCTCTTACTGAAATATGTAGGGGAAAACCCAAAAAAGATTGTTATTTATCGCTTTATACATATTTTGGACTATGGGGGGGCGCCATTATTTTCGATGACGTCAAACGGTTGCACAAGGTGAGCTACCTGCGCTACCTGTTGCTATTTTTACCGCAACACAACTCAATAAAATAAAATACTGATACGGTGCCACATTGTGCAGTTTTGGGTTGCAATTTACAGTCAAAGGGCAACAGGAGAAGCAATGTAAGTCTTCCCTGCTTTCCTAGTGATAAGAAGAGGAGAAAAGAATGGAAAGATGCCTGTGGACGAATAAAACTTTCTAAAGGACCACGTCTTTGTTCTCTCCACTTTAGCCATGGTGCCTTTGAGGCTTTTAGTAGAGCACAGTTACTAAAAGAGCTTACATACGGCAGAGACAAGAAACCCTAGATGCCATCCTGGCAGGAGGCAAACATGCCGACACTTGTCATGATGCCTCAGCCACTAAAGGAGTTTCTCAGCGTGGGGGGAAAAAAAAATTGTACGGCATTTGGATTAAGTCTATGCTTATATCCATCACCACCTGTAATCTCTCTCAGTAGCTGTGGTCATCATATCAGTATTTCATTTTCCGAGTTATTTAAAAAATGTGGTAAAAATAGCAACAGGTAGCACCAGTAGCTCACAGAGCGCACCCATTTGATGTCATTGAAATAATGGCGCCCCCCCATAGTCCAAAATATGTATAAAACAATGTGGATTTTTCCAATAACGTAAATCTTTCATGGGTTTTCTACCACGTATTTAAGTAAGAGACATAATTGATGTTATATTAAGCCATACAAGGTTAGGTTGTAGGTATTGCCAGTAATCAAAAGATGCATGATATGAGGTGGTTTTGACTGCTTTTTTATCATCTGACATGCGTTACATGAACTTGTATCGAACCCTGAACATACATATTTAAAAGACTTCAAAAATATGATTTTGCTTCTGTTATCCTCTCATTTCCCTGCCAGTGCATTCCCACTACCTGTACGGACACATGCTTGCGGCCTTTCGAGAATGAAATATGCCAAAATCTGGGGACACCTTGAAAGGACAAGGGAAGGGTTAACCTCCGCCCCTCCCCCTGTCCTGAACAACACCAGAGCTTTCTTGGACACCGTGCAATAGAGGGGGACAGAAAGATGACTTTCAAACTCTGAGCGAGTGGAACGCGTAGAAATTTCGTCATATCAGTCGTTTCCCAGTAATCCCGGTTCTATAGTCTTTGTGGTGGTCGTACTTAACTGGTGTACTTGGCCCTGTAGTCTGTCAGTGCTAGTCTGCTCCTTTGGGTGTGCCGTTGGCATTTTACTGTATAAGGCTTTCTCCCCTTTGGTTATGCAAGATATTAATCAACGTCTCTGTATATATGAAAAACAGAAAATTACGCTATTATGTTTTTTATGGAAATATATATCAGACTTGTATATGGAGATGAATATATCATACAAATTTTAAAGTCTCAGTTGTGACTGTTTCCTGTCAGTTAGACAGCTCCATCTGCTAGAACGCTGTTGTAGTCGGTGACTGAAGAAACGTGCGTTTGTGTTCACATCAGCAGTGCTTATCCACCTAACACACTTCCAGGACTTCGAGAACTATAAAGCCATGATGCTAAATATCGTCGAGCATCAGGGAAAGCAATAGACTTCAGTTCACTTAGCATCAGGAGAAAAAAAAAGATTTCCAGCACGTACTGTAGGAACATGTGATCTCCGCCACTTGAAATTCAGCATCACGACGGAAGCAAATGATTCTCGAGAAACCTACCTACCAAACCGGTTAAGAGCGCGTGTCAGTGTTGGGCATTTCTTCATTTTTTAAAAAACAGTATTTTCTGTAATTCACAGGATGTATCGTGCTATTGTGGCAGCTACTGTACTGTGTGGATATGTGTGTATGTGTATTACAAGTGTTACACAATGCTGACAAATCATGTTCTTACTTTAAAAAGTGCTCTCTATTAAAAAAAAAAAGAAGTATTAATATAAGTGACTGTTTTTTCATTTTATACACAAAAAGAAATCATCATCATTCTTACAGTAAGTTTGTCCTATGAAATGAATGATTGAAGTCTCGTTTGTGCTGTGTGGGTCACTGTTGGCATTGGGGCGTCCGGTGGAGCATGCATGCCACTAAACTTGACAATCACTGTAGCATCTTATGCCTCTCTTTCTCGCTCTCAGTCGACATTACCACAAACCTAAAGGAATATGTCATAAATCAAACACTTGAACTTGAAATCCTGTGGTGTGCTGCTCTTTTTTAAGCCTCAATCTGCCAATTGTGCCTAGCTTTTCACAGCCAGTTTAGTTGGTTCTGCTTCATTTTTAATGCCTCTTTTGTGTTCAGCGGATTCGCTGATCTATTTGATCTTTAAGTGGCTTGCTAAAAAAATGCCTTGACGAGGACCAAGTTAGTACAATGACGAGACGTTTCCCTGATGCGACGGTGGTGGAGAAACTGAAGCCTCTTGCTTTGCAGCGTGTTCTCTTGTGATGGTCATTTTTACGCTAATTTGTTTCTGTAGCTCTTGACAGTAATGTGAACTGTAAAACAGGTGCAGGTCTCTCTCTCTTTCTCTCTCTCTCTAGCCCCTTCACAAGCTCTCTTTTCTCTTTTGTGTGCATGTAAGGTTTAATGTGTGTGTAAATAGCTGATTTATGTATATAATTCTGTATAGAGTAGATGCAGATTCCACATAAAGCATGTGGTTGAACAAGTGAGATTTTTTTTTCTTTTAATGTGATGTTTGTTTAGTACTGCTCAGAGTTTTTTTTTTCCACTTTAAATGTAAAAAGCTGTCACAAATAAATAATTCTATATGAATATATAAAATAAATATTTACCTTATGTATTATAAATAATTTCATGGATTTTTATTGGTGTTTCTAATGCTTTCTTGCACACAAGTCTAAGGCTGAAGCATGTTTTAAAGATGAATGGAAATTCTGGGAGAGTACTTACCAACTAGGGATGTCAATTTTCGATCATTCCCGTGATCGATCGATGAATTAATCGATTAATCGTTAACATTAATACTGCAAAATGGGTCTATTGCAAAACAGTGTTGCTCATATGAAACATTTTTATGTGAGTGTTTTGACACAAGTGTGGTACAAAGCTTTGTTTATAAGAGAAATAATGGCTAAGCAGGCAAATGTTAGCCTATATCCTATATCGCGACCACGCTTTTGGATTCGTGCCGTTTGAGCCTATACATTTAAAGCCATACGCGGCTTTTTGTTCTGTTTTGTCGGTTGGTCACGAATTTAATAATATTTATTGTTTCTTTTCCCAAATCTATTTAATTCCATCATCTCACCCTCTAATTTCGCGTGTTTATTGTATTGTCTTCACTTTTAATCACTGTTTTCGCATCTCTTACTGTTGTAAAGGTGGGTGGGAAATGAAAGGTTTCGTGGCCATTAATTAAGAATTCGTCCCTACGACTTATTAATTCGTTCCTTTATCTTAGTTAAATCATGAGCTATCTAGGGAACAAAGCATTGAAACATTGACAGTGGATTACATCACTTATCCTGCTTTTTCTTAAGGTAAGAGTAGGCGCGGCCATTTGTAAATGTTATGGGTCTGGCTTCCGGTCTGCATCCAGCTATTTTTAGCTGTACAAAACAGCTGGTTTTGCTGCTTGATATTGCAAATTGGTGTGTCTTACTGTGTTATTTTAATGTGTTATTTTCATTATGAACACACTGGTCTGTAGTGCAAACTGTTTTGCTGTTTACTGCATGTTGTTATTCTTCTCATTATTTTCCTATAGCGGCTAATGAACCGGAAGTCTCACCCATATTCTTACTTCTGCGTTGAAGAAAAAGGTGGATAGATAATTCATTGATTGCTGATTAAACGCTGACATACCTATTTCCAAAAAACCCCGATAATTTAGATGATCAAATCGGCAAATAAAAAAAGAAAACAACATGAATATATACAAATACACAACAATCTTTATTATAAAAGTCAAATAAATTATTCCAAACACCGAAAAATACAAAATAAAATAACAAAACCACTCTGTAGAAAAGAGGAACATATTTACATGACTGGCATTCGGAACTAGTTTAAATTAAGCAGAAATTGGTCAAAACCAGAAGTAAAACATTGGACCCACAAATGTTTTTTTTGTTGGTAAGCATAAAGCACACACAAACAGAATGCAAAAATAAAGGAATCAAGAGGGAAAAAGTACAAACTATGAAATTATGTATCGGCCTGTCTGACTGTCTTAAGTTTAAACAGGAATTAGGCTTAAAATTCGTTCTTATTCCCACAAAGATAAGAAAGATTTGGAAATATATTCATATGGACCTCAAGATTTGTCTGGAAATTAAGCCCCCAAGGCTTTTAGGACTTTTAAAAGGTTCTTTGTTCACCTTGGGTGTCATACATAGTGCTGTTATGGTCGGTGAAAGCTGGTCTGAACATAATGGTGCCATCACCCTCCTCGTTTATTTGCTTATGTCCACTGAATAGGCAACCGGAGTCACCTCTGTTCCTGTAATGCTGTCCACAATAGACGTCAGGGACCTCAGGTTGGTTTGCTCTGAGGAGTCGTCGTTCAAGAGATCTGAGGGAATTACAGAGCAGAGCACTGTCACATATCTGCCAGGCAAGTTGTTTAAACCTCACTTTTAATGTAAAGTTAATAGATGTTTTCAAATGTCAGGCTAGTGAGTGTAAATGTGGTGGTCTTACCCTCATGGGTGGAGCTGTAGGCGGGGGCGCAGTGCTCAGACGCACTGCTCCACTCTGGACTGCTACAGCAGGTGCTGCCCGAGCCCTGATCGCTAGAGGACGACACCTGTTACACACAAACACACATTACTGTCAGTCACATTATCAGCTATGCTACAAGACCCTAACAACCGTCATAAACCAGCTGTGAATCAAGCACTGTACACGGCAACCTATTATCCTTCACACATTTGATTTGATTGATTTTAAATGGACATTCTAATGTTTACGAAAATAGAATTTGCAAATTATTGTATGACAATATGGACAATATGACAAACATAAATAATTTTTGTAATTAATAAATTAACTTTAGACATCTTGACAAACACTCTCAATAATGAGTGAATGAGAAAATCTAATTTAGTTATTTTTTAAGGTAAATTTATTTATTTATTTATGTATTTATTTTATTTTATTTTATTTTATTTTATTTTATTTTATTTTATTCTTTTGTAAAGCATTCTGCATTTAAGGCTGTATTTAGCCTTAAATTTCTGACATCTTCACAAATAATCTCAATTGTTGAATGTATTAAAAAATTAAATTCAATTTAGTTTTTTAAATTTCGATTTCAATTTATTTTGTAATTTAATTTTTTTCTTTAATTGCAATGCATGCCCATTTCTTATTTCTGCATTTAAGGCTGTATTTAGCCTTAAATATCTGACTTTACTGCCATCTTGACAAATAATCTCAAACAGTATATGAAATTTTTTTTTTAAATTTAAATGTATTTATTTATGTATGTATTTATTAATTTTTTGTAGTTTTTTTTGTTGTTGTTTTGTTTTATTTATTTTTTACATTTCAATATAAATACATGTTTTTTTGAGACTGTATTTAGCTTTAAATTTCTGACTTTACCAACATTTTGACAAATAATCTCGATTATTGAATGTTTGACGAAATGCAAACAATTTTTTTTATTTCAATTTAAATACATAATTTTAACATTATATACACAATTTAAATGTTTTATTTATTTTTTTGCAATGCATGTTCATTTCTGACTTGAAATTTACTGTCATTTTGACAAATATTCTCAATTAATGAATAAATGACAAAATATGAATTTGTTAATTTTTTTATACTATTTTTTTTTTTTTTTTTTTACAATAGAAAAATGAATTAAATACCTTAAAACTATATGATTAATTCATGTGAATCCAATTATCGTGCCGGTTACAGAAGTGCAGTCCTTTTTGACAGCGTATATGTCATTGCAAATAAGCCCACCATACACCTGCCCCTGATTCCCCAAGCTTCACTCACCCCTTGAGGAGCCGCGGCTCTGTAATGCAGGTTTCCCTGCTCATGTTCCTGCTGGTTGAGAGAGCTGACCAGCGCCTGGAGCCTCTCGATGTACTGGATGGCGCTACGCAGGATTTCCACCTTCGGCAGCCTCTGGTTGGGATTCATGAGCGTGCTTCTCTTAAGAGCCTCAAAGGCCTCGTTGACTTTCTTCAACCTCCTCTTCTCCCTCAAAGTGGCGGCTTTCCGTCGATCCATGGTCACAGACTTGCGCTTACACACCTTGCAGGCCCAGGGCAGACACTGACCCGGACAGTGCTGCTGCTCCTGGTGAGGAGACATGGACAGAGCGAGGCTAGAAGATGGAGAGGGTTTGTCCTCCAGCCCCACTCCGTTTGACAGCAACCTTCCGTCTCCACACAAGCCCATCATGGAGCTTCGGTCCTGATATCCAGCTTGGTCGAAGCCTCCGGTCAGCCTGGACTGGAAGTAGTTATCGCCGCCTTCGTAAAAGCGCTGGTCTGCGAAGAAGTAGGGGTTGGTCTCGAAAAGCTCCATGTCTTGCTGGAATTAGAGTCCACTGGCTCTGCTCTGTCTTCTCTGAAAGCGTTATAGGTCCTTTGCGGTTCTTGCGAGCGTGTGTGGGTGTTTCCCCCCGGAGCTGAGCTCGTGCTGAAGAAGATCTGTGGACGACAACTGCTCCACACCAACTGCAGTGGTGGCATTTAAACTCTCTGCCTGGTGTTAGATCAGTAGGTTAAATATAGCCAGGGCTCTGAGAAACCTGACCCTGCGTTTAGCTGTTGCCACACATCTAAACTTTACATCTCTTTTCATTCCCCAATCTTCTGGGGATTTGGGACCCGTTTGCTTCAAGAACGGCGTCAGGCCGCTGTTGAAAGTCCAGGAACTTGATCTGGGTGCCATGGAAATCAAACAGACTACAGCAGATATGAAAGATCCACTATGGCTCCTTAATTAACTGATCTAAATCCTTGTCAGACAGGATCACCTTCTCTTCTAAAGCAGAAAAAATGTGGCGCGACATTTTTTCTATTGTTAACAGTTTCTAGTCTCTGTAACAATTCATTATTAAGGCTGTCTTTTTGAAAAAAACATCAAGATAAATTGGAAATTTTAGATAATATTGAATATAATAATAAATAATCTCTCTCGTGCTCTCTCTGTCTCTATTTTTTTATTTGTGTGTGTGTGTCTGTGTGTGTGTATTGATGTATATATTACATATATTACACACATATTTGTCTAAATTTTCTGCTTTTGTCATGCCAGTCTTCGAGAATTAGTCATTATTTGCTTATCTAGTAATAATTTGCTGTAGTTCTAATAATAATAATAATAATAATAATAATAATAATAACAATGCTTTTTAATATACTATAAAATATAATAATATAGTCATCAATTATTTAATTATATATGAACAAAAATGTTTAATAATGTAATAATGGTGATGATAATAATAATAAATATACATTAATATATAAAATAATATTCTTATGTCATAATACATATATATATAATATATATATAATAATATATAAAATAATCTTCTCAATCTTAAAGTGCTATTTATATATTATTTTTTGTAAATATATAATATAAAATACTTAAATAATTATAAATAATAATAAAATATAATAATATATGAAATCAGATCAATCTTATGTACTGTGAATATAATAAATATTAAATTTTAATAATAGTATATTCATATATGAAATTTTTAAATAATAATAATTATATATTAATATATTATCTTGTCAATCTTATAATGTACTGTGAATATAATAAATATTAAATTCTAATTAAAAATTGAATATAGAAATAATATATTAATATATAAAATATTTAAATTAGTCATCTTCTAAATCTTTTCCAATTGACTCATAATTTGCTATTAATTAAAAAAATTATGATGATGATAAATAGTATAAATTAATATATTAATAAATCTAGCAAGAATACTAATTTTTTTTTAAATAAATATTTATAAATAATAAATACATAAATATATTTTAAATTATCGTCTTCGTAATCCGTATTCTATTAACAAATTTTATTAACACTTTGGGGTTTATTTTTGTTGTTGTTTTGTTTTTTGGCTGCATGTTTCTGCTAAAATCTTCATAGTAACTGATGTGTCTATACATTCCCCTGTAATGTCCGGCACTGCCAAAAGATAGACCTTTGTTGTCCCTGACCCCTAAAAGTGAGGTAGGCTCTCCGGATGCTGGAAATCCCTAATGGACTCGCCTGGGCTCATTGCTCACATGCTAATTCAGAAGAGCTTCCGCTATGTCCCCTAATGAATCCACAGGCTTATTTATGGTTACTGACACCACCACAGCTATTCGAGGTTCATGTAGTACATGGTGAAGGGGGTTTTCACTATGATATTTTCCCTAAGTGACAGTATGCTGAACACTTCTACAGTGTCATTTGTGAAAGTGACCCTTGAAAACTGTGATTGTTTCCTTACATATCTATGGTTGAAGTGGGGGACCTGTTTCAGAACTTAAAGGTACCTTCTGCCCTTGTCCAGGACAGGTTCGAGACGGGACATCCTGTGGTGCTCTCGTCATGGTAACCCAAGCTTCCATCCCTGGCAGGATTAGGAGGCTGTGCAGTTGGTTGTCAGGTTAAAATGTGATGGATGATCACTGATGGTTGAGGAGCACAATGGGGCCTCTGTGGCTGTCCAGGCTGCAGGAGAGCAGTGTGTCCGAGTCACTCACCCCGGACCTTCCCTCAGCCTACTGTCAGCAGAAACAGAGGATAGCAGGGTGACAGGTCCACGCAACTACAAACACACACACACACACACCACCCAGGAACTCTTTCTGAAGAGGAAAGCACTTTCTCAGCATTTTTAGTAAAGAGGTCAGGTTGCTAATGATATAACACAGTTGTCTTGCTCAAAAAGGGTATCACAAATAAGAATGTCTGTGATAAATATCTTTTGGGGAAAAAAATATTAGAAATGTACTGCATTCTTTGTTTTCACATTGTTTCACCATTGTTTCACATGTTTTGAAAAACAATTATTGTATTTACTTTTACATTTTGAATACAGTACATGAATTACTGAATACTTGATCTTATTTCATTTTTTAAATTATGATCTTAATTATTTTCAAAAACACTTAGTTTAAACACATTTTTTGGAGAAAAACTTTTTTCCTAAACCTTTTTCTCAGTCTTTGAGAATTAGAAATTATTTGCTTTAGTAAAAATAATAATATAATAACAACAACAACAATAATAAAATGCATTTTAATATATTTTAACATACTAATATAGTAATTCATAATTTAATAATAATATATTAATAAAATGTCTATTAATAATAATTAATACATAATGTAAATAATAATAATCATATAATTATATTAATATAAAAAAGAATCTCAATCTTATAATTTGCTGTGAATATATAATATAAGTAATATAAATGATTAAATTACATTTAATCATTTAAAATTTTTATATAAAATATTAATATAAAATATAATATAGAAAATATTTAAATTGGTCATCTTCTCAGTCTTTTCAAATTTACTCATAATTTGCTATTAATATAAATATTAATATTAAATAGTGTAGTTTAATATATAAATAAATAGAGCAATGTAGAATATTATATTCTAAAATAATAAACATTTAAAATAATTATAAATAATACATACATTAATATATTTTAAATGATTGTAATCTTTGTCCTATTAACATAATTTGCTGTGCATTTTTTTTTCTTTTGGCAGCATGTTTCTTTTAAAATCTTTTTAAAAAGATCTCTATGTTATCCTGTAATGTCTGACATTGGTTGATCTTATAATTATTGATTGATTGATTGATTGATTAAGTCACTTTTTTAAACACATTTTTCAAGTTAAAACATTTTTTAACCCTTTTCTCTCTTTGAGAATTAGTCATTATTTGCTTTAGTAATAATTTACTCTAGTTTTAATAATAATAATAATAATAATAATAATAATGCATTTTAATATATTATAATATATAATAGTCATTCATCATTTAATAATATAGTAATAAAATGTTTAACAATAATACTAAATATATAAATTTATATTAATATATATTAATATAATCTTAATCTTATAATGTACTGTGAATATATGATATATTTAAAATGTAATATATTTTCAAATGTAAAATACAATAAAATAATAATATTAATATTAATATATAAAATATTTAAATGGGTCATCTTCTCAATCTTTTCCAGTTGACTTATAATTTAATAATAAAAAATAATAAACATATATAAATAATAATAATAATAATAAATAATATTTGTATTATTAATACTTAGAAATAATAACCACATCAAGATATTTGAAATGATCATCTTCATAATCTTTTTCCTTTTAACACATAATTCACTGTTTTTGCTACGTTTCTTCTAAAATCTTTAAAATCTTTTAAAATTCTTTAAAAATCTTCTGCATCTATACATTAATCTTACAATTATTTGTTTATTTATGGATCTTAATAATTATTTTTTTAAGGGGTCATCGGATGCCCATTTTTCACAAGTTGACTTGATTCTTTAGGGTCTTAATGAAAAGTCTATAACATGCTTTGGTTCAATGGTAGGGTAAATAACACCTTTTTTACCTGGCCAAAATCAGCTCTGCAAAAATCATCCTGTTCTGGTCGAAGTTGCTTTAAATGTTAATGAGCTCTGCTCACCCCGCCCCTCTCATCTCTTTGTGGAGTGGCGAGCCTGTTTACTTTAACTGCTAAACTTGCTAACTTGCACATTATTAGGAAAGGTGATGCCAACAGGCATCTGAGAATGGCTCGTTTTGAAAAAGGGGATATTATTTTTACAGATTAATTAAAAACCACTAGATGTGTACATTAATGTTCAAACAACATGTAAAAGTGAACTTTGCATCCGATGACCCCTTTAAACACTTATTTTTAAGGTATAATGTTTTTCACAATAATAAGTGATACTTTAGAAATGTCATTACAATTTTGGTTAGTCACACCATAACATTTTATTATCTGAACTAACATTTACTTTTTCCTTTCTTTCTTTTTTTTTTTTTTTAATATTTCTAGGCAGTTAAGCAGTTTTGTTAAGACATTATTAAATAAGACATAAGACATTATATAAAATTATTTTAAAAATATCAATGAAATATTCAAGACTACATAGTTGTTCACAAATCATATCTAGGAAACAGACCATAATATCATAAGACAAGCGGAAGACAAGCAAAGCATAGCAATGCACTGGTAAACACTGGCAATATCTTGATGTTTTGACAATATCATGCATCATGAAAGCAACTTTTGCATAAAAGACTAGTTTAACTATTTAACTATTAACTGTTTATCTGTTATGTTAAAAATCTGACTATAATTGTTATGGTTGTGGTCAGTGACCAAAAAAACTACAATATGGTGCTGTTCCAGCAACTGATATGCACGAACTGAGAAAAGTGTGCACCTTTAAAGCAGTGTACGGTAAGTTTGCTTGGATAAAAATGTCAGCCAAACAGCTGACATGAAACCAACAAAATACATTTAAAATATTTGTGCAGCTACCGCTAATATTCTCATTCATTAAACGTTACTACTTTTATGTCTCTTTGTGAATTGACTTAATAGTTGGCATTTTATTCACTATTTCTAAGCTTTAAAACTCCTGTATGAGTTAACAATTGCCGTGCAGTCAATCGTTTTTATGCGACTTCACCTACTTAAAGCCACAATGAGCTGTATCAAGTTCAAGTGTGCCTGACTACCGGCGAGCAAGCTAGAAACACAGGTTTATCATGGGGGATTGAGTAGATCCTTGACCAGACAGATGATATCAGTCTATTTGAGAGGGTCTTAGGTGTAAGGCGACATGGTGTGCTGCCCTGTCACTGAAAACAGTGCGCCACTTCTCTTCACTGACAAGCAGCAGCACATTGCGGGACAGCTGGCAGAAAGGGAGGAGGAGAGAGGGGGAATTGGCTTCTTGTGAAGAAATGCCCAGAACGTGGCTGCATTAGCCATGGAATGCTCACTCTTCACTCATATTTGGCTCTCGAGCCCTAGAAAGATATTATGCCCTGCGTTATTGCTTTTAGGAGAGGGAGTAGTGACTGGAACAGATGCTCGGATCCTCTGGACTGCAGCGCTGAGCTGGGCTAGCAACAGGTTCAGGGGGTTTTGTCAGGGACTCTCTCTTTTCAAGCACCTCTGTTATGACTTTTAAGCACGCCTCGTCAAATACAGCGGCCCCACAAAGTGTTTGGACACTTGAGACGCAGTTAAAAGTGTAAGATTGTGATTACATAAGAAAATATTAAAGGAAATGCCATTTATTTTACAGAAGGACAAAAAGTTGAGTGTAAAAAGGTCTCGTGTCACATGTCCAAATATTTTGGGTGCCATTGTAAATGCCAAAAAAGGCACTAGAAACTGAGCAGGCGTTTGTTTGTCTGTCTGCCCCTCCGTCAAAACACTATATATGTATGTATATATAAATATATGTGTGTGTATGTGTTTTGTTTTGTTTCTCAAGTTTTTCCTATTTGCCTGCAAATACTAATAATAAATAAATAAATAAAATATTTAAACATAAAGATAAGATAAATATAATGGAGAAGCAAAATTGCATAACATAAATCTTATGCAACTTGTGTTTTTTTTTTTCTTTTTTTTTTTTTTTTTAATCATAAATCTTTCTAAAGTGAAGTTTAGATGGAGAATAACATTTATTTTTGAGGATGGACCATTTATTATACAGTTTTGCTTGATTTTATTCAGTCTGTGTGCATTATTTGAATAACTATATGTCTATTAACTATATGTCCAAATACCAGTACCCGTGTTGTTATTGTTAACTAAAACTACAACTAATAAAACCTTTTTCATTAGTTGAAAAAGCTGAAATAAAATACAAGTATTTAATGAAAAACTTAAAAATTAGAATGCCTTAAAAATTAAAATTAGAATCAAGTACAAAAATAAAATGTACAAAAAAAGTACTTAAATGACTAAAACTGAAATGAAGTTACATTTAATTTAAAAAAAAAAATTACAAAAGTACATAAAATTATTGAAACTTAAACTAGCTAAATATATTTATATTATATTCATATCTAAATGAATGTAATATACAAATAAAGGCTATTTCAAAATATGAATGAATACTAAAATAACACTGCCTGGTACCTGTGTTTGTACTGTCTTTAGGGCTCTCAGTCAGAAAGAAACAGTAGTGGACAGGGCCTTACAATGCGATAGTCACTGGTCTCTTTTATCAGGTTATAATCCTCTACAACAAACAGAATGGAAAGCATGTGCATGTGCAGCTGTCGGTGTCTTAGTGCAAGTGGTGTCATATTAAGTCACAGGAATGATCCTGGCTCTCTGAGCACCATGACTGCCTCACCCCTCAGTGGCACGCTACTCACTGTTAGTAAATGCCTCTCTCCAAGAGACCACAAACAAATCGGCCTCACTGTAGGAGCGGAAAGAAGAATACCACATAAAAATGATTTGGTGCTTCCACCTCCATATTCTGTTCTACTGCTTTTAATGTGTAACACATAACATAATATGAAAGTGACATATGAAAGTGTTTGAATAATAAAAATAATAATAAGTTTGTCCCTCTGACAAAAACAAACTGTTTACTTTTAATATGTTCTCATAAGATTAGAAACCAGTAAGATTACATGAAACATATTTACATTATAGTATTAATAGAAACAGTACAAACGTATTTAAAGGAGAAGTCCACTTCCAAAACAAAGATTCACATATAATGTACTCACGCCCTTGTCATCCAAGATGTTTGTGTCTTTCTTTCTCCAGTCGTAAAGAAATTATGTTTTTTGAGGAAAACATTTCAGCATTTTTCTCCATATAATGCAGTTTAAGTGCGGCTTCTAACGATCCCAAATGCGGCTGTAAACGATCCCAGCTGAGAAAGAAGGGTCTTATCTAGTGAAACGATCAGTTACTTTCATTAAAAAAATATAATTTAAATACTTTTTAATCTCAAACACTTGTCTTGTCTCGCTCTCCCTGAACTCTGTATTCTGGCTCAAGACAGTTAGGGTATGTCGAAAAACTCCAATCATATTTTCTCCCTCAACTTGAAAAACAATTTCAAAATCATCCTACATCGCTGCAGAAGTACCGACCCAGTCTTTGCAAAGTGAACATGCAAAGAAGATCAAACACCCTTAACAAAAAAGGTAAAACAGCGATGTAGGACAATTTTGAAAAAGTATATAAATTGTATTATTTTTATGAAAATAACTGATCGTTTCGCTAAATAAGACCCTTCGCTCTCAGCTGGGATCGTTTACAACTGCATTTGGGATAGTTTGAAACTGTATTTAAACTGCATTTTGGAAGTTCAAAATCGGGGCACCATAGCAGTCCATTATATGGAGAAAAATACTGAAATGTTTTCCTCAAAAAAAACATAATTTCTGAAGAAAGAAAGACATGAACATCTTGGATGACAAGGGGGTGAGTACATTATATGTGAATCTTTGTTTTGGAAGTGGACTTTTCCTTTAAAGGAGGAGTTCACTTCCAGAACAAAAATTTACAGATAATTTAACGGTGCCCCCAAACAGCAGTTTAACAATCTCTGAGAAAGAAGGGTCTTATCTAGTAAAACGAAGGGTCATTTTGTAAACGAATTGACAATGTATATACTTTTTTAACGCTCGTCTTGTCTAGGTCTGCGTGAACTTGTTTTCTTACCCAACTTCAAAATCATCCTACATCACTGCAGAAGTGCTGACCCAGTGTTTACAAAGTGAACATGCAAAGAAGATCAAACGCCCTTTACAAAAAAAATTGAAACAGCAATGTAGGATTTTGATGCTGAAGAAGAAAACGAGATGGGAGTTTTTCGATATACCCTAACTGTATTGATCTAGATTACACAGACAATGCATGCGCATCGCAGAGACGAGATGAGACAAGAAAAGCATTTGAGGTTAAAAAGTATATAAATTGTCGATTTGTTTTGAAAATGACCAATTGTTTCGCTAGATAAGGCCCTTCTTGCTTGGCCAGGATCGTTTAGAGCCCTTTGAAGCTGCATTTAAACTGCATTTTGGAAGTTCAAATTTGGGGGCACCATTGAAGTCCATTATATGGAGATAGTTCCTGAAATGTTTACCGACTGAAGAAAGAAAGACATAAACATCTTGAATGGCATGATGCTTCTCCTTTAAGTATGTTTCCAAGCTACTGAAGAGGTCTGCAAATACCACAGGGAACAGAAGTGTTAAAAAAGAAAAGCCAGCAAATCAGGAAATTGGAAATTAACGAGGGCCTGTGGCAAAAATGCCACCAAAATTAATAAAAACGCCCTATAAATTCAATACAAAGGGCTGTTGATTAAAATGAAATGTGAAAATGCATGAAGTGTCAGTGTGCGGAATTACATTTAGATTAGCTCACACTGCATCAAATTGCTTTTACACTCTGTTTTGTACAGCTTTGAGCCTTATAATCAATCAAACGTGTTTCAGTTGAACTTAAGAATTCATTGGCCAATCAGACTATTATTCAGAAATTGCCCTTACAAATATACAAAATACTGTATTTTTGTTTATACAAAATAGTGCCCCTTAATGGAAAAGTTAATTCCTGAAGCTGCAGCAAATGATCTGTCCATTTCAGAATTTTTGCTGTTGACTCTTGAGTCGATTTTAGACTCATATTCTCAATTCTTAAAACAGGGAAAGAGAAGTGAGACTTCACAGTAAACAATGCAATATAACGATATGAGATTGATAGTGTCACTAACGTGTTACAATAATATATAGTGGTATTCTCAATGTTACTCAGAAAACAGGATACAGGTTTAATTCATTTGAAATAATTTTGCTTAATGTTACTCTGCCAGATATGCAAAAGAAATCTCTCCTATCTCTTGTTTTAGCTACTGTGTATAGACCACCAGGGCCATATACAGATTTCCTATAATTTTTCAGAACTATAATTTTGATAAAGTGCTAATTGTCTGAGATTTTAACATTCACGTTGATAATACAAATGATGCGTTAGGACTTGCGTTTACTGACCTAATAAACTCTTTTGGAGTCAAGCAAAATGTCACCGGGCCCACTCATTGTTTTAATCATACGCTAGATTTAATTATATCGCATGGAATTGATCTTACTGATATAGATATCGTACCTCAAAGCGATGATGTTACTGACCATTTCCTTGTATTGTGCATGCTGCGTATCACTGATATTAACTATATGGCTCCGCGTTATCGTCTTGGCAGAACTATTGTTCCAGCCACCAAAGATAGATTTACAAATAACCTGCCTGATTTATCTCAACTGCTTTGTGTACCGCTTAATACACAGGATCTAGACAAAATGACTAGCAATATGGGCACCATCTTCTCCAATACGTTAGAAGCTGTTGCCCCCATCAAATTGAAAAAAGTTAGAGAAAAACGTATTGCGCCATGGTACAACAGTAATACCCATTCTCTCAAGAAAGAAACTCGAAATCTTGAGCGCAAATGGAGAAAAAAATGGAAGTTTTTAGAATTGCATGGAAAAACAGTATGTCCAGATATAGACAGGCTTTAAAAGCTGCTAGGGCCAAGCATATCTGCAAACCCATAGAAAATAACCAAAAAAATCCAAGGTTTTTATTTAGCACAGTGGCTAGATTAACAAATAACCAGACCTAACCTAACCAGACCTGACCTAAATATTCCTATACAGTTTAATAGTAATGACTTTATGAATTTCTTCACTGATAAAATAGATAACATCAGAAATACAATAACCAATGTAGATTATACTCCATCTAATATGTCAACTACTTTCGTCACACCCAAAGAAAAACTGCAGTACTTTACCGCTATAGGACAGGAAGAGTTAAATAAACTCATCACTGTGTCTAAACCAACAACATGCCTAGTAGATCCCGTACCCACTAAATTACTAAAAGAATTGTTACCTGTGGCAGAAGAACCGCTTCTCAATATTATCAGCTCATCGTTAGCGTTAGGTCACGTCCCTAAACCATTCAAGCTGGCGGTTATTAAGCCTCTTATTAAGAAACCACAACTAGACCCTAGTGAACTGGCAAATTACAGACCCATTTCTAATCTTCCATTTATGTCTAAAATGTTAGAGAAAGTTGTATCTGCTCAACTGTGCTCATTCTTGCAAAAAAATGACATCTATGAAGAATTTCAGTTTCAGGCCCCATCACAGCACAGAAACTGCATTTGTTAAAATCACTAATGACTTGCTTCTTGCGTCAGACCAAGGCTGCATCTCATTGCTAGTTTTACTTGATCGTAGTGCTGTGTTCGACACTATAGATCATGACATACTAATAGATCGACTACAAAATTATGCAGGTATCCAAGGGCAGGCTTTAGATTGGTTTAGATCCTACCTGTCTGATCGCTACCACTTTGTTTATTTAAATGGGGAGTCATCTCAGTTATCACCAGTAAAGTATGGAGTGCCACAAGGATCTGTTCTAGGTCCTCTACTATTTTCAATATACATGCTGCCCCTTGGTAATATTATTAGAAAACACGGGATTAGTTTCCACTGTTATGCTGATGATACTCAACTATATATCTCTACAAGACCAGATGAAACTTCTGAATTATCGAAGTTAACAGAGTGTGTTAAAACTGTAAAAGACTGGATGACCAATAATTTTCTGCTATTAAATTCAGATAAGACAGAGATATTACTTATTGGACCTAAAAACAATACACAGAATCTTTTGACTTACAATTTACAACTAGATGGATGTACTGTTACTTCCACTACAGTCAAAAGCCTGGGTGCTATATTAGACAGCAACTTGTCTTTTGAAAATCATATTTCTCATGTTACAAAAACAGCATTCTTCCATCTTAGAAACATTGCCAAGCTGCGAAACATTTTACGTTTCTGATGCAGAAAAGCTAGTTCACGCATTCATGACCTCTAGACTGGACTATTGTAATGCACTACTAGGTGGTTGTAAACAAGCTACAGATAGTCCAAAATGCAGCTGCTAGAGTCCTTACCAGGTCAAGAAAATATGATCATATTACCCCAATTTTAAAGTCTCTGCACTGGCTACCTATTAGGTTCCGCATCAGCTATAAAATAGTACTTCTTACCTATAAGGCACTTAACGGTTTAGCTCCTGCGTACCTAACTAGTCTTCTACCACGCTACAATCCATCACGCTCCCTAAGGTCACAAAACTCTGGACTGTTGGTAGTACCTAGGATAGCAAAGTCCACTAAAGAAGGTAGAGCTTTTTCACATTTGGCACCCAAACTCTGGAACAGCCTTCCTGATAACGTTCGGGGTTCAGACACACTCTCTCTGTTTAAATCTAGATTAAAGACACATCTTTTTAGCCAAGCATTCAAATAATGCATCTCATAAACTTTTCCTGCAGTTATATCTGATCAAATGTTCATTATTAATCTTTTAGCTCTGGTTTAATAAATCTTCCCTTTCTTAGTTTGAACAGCAGCTATGCTAATTATGTTCCTATTTGTTCTCTGTTTTTGCCATGGGATTGACATCCCATGGTAACTAGGAATTCACAAGCTCCATTCTGGATCCAGAACACTTAAGAAGAGATGATGCCAACCCCACAGGGGACTTCAGATGATACCAACCCTGAAACAACATACAGCACTATCGAATTCTGCTACTAATTTATAGTGTTCTTTGTCTGTTTGATTACGTCATTAATTGATCTTTACCACACATCTCTGCCATATGTACATCAAGCTACTACAACATATATTGTAAAAATGTCAATTTGGTGTAAAGTTGCTTTGCAACGATATGTATCGTGAAAAGCGCTATACAAATAAATTTGAATTGAATTGAATTGAATTGATATTTCCTGTTTAAAAGTCAAATATTTATAGCCAGACAGCTTAACTTGACAATCTCTAAGTAGTAAATAGGCGCTGAGGTGAAAACCGCTGTTAGCATTGGGAAAGTTCTGAAATGAACATTGTTGTCACCTTTTTTTCTGCCTTCAGTGCTGCATATGTCTATACGTTACCTCTTTTCAAAAACAGGAGTCGCGTATACCAGTATATAATGGTCATGTAGCTTGCCGCAATGTAACGGGTAAAGTCATGTGATACCTGGACACGTCAGGCCTTTCAGTTCAGTCGACTCCATTCCGGATTCAACTCTCGATTCTCAACGCCTCGGAAACCGGTTGCTGCTGGAAGGTATACAGCTACGGCTGCAATAAATAAAATTTGCTACCTATTTGTGTTTTAGTAAAACAACCCTAAACCTACCCATTAGAATAATGCTAATACAGGTTAGGCAAGAATAATGCTAATACAGGCAAGGCTGAATTTTCTGCAGTCATCACTCCAGTCTTCAGAACTGCATGATCCTTCAGAAATCATTCTGTTATGTTGATTTGCTGCTCAAGAAACTTTTCTTATTAATCAACCCTAAAGGCAGTTTTTATAAAGGCCAATTCACACTGCACAGACAAACGACAACAAACACCAACAAACAAGTTGGCTTTATTTGGCTGTTGGATTTAAAATTTTATGAAAAATAACTGTCATGTTCACACTGCCCAAACAAGAGTCAAGTAACACCACATCTACACTGAACGCGACAGTTGTCGCATCGCACCGCATCCAGTTTAGACAGCGTCACTGATTATAATCAGTAGAACCTCTATTGTATTTTGTCGCGTCGCACCGCGCCGCTCGTGTCTGGTGTAAGTTTGAAGAAGAAACTGATGATCTTGTAACCACAATCAAAATGTTACTTTTATTAGTGTTTATGCGTGTCATGTGGGTGCAGCACGCTTTAAGTGAAATATGCACATCATCATGGCAATGGTTCGTTACCACGTTGGATTACTTCAGAGTTTGTTGTAGTTTGTTGGAAAATCATTTCACACTGCTCAGACATTCCACAACCCAGCAAACACAGATTAATCATGTTCAGTCCAAACTCCAACCAATGCTGTTGGTGTTTTTTGGCATTTGTCTGTGCAGTGTGAATTGGCCTTAAGAGTTCTTTAACTAATAACAAAAGTTCAAAAGACAGCATTTATTTGAAATAGAAATCTCTAAAACGTGTATTTAAACTGCATTTTGGAAGTTCAGACTTGGGGGCACCATTGAAGTCTATTACATGGAGATAATTCCTGTAATGTTTTCCTTAAGAAACATCATTTCTTACCGACTGAAGAAAGAAAAACATAAACATCTTGAATGACAATCTTGAATCTTGAATCACACATGTAAAATACAAATGTCATTATTGTTATATTTGATCACTTTAATTCTTGCTTAATGAATATAAGTATTAATTTTCTTTAAACATAAAATGAAAATTGTACTGATCCCAAATTGTAGTGTGGTATGTCCTAACGGAAACTAATATATTTACAGTTAACACCATTCATTCTCTATAACATCAGAAGTGTTATAATTCTATACAGCTAATTTAGAGATTATTTCCATAAGTCATACTGTGTCAAATTAGCTCGTAGCCTGTTCTACAACAGTACCAAACTCATGTGGCAAACTATTAATCACCTTCTTAAATTGTGGCAGTGTGACTGCGGTCTCTCATGGGTCATTTAAATAGACCAGACAAGCCGTTAACGATACATCACTTTCTAAGAGCACAATCATGGCGGTCGTCCATGTGGGGAGCAAGTGGAAACAACTCTTGACAACAGCATCATAGAACAGCTGACAAACCCATTAAACCCCATAATGATGCTGTACTGTCCTTCAAGAGACTTCATGGAAAAAGAAACCCTCTGCATTTTCATTTAGTGTAGGCCTATTAATGCTAAAAATGGATCACCTACAGCATGACCTCCCTATGAATTGTTTGCAGTGCCGGTCAAGCTCAAGATTGGATGTCTATTCTGTGTTTTCCACAGGGTGTGTGTTCCTGTTGAATTCCATTTGATTCTCACCCACAGACCTACAGTGATTCCTCAGTGCCTTGAACATCCAGGAATAGCATCCTTTAAATACTTTTTCGCTACAGTGTATGAAGCTAATATTAGTCTATGGAATTTGAAATGTAGATTTCAAAGACATGCATCCTCCTCATTCCAACAGGACAGAGGATATTTTTCATTCTCAGCAGTTAACGGCAATCATTCCACAAATGAATACAAGGAAATCGTGACACTTTTCGATTCAAACATTTGTGGTCGTTTGAAAAGGTGGGGCCGGGATGGGACCGCATTCAAATGTTTTCTGCGAAAACTATGTCGGCAATGGTCCTAATTTTGTTTGTCTTCCATGTCTGGATTCCAGTTGGGACGTTAAGGAAAGTTGAGCCTTGTCCCAGGCTTTATCGGCGAGTAAAAATACGGCCTACGAGCTTCTCTGCTCGTCCCTCACTGTTTATATCTGACTCTGGGCTCCAGTGACCTTCTCCCATGTCATCAAGAGCATAAATTTAGCACTTTGGTTTCTGGAGCGACCAAATAGTTAGACAACATTGAAGACGGGGTGAGAATGCCCGTGATGCAGATACGGTTACTCTTACTTGAAGAGACATAAACGGAATCTAGTGTAAACATCCCAGTCACTGGAATGCAAATCTAGGAAAGTGACACAGATACCAGGCATATCCCTGACTTCAATGACTTGATGAACAAAGACAGGTTCCAGTCAAGGCAGCTTCCTACATAAACATAACACAACCTTCATACTCATTGAGAGCATAAAGGCTTCTTTACGACAGAACTGAGTTTTACGAGTCGCTGGTTAGAGTGGCATGTTGCCGAGTGTTTTTGTGGGGCGTTGGGATGACACAGAATGACAGTTATGTTGTAGCTGTGCTGACATGTCTGTGGCATGTTCGTGCCAGCACAGTGGCATCTGATGTGTCACTGCTCGGACACTAAGCTGTTTTTTTCCAATCTTGCATCGATCACTGTGTTTTAAATAACCCACAAGCTCTGACTGATTTGCAATGCTGATGCAACAGATAGAAAACAACCCACTGATATTTTTAAGATACATTCTATGATATAAGCATTTTGTATGATGTTCTTTCATACAGTAGATTACAATATGTAGATTATTTTATTTAGTTTTTTACGTTTATTTAGTTTGGGCTTTTTTTATATAAAGTATGCACCACCTTCTGTACTTCAAAAGTAGTGTGTTAACATAGACAATTAATTTTTCTAGTTTAACAGCATTAAAAATATTTAATGCAGTTAACAGGGGCTGGCCTGGGGCTGGCCACCCCACTCACACTGCATCTGTCTATTTTTCTTGACAAGAAGTGCGTTTATTTAGTCGCAGAACATCTTTACGACCACATGTTTTCAGACATGCACCAGGCGCTACTCAAACAAGCACGGAAATTGTACAGGTGATGAGGGAGCTTCAGTAAAACAACATTAAACTGTGGTCAGATGAGATGTTGACAAGCCATATGTCAGTAAAAACGAATTTACCTGTCCTGTGAGCCGTTATACTGTGCTCGTAGCATGTGCTGCTCAGTCGCACGCAAAAAAGTTCTATTAATCAAAGAACAAAAGAAAAAAAGAGGAAATCAATAACTTTTGTAGCTTTAAGGATTCATCTATATTTAATTTAGGATTGTATTAATAGTTTCATAAATGTGTTCAATTTCTGTATATTTTCTACTTGCTGAAAGGGCATAGGTAAATAATGGGTTTTATCTAGTGATGGGAATAACAGTGTTATAAAGAAATAGCGTTACTAACAGCATTATTTTTTTCAGTAACAAGTAATCAAACGGATTACTGTTTCCCCCGTTATAATGCCGTTACCATTACTGGCAGGGGCTGGCCTGGGCCTGGCCAAAATGCGGTGTTACTAGAATTGAGCTCACTGAAGTGTTTTTCATCAGGTTTTCATCATTGCGTTCTTCTTCTGAGGTAAATTTTGGCTTATTCCTCTCAGCGCTGCTTCTTCTAGAAACGAAACATAGCCGAGATTAACTTGATGAATATTTACGGAGGTGCTGTGGGTGTTTACCTACATGTCTGCGTGTCTCACGTGGATGATTAAAATTGAAAAAGCAGAGCCAATTGTGGATGTTTACATTAGAAATAATGAGTTTAGACAGGAAAAACTAGAGCTTGCGTTGGTATCATACGGATTACTTTATCAGAGAATATTTGTTTTCGACATGACTTACTTGATTTTCTTAAAGTAGACATTTTTCAAGCTTTCTATACATATATGTCTATGAGGCAGGTATTCACTGAGATTCAGGTTTTATTTACGTGTCTGTGAAGAGAGGTCACAGAGACCCTGTTTTTTTTCTTTACAAAAGCACATTGTTTTGTTGTTATTATGACTATTGCAGTTTCAAATGAAATGTAGCCCCTGGAAGGTGTCTCTCACAATGTCCCACAGCAACATGAAAATAGTGTAGATTAGTGTACAATGTTTTATTCATTTAACATATTTAATATTGGTTGCATCCAAGTTATTTAATGTATTTGAACATTTAAAAAAATAAAAGAATAACACAATAGTTACTGTCCCTGGTAATTAGTTAATTTTATAATGATGTAACTCAGGTACTAACTTATTTGTGAGAAGTAACTAGAAACTATAACCAATTATTTTTACATTCCCAGCACTGGGTTTATGTGAAGACTGTTTTATTTGAATTAAATTGGAAGTTGTTATTTTTTTTTAAAAAATCTAATAAATGTTAAAATTGATAGCTTTCAGTTATACTGTAATGTTGAATAGTTATAGTAAGTGGCTAAATATTAGGAAAAAAAGAACAATTTCCTAGAGATATTAGTAATATTGGTATCAGTGTTTCGAAACTTTACTAACCAGCCCAAATAAGCACGAAATACAACAATCAGTGATACTCACCTTCAGTCTTTAAAAAAATATTTAACAAATATTAAAAACAACTGTCTTCAGTTGATTCGAAGACTGAATGTGAAATGACTGCATTATAAAAGTGTATTTAAAAACTTTAATGTTAGGTGGGATTAATCACAATTAATTATTTTTTTTAATGATTGACTAACCTATTTATTTATTGCAAAGTTGAATTTTTAGCAGTCATTACTCCAAGTCTTCGCTGTCTAATATGCTGATTTGGCACTCAAGAAACTTGTCTTGTTATTGTCAATGTAAAACAGTTTATGGAAACTGACAAATGTTTTGATTTGTAATAGAAATTGTGAACTATTTGAAAAGTACTGAACAATTTAAAATGATTCATTTCTTTCAAAAATATTAAAAATATACATTAAAGTATAAATAAATAAAAAAGAAATAATAATAATTTTATTGACATCAAGCTCATAAACTGTAGTATATATTCTGCAAGTCATGATATTTGGTTCTTTGAAAATTATTCAAGAGCAGCTGGCTACTTGTTTTTTACCGAACAATACAAAATGGCAATTAGCAAGAAAGTAATGTGTTTTGGCACTAATCTGAGGTGGTCTGAAGAGAGAGTTTGTGACCATAGTTGGAGAATAGCAGGCAGGTGGCCAGGCAAGGCCTGTCGTGAGGAAGAGTGGAGCTGACAGCTGGCCCTGTCAAACAATGACTTATTCTTCACCATCCATTGCACCATAAACCTGCTCTCAACTGCACACACACTCCATGAGCCCCTGTGTGTTTGAGTGCATGTGGAATTACTACCATTTTTCTCCTCTGACATGGCATAAATTCTTGTTATTTAAGTTAAGTGTCAATATTTTACAGGCAATTTAAGGCAGTTTCTATTATTTAAACCCATTTCAGGTGATTTAAAAAAAAAAAGTTGAATAAACCTATTTCTAACTGTTGAAAGAATAGCTCATTGGATTTGGTTGCCATCAAAATCTAATGGTTTTTATTTAAAAAATTACCATGGCTGCTCCAGTACAGTAACACAAACTATAATGATGATGGTATTTTGGTGGAAATTTTGTAGATTTATGCTAAATCATTTATTAGGAAGAAAAAGAAAATCACATCCTTTTTTATTATAGTCATTAAACGTTCTAAATGTGTTTCGATTGCAATTTTCATAAAACCATAAATGTATTATAAGAAATCATATTACACTGGTGTTTCCATGGTAACTGGAAGCCACAGGGAGAGGAAGAAAAAAGGATGTGAGATGTTATTTTGAAGGTAAACAGTGTGAACTGGTTTGCGGAGGAGAGAGAGAGATTTTATGCGTGTATTTGTTCCTCACATCTTGAACTCTTGAATCAAAATTACATGGTCTTAGATGTCCACTGTATTATCAAAAATTTTGATTTATAGTTTGTAATAGACCAAAGGGCTTTTTAACAGTCATTAAGTGAAAACATTTCACAGCTCTCTGGAATGATTGATTCTGACTGGTAAATTGAACCATTCAGCAGTCAGATATTTTCAGTTTTATAAGTACGAAAACTAAGCGTTTTTCGTGGCAAAGCTGTAATAAATTGTTAAAATTAAAGGGCAATTTGCCATTAGTCACCGATAATAGGTTCATTTTTAAATATAAAATATTATGTAAGGATAAGAAAAATCGGTTTATATGTTCAGGACACATCCAGACCAGCAGGTGGTGCTGATTATCAACCAGCAACAGCAGGATGAACGGAGACAAAACAACAGACGAGAAATGTTATAGATGTGGAAATAAGAGGTGGATAAACACTTCAGTGACATTTTATCAAAGCACAATGTCTACGTTACAGCTTTTAAGTGATTTTTTGACAGAGAGATTAACTTTAGCTGCGCAGGAGATATTTAAGGCTGTGGAAGACATATTTTCAGAATATAATGAGGAGATTTGTCGCTCCAGACAGGAGATTGAGCTGCTGAAGAGGAGACTGCAGCAGGCAGGAGTTCAGATGGACTCTGGTTAGTCAGTTCACCTTAAATCGATACGAATACTTATTATTTTCAGGTTATGTTTTTTATAAACACGAATATGCGTTTACTTAAGAGGAAACGTATACCTAAGCACTTATCAGCCACGCCCCTTTACCTATTTTACAGTATTTATGTTTAGATCATCCCAATAGAGCCAATGAAGAAAACACTTTGCCTTACTATTATGCAGCGTTCTTTGTTATTCATGTTTAAGTTTTGCTAATTTACGCTTGTCATGTATACACACCTGACATTTATTAGAACTTAAGTATGTTTATTTATTATGTTTATTCATACAGAAACACAGCCTTGCTCCTCTGAGACTCAAGGACAGAAACACACCCAGACATCTTCAGAGGAATTGAGATCTGAACATGACTTGAAGGATACAGAGATGCACATGATACTAGAAGTTTATACAAAGCAGGAGAATGAAGAGCAAATGCCTGTGTACAGTGAATCAGCATCGTTATCACCATGTATGGACATTTATCATGATCAGACGCCCAGCAAAGACACTGAACCCCAAATGATGGACCGCAGTGAGAATAACTTTACCTTTATTAACCAAGGACCTAAAATTAAGACTGAATTTGAGAGTAATTCTGAAACAGGTACCACCTGTCAAGTACAGCAGCACATCACAAAACACGGCTTGGATGATTCAGGAGGCAGTGATGCTTCCAGTGACAGCAACACAATCAATGTTAGACACATTGGCTCCACCAGACATGAGATACAAACGTTTAATGTAAGTCTGTGTATATGTAGAAAACTCCTCTTGAAGTGAAGTTTTATTGGTTTAATTTAATTTAAAACTTTTGTTCATAAATGTGAGCTAATGGATGTCATTGTTTTTCAGCTGCAACTCAGAAATCAAGAGATGTTGATGCAGCATAGGATGGAGCTGGCCCAGATAAGACAGAGGTACTTGAATTGCTTGAATTGCATTTTTCCTCTGTGCTGATTTGAGTTGACATTTTGTAATTGAGTCAAAATCTGCTGAGGGGTAATAATAATAGAACAACAGTTTCAAAAAGGATCTGCATTTTCATGGGTTTAAATAATTTTTGCTGCAGAAGACAATAAAAACAAAAAAACACTCAAGCCAAACATGTCAGTCACTAACATGTAAGATAACTTTATTTAATTTTATTTTCTGTATATTTTATTTAATTTTATTTACATTCTATATAACAAAAGTCATTTAAGGTTACCTTTCCTCTAGAACAGGTCTTGTTCTTTTATTAAACAAACTAAATAGACTTATGTTATTTATCTTATTTAGACAACGGCATGTCATTTCTGTCTCTACATGAAGGCGAATGAAACGCAAAAAGTTAAATATAAATATCTGCATGTTCCGTTTGCCCCTGTATATATGAATGGCAGAGACGTGGTTTTGTTTACTAAACACGTGACGAAGCACGCGTGACGCTCGCGGTTATTTTTCGGCCTCTGCCTCTCACTATATGACGACATGAACACATAAACTTAATCTTGCTGTGAGAATCACTTCATGTGAATTTTACCATTTCATTTGAAAAAAAAAAAACTAGCATCATACCATACACAGAAACTTCACGGCAACCTATCAAAATATAATATATAGTATAATGTAGGTGTTCATAATATTCCTGTTTCTGCCAAACTGAACTAAAATATTAAATGATAAAAATAAATATTACAACAAGATTAACCACTTATTTGCAGAAAAAAAATACTACAATTATTAAAACTTTTTTAAACTGAATGTTCACACAATTCTTCCATGTATTAATTTTAACAGTAAACCTCTGTTTGACAAAAAATAAAAGGGTTTAATTTTCATTTGATTAAAAATAAATAAAGGGGTACTATTATGCTTTTTCACTTTTTGAATTTTAGTCGGTGTGTGGTATGTATCTTTGGGCATAAAAAAAAAAATATCTACAAAGTTACAAATCTCGAAATCCACTTCAAAGGGAGATGTTTCGTTTTTAGAAGATCTCTTTCCAAGAACTACAATGAACGGCTCCTGTGGACTACAGCGTTTGTTTTCCGCATGCAATGAGGTCACAACGCGGTCCATTAGAGTATCATTAAATTTAATCCTGCCTACGGAAATTCAGATTGTTGGGGGGAGTGTAGGGACGAGATGGGGGATTAGCCAAACTTTAGCATGGCGGGTATAAACACATGCATTGACTAGAGTGACCGCTTCAGAGCAGTAACGCACTGCAGACGTGTGCAGTACAGTGGGTCGAAACACATGCCGAAGCCGTGATCTACTCCGGTTGCCGCGTCGGAGCCATAACGCTCCACAGACGTGTGCAGTGTGTGGTAGGAGATTTATTCATCATACAGTGTAGCTTCACTTATGTACTTCACTTCACTGGTGTTACCTTTTTTTGGCAATATTAAAGGTTTCCATGAAATATTTATCTATGATTTTTTTTAGCACGTCATCAAAGTTAAAAAAAATAATGAAAATGCAAGAAATAAGGAGATTATATTTTATTTAATGTGACAGAAAAAAAAAAAAACACAGTAACACCAGTGACACAATGAATCACCAGTGACATATGTAAGACCTAATATACTGATCTTCCTTGTTGTTACCCATAAGGAAGGCAACACCAGTGACAATTCTCATGAAAAATGCATTTTACAAAATGGCTGCTGCAAGGTATCAAACCACATGTTGTCAATCATTGTATACTCACTAAATTAAGTAGTTTAATCCATTTGTATGCTAGTTTTTTTACAATTCCTTAACAATGAAGTAGGTCACACCAGTGACTTCAACTAAAAGCTTCATATGAAATCATGAGATAAATGAGAAAATTTCTGATAACTAAAAAAAGAGACACTGGGGCATTTTTTTTTGTTTTTTTCTCTCTCAAAATAAACTATTTCCGTTTAACAGTAACACCAGTGATACAGCTTCTGGGGACCACTACTTATTTTACATTACACAAGTGTATTCAGCATTTAGTTTTTTTATGCCATTAACATCATATATTTGATAGTTATGAATACATTATTGTATTTTAAGTGGTAGAAAAACCTGTTTTTGACCTAAAAAAAAAAAAGCACTTTCCCTCTTTACATGGCTTTTAAAATATAAAGAAATTGCAACCCTAAAGTGTTTTTCAAGTGTATTTCTATTAAGGCTAGGGACAGAAAAATGGACATTTCCATAGAATGACCCATCTATATTTTCATTGTCAGGCTATCTGGGATTTCAGTATAGAGTTAAAGGTTAGAATTATAATTTTTTTGGTAGTATTAAATCACATTGTGAGTGTATATTAGCACCATTTGTTATTTTCTCGTGGTATCTGATAGAACGTTTGGACCCGAAAACAGTGATGCGTGACGTCAGACTTCAAACAGATTGCTTTCTGAAAAGGAGAAAAATATGATGATCATGTACATATTACATAACGCATATGATTATATATGTGTTATTCACTCTCTGAAACTGAGTGAAATACTTCACATTACATGCTAAAGAGAATAAATGGCAAAAAAAAACTTCCTAGGTTAGTGAACGTCATTTAACAAGTGTTGGTTCTGGACAGAAACAAGAAGTAGTTATATTTTGACAGACATTTTTTATGCACAAACAACGTATTCTGGTTCTGACATTCTTGATTTGAATATTTTCAAGAATTTTGTATTCTTGACAGTTCTTTTTCTCATAATAGATATATGTATATATATATATATATATATATATATATATATATATAAGGCTCCTCCACCAATGTAAATGTTGAATAAATCATATAAATGGTGTCAAAATTTTCATTTCAGAATGTCTTTGACAATCCAGCCTTGTAACTCTGAGCGTCAAAGTAAGGAAAGTCAGTCGTCTGTCTATCAGGATGAAGTGTCAAAATATGACGAGCGGAAACCCGACAATGCAAGATACAGTCAGGCCTGGAGGGATCGTTTGAAAAAAGACCCTGTAAAATTTGCTGACTTCAAAGCTTTGGAAGCTGCAAGAGCAAGAGAGTATAGAAGAAAGAGGACTGCTACTGCTACAGAAATTGATAAGGGAAATAATCGTGAGCGACAGAGAAGATTCAGAGCCAAAAAGAAGTTACAAAAGTGTGAAGATCCTGATAAGCCTCCATCACCTAAAAAAAATAAAGTTTTAACAGAAGAAGAGCGGATGAAGAAACGGGAGTATAACAGGATAAGGAAAAGAGAGGAGAGGGAGAGGATGGGAGCGGAGAAGAAAAGACAAATCCGTGAAATAGATGCGTCCCGAAAGAGGGAAAAAAGAAAGATGAAAAAGCAAACTGATACTCCACATACAAATGTTGGCTTTCTAAATAGTACAGCTGGATCTGAATAGGCAGAATGGATGGCAGTGTCGCAGATGTGGAAAAAAATGCCGGCTGATGCAGAAAAGTGTCCAGACTTCATGCATCGTTGTACTCCATGTAAACAAGCAGCTTTGAAAGCTTGAGGTCTGAAAACAGCTTGTCGATCAATAGATTTGGATGATCCACAAATGAACCTCTAAAGAAGAAGAAGGATACTACATCCGTGGAGAAGAGGTGCCTGATTGTCACTAGTTTGATACCACTTGCATGGATGCTGTGAACAACATTACTGCTTTCTGTCATAAATCTAAGGTTGCACAAGAATTATTTTCTTGAGGACTGTACTGTAAAGAAACAATAACAAAGATTCTTCACGGAGATCTCTCTACAGAAGGGCTATGAATTTTGGAAGCTGGAAAATCCCGAAAACAATGTTGTCCTTTTGTGTTTTCTTACAGCTTTGACCTTCACATGTTCTTCTTCAGTGTCAGAGTTTTACTGAATCTTCAGAACCTGAACAGAAAGTTCTCCATTCTGTACGGTGTGTTTCTCGTGGGGTCCTGGGTACTCGCTTGTATTCATGCTTCTGTGATGACTGTATGAATGTTGATGATGGAAGCCAGTGTTCCAACTCCAATTATGTCTTTCCCTGACAACGACGTACCTTGAACATAGATGCTAAAATAATTGATTTATACCTGTGACTGAAGAAAAGAACGCCTTTCCTGATAATTTTGCTATAAGTACAAGTAAAGATGACCAAATTCCAAGTGAACAAATAGATCTCTAGATAAAACCTACTAACCCAGGTAAGGGCTCCATTTCATAATGGTTCCAACTTGAACATACTATGTATTCTTGACAGTTGCCTTACTGTTGTAGCTATATCTAAGTCCTAAAATGCTAAAACTTCAGATTTAAGGCTTAGGGGCCGTTCACATAGAATGTGTTTTTCCATTCCAGTCTGCTTCTTTTCCATTGTTATTCTATGCAGACTCGCTAGACTTGTATGGTGCGTTGTGCATTTAAGACGCCATTTCATGTTATGAATTTCAGTGTTTAAAATCAGCACCGCCCATCAGTGTCAGTTCCAAAACAGTGGACCAATCAGAAGACCCTAGAGGCGGGGCAAGTGTTGACAGCTTTTGTTTACAGTAAGCAAGTTGGCATGAGAGCTGTTTTATTTGACAATAAAATGATGGAGGAGGCATTCTGTGCTGCTCTGTGTGAATGGCCCTATAGATAAAGCTGCAGTAGCAAATTAACTTAAAGCTGGATCACTTTTAATTGTTATGTTCTGTGGAAGAAAATGGGCTGGGCCCTTGTGAATTTTATTGGAACAGTGCACAGCTTTAAAAAAAATGATGGCACTTGCTAAAGCAGTATTTATTAATGTGTAATTTCAGGATTTGCAGATAGAAGTTCTCAGAGATTACGTCATTCTGTACACCCATCCACCCAAGTGATGCTTGAAACCAAGTGATAAGAGCTCTTGAACCAACAGCTGATAGAGGAGTCCAGATGAAGTTTTTGGAGCAGCGTGGATTATGCAAACATTTTTTTACCTGACCAATGACAAACGAAGCCTCACTTTCTGTCTGGTCATGTGCTTAATTCACTTTGTGTGTCGGAATGTTTGAACCCCCAGATCTTACTTTACTTCACATTTTCATTCTGACTTATTCTCATTCTGACATTTTTAAATCCAGCGGGGTTCAAGCGCTTAAGGCATTTTAGCATATAAGGAAAAAGACATTACATACAGTTAGCAAGGCTGTACCCACCTAAATCAATGATTTAAAAAGGATTTTTGGCAAATACAGATAATTTACCACAGAAATATAATGTTTTTTTATGTTTATAAACTGTGATTTTAGGTAAATTTGTGCAGGCCCCTTTTCTAAATTACCCCGTTATAGCTTCCCAAAGGGTAAATTTCAACATTTTTTTTATTAAAAAAAACAAACAAAAATTATACAAAAAAAAACATATGTGTGGTTTTTTCCAGACTGGGGGAAAACCTAGGACTAGTTCGGAAAAGTAGGTCTTTTACATCTTCTCAGTCATTTAACCAACGATTTGATTGACAGCAGTGGTTCTAGAGGCAAAGTTGTCCGGAATGAGAAGTTATAACGTATGATAGGAATATTGTGCGTATGTGCGGAAAAACTGCTCGATGTGCAGTGGTTTACACCCTCGAAAAATGCGATATCACCCTTCAGTGCCTAATTTATTTCAAATTTCTCTCAGGACTTTGGGGCCATGAGTTGAACAGGCCCATTGAGTTTCATTCCGATTGCCCTCCATTAACCTTGTCTTAACAGGTGCTCAGATTTCATCTGCCAATGGCGGCCATATTTTTTTTTGAGCTCTTACACCAGTTTGGCGGAGATATTTCATTTTGTTCCAGAGTTATAGGCATATTACTAAAAGTGTCCCTGCCCCTTTCAAAAGTTTTTGGCACCCCTTTGAGACAGTTCAGTCGAAAGTTCAACTTTTTCTGTGAAAGAGAAGAGAATCTTTTTGCACTGGTTTGGTTCCGATCAGGTGAAAAATCTAGGACTAGTTTGCAAAAGTAGATTTTTCAAAAAATCCAAAATACCCGAAAATTGCGTGAGGCTCACAATCAAATCTGATGGCATGCGTTTTGTCCGGCATGAGCCAAGAATTCTACTGTACATAAGACACTTAAGCCTGCGACTGAAGGTTTAGGAGTTATGAAAGATTTCGTACTTTTGTTCGCTGTAGGGTTCCCGTCAGGCCAAATGGGGCGAGCCTTGGTCACGTTGTCTGTGGTGTGAGTACTACCAGCCCCCCAAGTTTCAAGTCTCTACGACTTACAGTTTGGTCTGCATGATCAGTTTTACGTGGAGTTTTTCATGACCATTCTAACAATTACAATAGGGTTTTAGTGCTATGCGCTTGAACCCCAAATACCCAATCATACGTAATATGAAGTAATATGAAGAATACAAAATATTTCAGGAAAATTAAATATTTGCCATATGCAGTTCATATATGTACATTATTCTCTGTTACATCATATTGATATTCCTACTCACATTTAACATGAGTCATTCTATGGAATGTGTGGTAAATGCTTCTTCTGACAGACCTTCTTTCACAAGCTTTTGGCTGCTTTATTTTTTACTAACCACCAAATAGCAGTTTTCAACATTCTGAAAGCTTTGAATCTTTTCCCGAAACAGTCAGAAGAAAGTCTCAGTGCTTCAGGAGGCTTCCATTTGCCCATCACTACTGTCAACTGTTGAATGAATGTCATGTTCCACTTTGAACTGGAAGACACTCACACTTTTGACACAAGGCCTCATGGGGCGTAGGAAACTACCCCTAGTAAGGGGTAGTAAGGTGTAATTTAAGTAAAATTTTTTGAAATTTTCAACATGAAAAAATCCAACATTAATAGTGAGCACACTTATGTGTGTTATTTCTGATGGACACATTTCATAAAATATACATTTTGAATTGTATTTTATAAAATATGGCCGTCAGAAAAGTGTGCTCACCGTTGGATTTGTTGGATTTTATTCTGGCTGATCATAGTAAGGTCCAGGAGGGTTTTTATGATATTATTGTAATATTATTAAGTATAATATTTTGACAGTGAATTATTTTCACAATCTACTGCCCAGTACTATAAACCTCCTCTCCACTGCACACACTCAAGAAGCCCCTATATCTGCATGTGGAATTGTACAGTTTTTTCCCTCCGACATTGCATAAAATCTTATTTTAAGTATTATTTAAGTATTAATATTTTACATTGTTTAAGGATAATATTTGATCTCTTTCAGGTAATTTTTTATTTTAAAATGTTTTATAAACCGTTTCTCCTAAAGACTGTTGAAACTGTTGAAAGAATAGCTCATTTGATTTGGTTGCCAGTTGCCATCAAAATCTAATAGCACATATTAAAATTTTACCATGGTTTCAGTATGGTATCACAATCTGTAATGACGATGCTATTTCGCTGGAAATGTTTTAGATTGATGGTAAATAATATTTTAAGAGAAATAAGAAAATGAAGTCCTTTTTTATTACAGTCATTGTAGTTTCTGTATGTGTTTAGGTTACTGTTTTTCATAACTACCATAAAAGTGTTAAGAGATCCTGTTACATTCATGTTTCCATGGTAACAAAAAGCAGCAGGAAGAGAAAGAAAAAAGGATGTGAGATGTTATTTTGAAGGTGAAGGGTGTGAATTGGTTTGTTGAGAACAGAGAGTTTATTTAGCGTATGTTTCTCATATCTTGAACTCTTGAATCAAAATGATATGATCTAGTAGGGAGATGTCCACTGTATCATCCAAAGATTTAGATTTGCTGAATCATTCAGCAGTCAGATATTTCCAGTGACAAAACTAATAAAATGCCAAAATTAAACAACGGTAATTTGCTTATGAATTTGTAAACATAAAATAATTATATTTTGTAAGGATAAAAATAATCTGTTTTTATAAATATGGAGCACACATCCAGACCAGCAGGTGGAGCTGATTATCAACGACATACAGCAGTATGTACGCAGACAAAACAGACGAGAAGTCTGTTATGGATGGGGAAATAAAAGGTGGATGTACACTTCACTGACATTTTATTAACGCGCAATGTCTAAACTGCAGATTTTAAGTGTTTTTCTGACTGAGAGATTAACTTTAGCTGCGCAAGAGATATTTAAGGCTGTGGAAGACATATTTTCAGAATATAATGAGGAGATTTGTCGCTCCAGACAGGAGATTGAGCTGCTCAAGAGGAGACTGCAGCAGGCAGGAGTTCAGATGGACTCTGGTTAGTCAGTTCACCTTAAATCGAATTGTTTTTATGTTTTGCTTATTGGGAACACGAATAATTAAGTCTTTAATACGTTTACCACAGCCGTTTATGCAGCGTTCTTTGTTACACACGTTTAAGTACTACAGTATGTTTGTTTGTGTTTATTCATACAGAAACACAGTCTTGCTCCTCTGAGACTCAAGGACAGAAACACACCCAGACATTTTCAGAGGAATGGAGATCTGAACATGACTTGAAGGATGCAGAGATGCATATGAAACTAGAAGTTTATACACAGCAGGATGAGAATGATGAGCAAATGCCTGTGTACAGTGAATCAGCATCTTTATCACCATGTATGGACATTTATCATGATCAGACGCCCAGCAAAGACACTGAAACCCAAATAATGGACAGTAGTGAGAATAACTTTCCCTTTATTAACAAAGCACCTCGAATTAAGACTGAACTTGAGACTAATTCGGAAACAGATACCACCTGTCAAGTACAGCAGCACATCACAAAACACAGTTCGGACGATTCAGGGACCAGTGATGCTTCCAGTGACGTCAAAGTTAGACACATTGGCTCCCCTAGACATGAGACACAAACCATTAACGTAAGTCTTTGTAAATGTATCTTAAAGTGAAGTATTATTATTTTCATTGTATTATCAAACACTTTTCCATAAATGTAGATTGATGGATGTCATTGTTTTACAGCTACCCCTTAGAAATCAAGAGATGTTGATGCAGCATAGGAGGGACCTGGCCAAGATAAGAGCGAGGTATTTAAATTTAATCTTTACTGTTTTATCTGTGTTGATTTGATTTGACATATTGTAGTTAAATGAAACATGCACTAGCTGGACTACACAATAGTTCACAATAGCTGAATGTTACATTTTTAACAAGACAAACATGTCAGTCTCTAAGTAACCTGTTAGTTACTTAAGCCACAAAATAAACTAAAAATTCTGTAAAGTAAGTATAATGAACTATACAAAAAGCATTTCAGTTACCTAAAAAAACAAACATAGTTCACCTTCATGGACATTATCACGTCTGTCAAAAATTGTTGTTGGAATATTAGAGATAAAAACCTCAACAACACATGAGCATCAATGACTTCACTGAATATTTTCTTGCTAATAAATAAATAATTATTACTTTATGATCGATGAGTTTTCAAATCCACATAATTTGAATTTCATAGCATCATTAACTGTCAAAACATAACATGCACAGTTACACAGTAGTATTTACAAGAAGCAGAGGTCCAGGTGATTATTCTCAGCTGTTTAAAAGATTAAGGCAATTTATCAAAGTTTGATAAAATGATATCTAATTTTCCAATAAAAGATTTAGCAGATTTTTAAATAAATATATATATTGGAGAGATTTTTTTTTTCTTAAATATGATTTAGTTTCTCCTGTTTCAGTCTGTCTGCACTGTTATTAATACAATAAAAACATCTAAAAAAACAAAAGAAATAATCGGAACTTAAGTGACTGATGAAAGGTTTTGATGCTTTTCCTGGGCGATTCTCATATACGCATCAAAACATATCCAGATCAACCACATCATAAGTCATGTTACTTTACTGTTGGTACTATTACTGCTTCTAATTTCAGTCTGTGACTTTCTTTACTGTTTTATCAAAGTTTGATCAAATTATATCTAATTTCCAATAAAAATATTTAGCAGATTTTGAAATAAATATATATTATAGACAGATTTTTATCTTAAATATGATTTATTTTCTCCTGTTTCAGTCTGTCTGCATTGTTATTAATACATTAAAAAACACATCTACAAAAAAAAAAAAAAAAAAATCTAAACTTAAGTGACCAATGAAAGTTTGTTTTGTTTTGTTTTGTTTTCCTGGGTGATTCTCATATACGCATCAAAGCATATCCAGATCAACCACATCATAAGTCATGTTACTTTACTGTTGGTACTATTACTGCTTGTAATTTCAGTCTGTGACTTTCTTTACTGTTGCACATATTTCTCAATACAGCATAGTTAGATGGCTTTAATCTGTAAGGCAAGTGCTAAATTACGTCAGTGAGAACTTCATGTTAAAGCATAATTGATGGTAATATTTGTACGTAAACATTATTAAATAAATTACACACTAAAGTTTGGGGTCCATAAGATTTGATAAAAAAAAATCAGTCAAAATGGTTACATTGTAAAATATTATTTGAAATAGCTGTTTTCTATTTTAATATATTTTAGAATGTAATTTATTCCTGTGATGCAACGCTGAATTTTAAGCTGTCCATTCCACCATTTTTTTTCAGTGTCACATGATCCTTCATAAACTATTCTAATATGCTGATTTGCTGTTTAAGAAACATTTCTTATGCTAATAACTGTTGTCTTGCTTAATTTTTGTGAAAACTGTTTTTTTTTCTTAATCAATAAAAAATACATTTATGTGAAATATAATTTCTTTTTTTTTTAATATATAATTTTTTTTGTAAAATTGTAAATGTATTTACTGTCACTTTTGATCTGTTTAATGCTTCCTTGCTGGATAAAAGTAATGATTAAAAAAAATAATAATACAGGTCCCCAAATTTTGAAAGACAGGTAACGATATTAAAATCTCACGATTCGACAATGTTGCGATATGAAGTCGACGATACAATATTTACTTATTCATGATATTTAGTACATTTTAAAGTTAAATTCTTCTATCTAATGCACT
Organism: Labeo rohita; assembly: GCF_022985175.1. Lineage (NCBI taxonomy): Eukaryota > Metazoa > Chordata > Actinopteri > Cypriniformes > Cyprinidae > Labeo > Labeo rohita. The sequence continues at coordinate 27,344,219 of NC_066879.1, read as the reverse complement.
TTGACAGTTCAAAATTAAGAGGTCCAACCCATGTTCTTAACTAAGAAAACTTAACTCGAAAGTCAGTAAATTGACTTGTACCTGTAAAGGGGGACTCAACTGTCTTTTTATTTGTGGTATATGGTCTCGGTCTAAATTGCGTTCACACTGATGTTTTAGGAAGCCAAACAAATTAGAATATTAAAATAATAATAACAATTTTATATTATTATTAATAGCCATATTTGAAAACAGTTGCACTGTAAAATAAATGAAAATTAATATTTCATAGGTGTATTATTTTTGCTTTATCTTTCTACACTTTGAAAGAGATTTGGACTTACTTTTTTAATTTTTCCTTTTTAATTTTTCATATTGTTTACCCATTTAAACCGCTTGCTGTCAGCAATTCATACTGGACTCATGTTGTTTGAACATTAATGTGTGTTGGCAGTGTATGTACAAATCTACCCTATAATGATAAAAATCCATGCAGTGGTTTTTAATTCATCTGTAAAAAATAATATCCCCCTTTTTTTTGTAAATCGAGCCATTCTCAGATGAGGCCGCCCCACGATAGTTTGACATGAGCGTCTTACCTCAGATCAGCTGTAACAGTCCAACCTCCATTGTTTCGATGCCGGAGCAGGGATGTAAGTTAGACAAGAATATCTCCGATTGAGCAATTGAGGTGTTCTGTTGCTGGATGTAATAATGAACATAGTGGTCGTCATTTACTCCCGACATCTGAGCCGCTGAACATGCAGAGGATTACGTTTGTTTGTGAAGGGAATGCACCTCCCGATCTACATAAATGCGTCTATGTTCGAGCAAATCATTCGTGATCCAGCTTTACCTACAGCAGAAGTGAGTATAAGGAGTTTTTTTAAGAATCTCTGCCATAACCTTTCCTAATAACGTGCTAGTTAGCAATTGTCGCGGCTAAACGCGCAAAATGTGGCTAAAGTAAACAGTCTCTCAGATCAGCTCGTCACTCCACAGAGAGAAAAGAGGGGCGGGGCGAGCAGAGCTCATTTGCATTTAAAGGAACAATCCCTCAGAATGGGATGATTTTTGCAGAGCTCATTTTGACAACGTAAAAAGAGTGTTGTTTTACACAACCATTGAGAATTTCTAAGTATATTACAGACTTTTCATTAAGACCCTAAAGAATCATATCAACTTGTGGAAAATGGGCATCCGATGACCCCTTTAAGCTTTTATTTTGAAAGAAAACTCCAGCTTCAATGAAAACAGGCTTATAAATCTAGTGAAATGCTGTAATCATCTGCCGCAAAAATAAAGTGGAATTAAGTTTTGAAACGCGCAACGAAAACAGGTTTGATTAAGGGATTAAGCCTTATTGTACTTTCGGTTTTAGTTTGTTCGACAGATACTGTGCCAAAGCATAATGACTCAAAACACAACTTTAAAGACGTGTGATGTTAGAATAAGAAATTTAGATATATTTTAAAAACGACACTTTTTGCTCGGAAGACGTTTCGTTTCATATCGTCATGTGACCACGGTAATATGGAGGCAGTTTTGCTATCGCGATATTGATAATATCGTTACATCCCTAGTTATTATTTATTCAAGCAAAGTTACTATATTATATTTACAGTCACAACTAAAAGGCAGTCGTGCTAGACTACTCACTCCCTTTCAGTCATACGCATATAAATGCACATGCTGGCATCCCACTAGCTAGTTTTTCAGCAAATTTCCAGGTTGTTTTATGTGTCTGTGGCTACATCCCTCAGCAGGTGGGTGCTAATAGCCTCAGTGACTCAACGTCCTACTGAGTTAATGGCCCTGCTTAGTCTCTGACAGTATCCAACATGTCTGATTTTATCTCTCAGTCAGACATTCGTGGCCCAGGAAGTAACCACTGGAAAAAGTCCCGTTTGGATCTGGCAACACTGATTGTTTTCCTTTGTGAATGTGTAGTAATGCGTTTTTCAGGGCTTTCCTACATTGCATCTACGACAAGACCTGGATGGATAAACAAAATCACACTCACTCACAGGGCAAAGTAAGTCAGAGGCAGTGATTTAGCTGGTTAACCCTCTTCTCTTCTTAAGTGCATGACAGAGCTCTAACAGAAAAGAGTGAGATTTTTAGCTGAAATAGTCTGTATTCAGTTTTTTCGAGTTGGCTAGTGGGACGCCTCCCTGCAGAGGCAAATGCTTATGATAGTTCCTTTTTAAGGTCGAATTTTTCTTGTTGTTTAGATTGGCAGATGAAGAGCGAAGGAAGGCTGCAGCAAAAGCTAGATCCCTAAAGCACAAGCAGAAAGTATACGGGAATCCTGAGCTTCATGAGGCATACAGGAAAAAGGAGAGAGAGAGGTATACTGCAGCTTACATGAGGAAATACTGTTCAGGAGTGACTGTAGGTTAGATTCTTTATGACCAATGCAAGTACATATGCATTGTATTACGTACTATACAACAGATCATGTACACTACCAGTCAAAAGTTTTTAAACAGTAAGTTTTTTTAAAGAAGTGTCTTCTGCTCACCAGATCTGCATATTTGATCCAAAATACAGCAAAAGCAGTAACATTGTAAAATATTTGTACTATTTAAAATAACTGCTTTCTATTTGAATATATTTTAAAATGTGAGCTAAATTTTTAGCATCATCATTCTTGTTTTCAGTGTCACATGATCCTTCAGAAATCATTCTAAAATGCTGATTTGAATTGCTTTTAATTGATCAGAAGTGATGATAAAGACAGTTCTAATGTTAAAAAAGATTACTATTTCTAGAATACAAAGTGCTGTTCTTTTGAACTTTCTGTTCATCAAAGAAACCTGTAAAAGTTCTACTCTGCTGTTTCAAACATATTATTATTATTATTATTATTATTATTATTAATAATAAGCAAATCAAAATATTAGAATGATTTCTGAAGGATCATATGACTGGAGTAATTATGCTTTGAAATCACAGGAATAAATGGCATTTTAAAATGTATTCAAATAGAAAACTGTTATTTTAAGTAGTATAATTTCAAAATGTAACTGTTTTTGCTGTACAAATAAAAAGCCTTCTTTAAAAAACATTAAAAACCTTACTGTTCAAAAACTTTTGACTGTCAGTGTGTATGTAATATATTACAGTTTAAAGGTTTGGGGTCAGTTAGATTTTATTTTTGTTTTTTTATTAATACTTTATTTAGCAAAGATGCATTAAGTAGTTTAAACGTGAAGGTAAAGACATTTAGTAATGTTACAAATATTTATTTCAAATAAATGCATTTGAACTAAATTATATTTAAATAAAAGTTATTTACTTAATATTTTAGTAATATATATATATATATATATATAACTCTTAGTTTAGTATTACAGTAATATTCTGAAATATTTTTTTATTTATGATCAAATAAATGCAGCTTTGGTGAGCATGAGAAATCTTAATAAAAAATCTTATAGACAACAAACTTTTATATGTAAGTTGAATTGGGATCTTAATGTGAAAAGCAGCTTTAGATTGAGCTTTTTAGAGACACTGACTCACTGATATTTCTCATTTTTGTAGATATCAAAGGCGAAAATCTCAGGGGAAAGTGAGATTCGCTAAAGATCTGAACCCAATAGAACTGCGAATGCAGCAGCAAAAGTGGAGGGAGAATTCGGCCGCTTACAGGAAAAAGAAAGCATTTCAGGAGGTTTTAGTCAACATCAAAGAAGACATTATTGAAGTCATCCCAGAGCCAGCGCCATCCACTTCCTCTGCTCAACCTTATGGTGTTTTTTAATGGTCACTGAAAAATATGGACAAAATATTCTTGTATTCCTCTTTCTCAACTGATTATGAGTATGTCACTAGCCGGTGCCAAGGTCATTGGTACGATTCCCAGAAAATGCTAAAATCAATGTATTTAATGTCCTTTATGTCTGCCAAATGCATAAATGTAAATATTCTATTAAAAAAGTGAACTGCATGCAGTTTCTGACTGAAATACTAGCACATACATATTTTTCTATGTCGTCAGTGTAATAATTTCCTTAAAATTTACTTTAGATTATATAAATGACCAAGTATTTATACATTTTTATGCTCTTAATGAATTTTGAAATAAAAAAAAAAGTGAACAAAAGCAGTACCATGCAGTGTGCTTGTTTTGTTTTTTGTTTTTTTCATTGTCATAATGGAGTCTTCTTGATTGTAATGAGTGGGGGAAAACACACTAGAAATGATAAAGGAAATATGGCGGTTATCAACATACAAAAAGTTTAGAAAAATGCTTATATATATTAGTACTTTTAGCACAGATCAGTTGTTTCAAGTGTAACTATTTACATTATTTGGACACTTGTTTGTGAGAATCACCCAATGAAAATAGTTTGGCTCTAAGATTTTTCCAATAAATGTCATTAGTAAATCTGTGTAAATTCTTTCCAATCTGAAGTAACATGTATTTCTTTTTTCTACAAGAAAATTGCAATCACAGCAGGAAAGGAACAAGAAGAATAAGAGTGAAAATGAGGACATTCACAAAGTAAAGAAGGTCAGACACACTGAAGAAGTGGCACATGATAAACAACAGCAACAAACACGTAAGGGCATTTGAATGATCCACAGCTGTTTTGTTTAGTGGTAGTGGTTTATGAGTGGTTCCTTGTTTGTCCTGAACAGTTAAATTGCCTGCTTTTCTTCAGAAAAATCTTTCAGGTCACACAAATTCTGTGGTTTTTCAGCATTTTTGTGTATTTGAACCATTTTTAACAATGACTGAATAATTTTGAGATCCATCTTTTCACACTGAGGACAACTGAGGGACTTGTACGCAACTATTACGGTAGGTTCAAACGCTCACTGATGCTCCAGTAGGAAACACAGTGCCGGGGGTGAAAACTTTTGGAATTTGAAGATCAGTAAATTTAACTTATTTTGTCTTCTGTGAAACATGGAATTATCTTCTGTAGCTTTTGAAGGGCAGTACTAAATGAAATATATAGGCAAAATAACATTCTGTTCAAAAGTTTACACTCCTGGCTCTTAATGCTTTTGGAGCATCAGTGAGCATTTAAACCTTCTGTAATAGTTGCATATGAGTCCCTCAGGGTTCAAATACACAAAAAGCCTGAAAAGCCACAGAATTTGTGGGACCTTAAGGATTTTTCTGAAGAACAGCAGGACAAACAAGAAAAAAAAAAATTGTCAGATACTGTTTCACTTTTCTTTTAAACACAGGGTAAATAAAAACTGTAATTTTACATCTTTTCTAGAATCCAAAACAAACCTGGCTGACATTTGTTTGGATGACGTTCAGCATGAAGAGGAACTGTCTGAGAGCTACCCACCACATCATGATATTCACGGAAATCCACACGGCACAGGGGAGTATTTGTGTGTCGTGTGTCGCAGAAGATTTAGCTCACCAGGACTGCTGAAAATTCATCTGCGAGTTCACTCTGGAGAGAAGCCTTATCACTGCAACTTTTGTGGGAAGAACTTTAGACAATCAAGTCACCTGAACACACATGTCAGAATCCACACAGGAGACCTCACATCTGTCAGAACTGTGGAAAGACGTTTATCGACTCGAGCGCAAGAAACAGACACTTCAAAAAATGCATTCTTATCTCTCTGCAAGGACAATGAAATCACCTGTTGTTGTCTGTAGTTCACTGAATTGGAAATGTCACGGTAAATACGTTACTTGCAGGGCTGAAATGACAGCAGCATTTTTAAAATGGTGTTTCAATCGATAATGGATCGCCTGATCCATTGTCATTAACAACATAACCACTGCAAGAGTGATGCGTCAAGAACAGCTCCTCCTTCTGTCTTTAAAAAGATTTTCCCTTTTTTATTTCACCTGAACTCACTTACAGTGGAACATTTTCCACAGCAGGCCTAATTGAGGTTTTTGAAAAAATCTGAACTGAGGTATGGCTTACATTTTAACCATGTAATGCAGTGTTCATTTACTGAGAAAAAGCTGTTTGTGCTTCCAGATTTTCTTTTTTACTTCTACTTAGTATAAAATGTTTATTAGCTAGCTTATTTATAAGAAAATGTACTAATTTATTTATCACTGTTTTTTAAGCAAACAAAATATTGTATTTAATTTTTATGCATTTCTTTGGTCTCATTTTTCCACTGTTAGAATATAATGTAATGGGTGAATTTTTCTGTAAAATCTTAAATTACAAATTACTGTACGTCGTCTTCTATTTTATTATTATTATTTTTTACAGTCTTGTTTAGTTGTGAGGCTTATCTTCATATAGACAGTATTTTTTACAACTGAAAAATAAAAACCATGCAAAAAAAAAAAAAGTAATTAAAAGTTTTTTTTTTTTTTTTTTTTTTTTTTTTTTTTAGATTTATCCAATCCAGGGGCAGCAATTTGTTAAATTTAGCATATTAATTACAAAAAAGGACCAACCAGATCACAGTTCTTAAAACTTGTAATAAACATTTTGGTAATACTTTACAATAAGGTGTTAATTGTTAACATTAGTTGATGTATTAACTAACATGAACAATACATTTATTACACTACTTATTAATCTTTGTTAATAAAAATACATTTGTTCATTGTTTGTTTATGTTAGTTCACAGTGCATTAACATTAATGTTCACAAACACAACTTGTGATTTTAATAATGCATTAGTAAATTATGAAATTAACAAATTAATAAATGCTGTTGTGTGTATTCTTAGTTCATGTTAATAAATGAGCCTTATCATAAAGTGTTACTGACATCCAATTTTCACCCATTTTTTTCAAATGGATGTGACTACTCCGAATTTTCCTAATTGCAGTCAATTTAAAATCTAATTTTATCTATCTAAAAGCAGCTTCTAACTGGAATAGACTGATTTACTAGCTTTTTGTTGGCTGCTTTAACTATCTTAACCTCTAGGGGGCAGAAGTGATCCACTGTCCTCTTTATGATCCTATAAATTGTTTCAATGGCGTTCCTTTAAATTATAAAAAGGAAAATCACCAAAAGCAGACGTTTTCACATGCCATTCAGACAGCCTATGTCCCATGCCTTGTGTAATACGATTGCTAATGCAACGTATTAGCAGTCACATCTTGTCGAGACCTTTTCAAATGAAAAGCTTTGACTGTGAGCGCTACACCACGAACAATCCACACAACACATTTGCATTCACACAGCTCTAACGTCAATACTACAGTCAATAGAAATCTACATTACGATTAGCCTTGCTAACCCACATGCCTCCCGGCCTGTGAATGATGCTGGAAGAGTCATACAATCTGTTTACCGCGTAATGAATATACTGTGTTAGTAAACCACTGAAGAACCGTTCACCTACAGCCTCTTGAACTTTATAAACTCCCTAAATGAAAATTCGCATTATGGCGTTGTTTATTTAGCCTTGTGGTATTTCTTTCTGGTAAGTCGGTTTTGACCTTCAGGAGTACACAGAAATAAAGAAAATACGGACGAAAAAAAGAAGTTTTTTTTTTTTAAATGCTTGTGTAATTTCTCATCCGCACCGTTTCGTTATTGTGAGGGCCTTAGATAGAAAGCCATGTGAGGAAGGATGTTCTTGTTTAATGCCTGATAAAAAGAATTTAAATGATTCTATTAAACAAACAACAAATATTGCTGCAGGGACACAGATAACTTCACACTGGTCTGACCACATTAATTTATTTCACATGAAGAATGGAACAATAATCCACTAAGCTCATTAGTTTAAAATAACAAGCTCAGATAATAACACGTTTTTTTTTTTTTTTTGTATTTGTTGTTGTTGGTTTGGTATACTTAAGAGTTACGTCATCATTTGTTCATCTCTGGTCTGCTAGTCACTTTGCTTTCAGTCCAGGTCTTCAGCCCATGTCAAGGTCAATGGTATGTTTTATTATTATTATTATTATTGTATTTATTTTTTAGCTAAATGGCTGTATTTTCTAGAGGTGTTCTGACATTTTCTGACATTTTGACACTTTCCAACTGTGTGCATAATTTTGAAAACCGAAAAGAACACAAATCCTGCAGTAAACTCTCGGCCTGTAGCTCATTGGTATTTTCACTCGGCTGTTGGCTGTGAATCGCCTAAGGCACAGTTGAAGGGAAAAACACATTAAAGACCTCATAAAGTAGCTTTCTGAATTCTATATGTCCCTTTTTTATTTTTGCCTCTTAAAAAAAAAGCAAAAAGTGATAGATAGAGATAGATAGATAGATAGCATCTATCTATCTATATCTATCTATGCTATATATATACAAAGTGAAATAGCGTATTTTCTTATAGTGATGATAGATATAGCATCTATCTATATCTATGCTATATATATACAAAGTGAAAATAGCATATTTTCTTATAGTGATAGATGTACACAAAGTGCAAATAGCAATACACTATGTAAATATAGCAGTATTTTCTTTGCAATAACATTAGTTACATGCTATTTATACTGCTTAGTGCACCTATTATAAAACAGTATACAATAATAACGTATTGAGTGTATTGACCAAAAGCTCTTGCTACACCCCAACCCTAACCAATAAACACCCGTGAGGCACTTTATTTTCCACTTTTCGATCATTTTCCTTATTTTATTGAAAATAAATACTTTTCCACCGATATGTAATGTGAAAAGGGAGAAGAACGAGTTCCATAAAGGTGGATTCGAACTTGGGTCGATCGCGTCAGAAAGCCACCGCTACTTTTATGCCACTAGAGCTGTTTAGCAGGCGTCTTTCATAATATTGTCTAGTCCAACCACACGTTGGTGGGCGTAGCTATATAAATAGCCTCTGCCAACAAGGCGGGCTATTTACACTTAATGTAAATAGGCACTCCGAAAAAGAAAACGCAGCTGATGTCCTCATAGTATCACTGTAACATAGGCTTTTTTGAAGCCAGTTATATGCTATTATTTATAAGCTATATATAATACAGTATTTTTACAAGCTGTGCATGTGGTCAATATGAAGGGCGACTGAATTTATAACATCATCATGTTGTTTTCATTTATCCTAGGATTTTCTCTCTAATACCCAGGTTGTCTCTGGTCTGTTTTCCCCGCGGTCAGACCTCCAGGCCAATCAAACCCAAGGCCTCTCGTTCGCTGAAGCCTTGAAGTACCGTTTCTATGGCAACATCTGCCTGTTTGGTGAGTGGAGGACTGCGCCTAATTTTTCTTGCAATTAAGAGTTGAACTGCTGTACACAAAAGCCCTGCAGGCTTAGTTGTGAGCTCATACCTCAAAGGACTCGCGTTGTGGTTCACTGCTGCCGTTAGTCGACGAGACTTACACTGGATCAACACTAAAAGAAAAATCCACTTCATTTAGTCGTTCAGTACTGGCATGTGAACACGTGGAAGAAAGGTAAACTTATTTTAGCAAGTCTGATTTTTGAGACTTTGTACATGGTGAAAGTTTGTCTCTGTCGTGGCTCCCCCTCAGTCGTCAAAGAAGCTTCCAGCCATCCAGTCTCTCTAGGGTCCTGTTATCAGTGGGAGAAAGCATCAGTCTGAATAAGTCAGCCTGCTGATTGGGCTTGTGGGACTGCTGTCCAGAACTGTTTTCTGCCAATGGTGACTAACAGGCCATTAAGTGTTATTGTGTACTATTGTGTATTATTACGCTTTAAAAGTTTGGGGTCAGTCATTTCATTAAATTTTTTCAGAAATTAACATTTTAATTCAACAAGGATACATTAAATTGGTCTAAAGTGACTGTTTCATTATTACAGAAGATTTCTATTTCAATAAATGTATCACATATTCCACAAAAATATTTAGCAGCAAAACTGTTTTCAGCATTAGTAAACAAACGAATTGTCCGAGTCTCTAAAATGATCCAAACTTCCCATCACTACTACAAATCATGTCTAAGTTCATCGTCTGTGTACTCCGGCTAAAAAAGGTAGAGTATGGTGAAAAACTCCATCTTATTTTCTCCTACAACTTCAGAATCGCCCGACATTGCTGTACCTTTTTGTTTGTAAACAGCGTTTGACTTACTTGCACTTTCTTAGTCTTTGCGCGTTCCCTTTGTAAACACTGGGTCTGTAGTTCCGCCTACGTTCGGCGTGACCTTTCGACATGATTCAATAGTATGTGAACGCACATCCCAGAGCCTGTGCTACACAAGCTTTTGTGCTTAAAAAGTATACAAATTTTTATTTTTCGAAAAAAAAAAAAAAAATGACAGATCGTTTCACTAGATTCTTCCTCGGCTGGGATCATTTAGAGCCATTTGAAGCTGCATTTTACATTTTGGAAGTTCAAAATCGGGGCACCAATCAAGTCCATTATATAAGAAAGAAAGACATGAATATCTTGGATGACATGGGGGTGAGTAAATGATCAGGAACGTTTTATTCTGAAAGTGAACTAATCCTATATAGAAGGGTTATTATATAGAAGGGTTGAATTGGATTGTGCACAAGTCGGTCTAGAACCTGAGCCATGCACATGCTTCTCAGACATTTTTTCTTTTTTCTCCCAACTCAGATATCACATAATCTGACCTTAGGTTACTGATTAATGGATGATTCTATAAAAGTTAATGTGAAGCACTCTTATGGTCCAGTCTGACTCGATTAATATTCACTCTTGTGAATGTGCTGCCCTCTTGCTGCCTGCCAGCTATAAAAAGAGAAGCCAAACCGGTTAACAGGATCAGCCTTGAGTCCATGACACACCAATAACCAGTCAGAGAGAAAGGGTGAGAATTCTGTACCACATTCACAACGTGTATGAGAGCAGTATCTTCTCCATCTCATTCAGGAGTAGTTCTATTTAATTACCTGTGAAATATTTAATCAAGGTTGGCTCCATGAAGACCCCAAGAAATCAACATTTTCATTTTGTGGATTTCTGTTTCCTTTTTTTTTTAAACTTAAAAGCCTCTTTTATTCTAACCTACTCCTTAGTTAACAAAAATAACAAAATGGGTAAATGTATATAAAATGTACAGAAGCAGCTGTACAGAGATGTTTGCAAAAGCAGAGATTGCAGGTTGGATACAAGCCGAATTGTTGGCTGCAACCCAAACACACAGTGACAATATCACCCAAACATATTATTACTGATAGATCGGAAGCCTGTAATTGTCAACATCTGGTCTTTCAGATTTTTTTTAAACTATTAAAAATTCAAAAGATACCTGTTTGTCATATATATGCACTGCCATTTAAAAATGTTGTTAGATTAGTACAGTGTATTATTTTTATTTGTGTATTCATTTATTTATTTTTTTAAAGTATACTATTTTGATTTTCTTTTATTAAAAGTATTTTATGCTCACAAAGGCTGCATTTAATTCATAAAAATACAGTAAAAACAGTAATACTCTGAAATAATACAATTTAAATGAACTGTTTTCTATTTGATTTAGTGCTGTCAAATTGATTAACCACAATTAATCACATCCAAAACATGTTTCATTTGTTTACATAATATATGTGTGTACTGTGTGTATATGGACCACAAAACCGGTCATAAGGGTCAATTTTTGGGAATTGAGATTTATACATTATCTGAAAGATGAATTAAGCTTTCCATTGATATGTGGTTTGTTAAAATAGGGCAATATTTGGCTGAGATACAACTATTTGAAAATCTGGAATCTGAGGGTGCAAAGAAATAAAAATACTGAAAAAATCACCATTACAGTTCTTAGCAATGCATATTACTAATCAAAAATTGTGTTTTGATATATCTACAATAGGAAATTTACAAAATACCTTCATGGAACATGATCTTTATTTAACATCCTAATGATTTTTGGCAAAAAAAGAAAAATCGATAATTTTGACCCATACAATGTATTTTTGGCTGTTGCTACAAATATATCTGTGCTACTTAAGATTGGTTTTGTGGTCCAGGGTCACAAATCTACATAAACGTAACCCAAAAGATCATCACACAAGATTTTCACACAAGTCCTGAAAGTTGACAAAGCGAATCCAATCAAACGAATGAGACAAAAAAAATATACTTTGTCATTTATTCTAGAAAATGATCCAGTATTACATATCTGTGAGTGGCAAAAGTATGTGGATCTCTAGGATTAGCAGTTAATTTGAAGGTGAAATTAGAGTCCATCTCTTCAGAGGTGTATTTAATCAATGGGATGACTATCCAGTGTCAGTACGTGCCCTGTTTTATTTAAAGAACAGGGATCTATCAGTCAGATTATGTTTGTAGAAGTGAATCATGGCACGAACAAAGGAGATCTCTGAGGACCTCGGAAAAAGATTTGTTGCTCATCAGGCGAGAAAAGGTTACAAAACCATCTCTAAAGAGATCACAAATCCACAGTCAGACTGATTGTGTACAAATAGAGGAAATTCAAGTCCACTGTTACCCTCCCTAGGATTAGTCAACCAACAAAAGCAAGACGTGTAATAATCTATGAGGCTGCAAAGGACCGCAGGCTAACTTCTAAGCAACTAAAGGCCTTTCTCACATTGGCTAATGCTAATGTTCATGAGTACACCATCTGGAGAACACTGAACAACCATGGTGTGCATGGCAGAGTTGCAAGAAGAAAGCCTAAAGATCATGTAGATATGCCAGAGGACTATCAGAGAAATGTATTGTGGAAGAATGAGACCTTTTTGGTTTATATGAGAAGCGTTATGTATGAAGAAAGAAAATGTTGTATTCCAGCATAAGAACCTCATCCCATCTGTAAAACATGGTGGTGGTAGTATCATGGTTTGGGCCTGTTTTACTGCATCTGGACCAGGACAGATTGCCATCATTGATGGAACAATAAATTCTGAATTATACCAGCAAATTCTAAAGGAAAATGTCAGGATCTGTCAGTGAACTGAATCTCAAGAGAAAGTGGGTCATGCAGCAAGACAATGATCCCAAGCACACATGGTTAAAGAAGGACAAAGTTAATGTTTTGGAAAGTCAAAGTCTGGACCTTAATCCAACTGAAATGTTGTGGAAGGAGCTAAAGCAAGCAGTTCAGGAGGAAACCCACCAACATCACAGAGTTGAAGCAGTTCTGTACTGAGGAATGGGCTAAAATTCCTACAATTCCTAATTGGCTGTGCAGGACTGATCAGCAGTTACAAAAAACTTTACTTGCAGTTATTGCTGCAAAAGGGGGTCACACAAGATACTGAAAGCAAAGATTCACATACTTTTGCAACTGACAGATATGTAACACTGGATCATTTTTCTCGATAATGTATATATTTTTGTCTCATTTGTTTAAATTGACTTTTTTTACGTATTTTAAATAAGTTTCTAATGCTCAGGCTGTGCTTATTTGATCAAAAATACAGAAAAAAAAATTTATATTGTAAAATATTATGATGTAAAACAACGTTCTTCTATTTTAATATACATTAAAAATCGAATCTATTTCTGTGATCAAAGCTGAACTTTTCAGCATCATTACTCGAGTATTAAGTGTCACATCATCCTTCAGAAATCAAATATACTGATTTATTATCAGTGCTGAAAACAGTTGTGTTGCTTAATATATATATATTTTTTTGGACCTGTGATACTTTTTTCAGCATTCTTTGATGAATAAAAAGTTATATATAGAAATGTTTTCTAACAATATACACTATTGTGCAAAACTTTGGGGTCAGTACATTTTTATTCTTTCTTTTTTTGAAAGAAATTAATATTTTTATTCACCAAGGATGTGTTAAATTAATAAAAAGTGATAGCATAAATTTACATTGTTAGAAAAGATTTATATTTTGAATAAATGCTATTCTTTTAACTTGTTATTTATCAAAGAATCCTGATGAATATAATATGTATATTATGTAAACAAATGTTTATTTTGGATTAGATGCAATTAATTACGAATAATCAATTTGACTGATTGATTTTTACATTTTTTCTGTGATGACAAAGCTGAATTTTCAGCATCATTACTCCAGTTTTCTGTGTCACTTGATCCTTCAGAAATCATTCTAATATGATGATATTTTGGTCTAGTAACATTTCGTATTATTATCAATCAGTGACAAGAGCAGAGATGTATTACTGGTCCCAGTTGCTGAATAAAAGCAGTAGGGCTAGTCACAGCCATCTGTGTTTTGAGTTTGACTCACTTTGTACTTTAAATGGCTCATGAGTGGCATGACTTTTTGCCCAAACAGCAGCACTTATTTTCTCTGTCTCTCTCACACATATGAGCATCTGTGCTTTCACTCCCATACTGGAAAGTGGGAGACAGTTGCACGTGTCACTAGCCATGGATAGTTGCTAGGCTACTGTGCTGGCGGAGGCCTGAGGCCTGCAGTGCTTCTGTCAATGGGAGGAGTTGACCTCTAAACTCTGGGTGATGATGAGCTGGGTGCCAGCTTTACTGCATCACAGAAAAACAGGTTGCTGAGAGTGATTCTTGTTTTTACATGCGTTGTTTTAGAACCACTGTTTTAGTTTCACTGTTAAAAGAGGAATAAGGGCCTTTTTTTGAATTACAGCTAGCTAAATCCACCTCTCTATTTCTCATTCCACTTAGGAATAAACAGGAAATATTCTGACATGTTTTTGATGTAAAAAAATAAAGAGAAAATCCGAATAATGCTTTATTTAGTGGGCAAAAACACATACCCCTTACTTCAAAGGAGGTGGAAATCGAATTTCATTTGACATACTGAATAATTCATCTGCCTGTGTGTATCTGCTTAATTATATGCTAAAGGAAAAACTTGACGTCAATGAAAGGAATTTACACTGATGCCACATTCATATATAACACGGATTACGTGGCCCATGGGATGGGTAGCAACTAGCCTCGTTTTCAAGCACAAATCTTATTTATCCAGCAAATGACAGGTACAGGCCAGGGTGACATCAGATTTGATCTCTAGGAACATATTTCTCATGAATGCTGGGCAAATGTGAAATTAAAGGTGATGGGTTCATATGAGTATATCTGAGTATATACATGAGTATATCTGTAAAACAACAAAGCTGCTTGTTTTGGCCACTTATTTGATTAGTATCATTTAGTGATTAGTATTATAGTATTTACATTCCATGTTATACAGAATATATATAAATCATTACAATGGAAGTAACACACACACATACACACACACACACACACACACAAACATACAGTGGAGATCAAAATTAGAGAACAATTTATGAACACTTGAGGAGAAACTACTTAACCCGTTTTGCTGTGTGACAGGCAGCACTGTCTTGCATTAAAATTGCAGGCTGATTGGGAGATGCTTGCAGGGAAGGCACCGCATGTTGCTGAAGGAGTTTCTGATAAACATCTGAATTCGCCCAACTGCTGCTGCAGAAAGCATCTCCCAAACAATGACACTTCCTACTCTACTATTCACTGACTTCCTTACGCACTTGGGATTCAGTCTTTCCCTAGTTTAATGACAAACATAATATTTCCCATCAGACCAAAATAAATTAAACTTGCTTTTCTAACATGGATGACCAGCGTTTTTGGGGGACTTGAATGAGTTAGTGACATCGTAAAGATGCAATATTCTTGAAATCACATTTTTGGAATGACCAACTTCTCTTGCTATGCCTGCTATTGGCCTTCATCTATAATAATAATTTATTACATTTATATAGCACTTTTCTGCTTTTCTAAGCTCTCAAAAGTGCTCTTTGAGTGTGACAGCAGCCATAGTGTGCCAGAATGCCCACCACACACCAGCTTATTGGTGTGAAGGTAGTCGCAGCCTCAGATGCCATGGAACGTTGGCTAAACGTCTGATGCATAAGGCACACTTAGCTGGAAACACTTCAGGAGTTTCGAAGTCGCCATTGGATTGGTTAGATTATACAGGATTTCATGGAGATGTGCGTGTCACGTTCTTTAACGTTCCACCTGAAAACAAAAATCCTGGGGCGCCAAACCCCCTCATGAAAGAATAAAGCTGTTGTGTTTACATCTGTGACAACGAGTGCTTATACGGATCAACTAAACGCAGGATTTTCAAAAGTATGTGAAAAATGTAAATTTTGCAGCATAGAATCTTTAAAACATGTCAGAGAGTTTTACACACCGGTCTGTTATTGTGGCGACACTTCCACCCGCCTAAACATGATGCGGCACAAAAGGAAATGTGATTGATTGCTGTACCTGTCAGTCATATGGCCTCTTGGGCAGTCCTTGGCCATTCAAAGCGGCCAAAGTTCCCAGACCTTCTGCCGTCAGACATCCTGGGATTTTTAATGACCACAGAAAGTCAGGACCTCAGTTTAACGCCTCATCCGAAGGATGGTGCTTTTTGACAGTATAGTATCCCTATTACTATACTGGGGCGTTAGGACCCGCACAGGGGGGGCATCACTAGGTTTTCCCAAAAGGTCTCCCATCCAAGTACTGACCAGTCTCAACCCTTCTTAGCTTTAGTGCGCGACCAGTCTTGGGCTGCAGGGTGATATGACTTCTGGGCTAGACAACCTGCTGTCGAAGTGTTTCAGTCACTTTAGGACGGCTCGCCATCTTGCAAAGATACTGAAAACTGGAAAGTTAGGCTGCCAGTTAAATATGATTTTTAGATAATTAAGGAAAATAGCACTATACTTAACTCTTTAATTTAATGCTTAAAAACTGCGCTTTTACTCCTGCTAGGATAACTTTAAACAGGACTAAATCAGTGACCTCAAAATTTAGGAAATTAAAGGATGTTCTCTAGTTTTGATCTCCACTGTATTTATAGATAGATGATACAAAATAGTTACATATTATGCATATTTACACTATTATTCAAAAGTCTGAGCCCTTTATTTAGCAAGCATGCATTAAATTGATAAAAATTCTATAATATTACATACAAATTTTATTTCAAATAAATGCTGTTCTTTTAAACGCTAGAAATCAAAGAAATGTAGTTTCCACAAAAATATTACACAGCACAACTGTTTTTGGTGTTAGTGTCTTGAACACTAATGCTGCATATTAATGATTTCTGAAGGATGATGTGACACTGAAGACTGGGAGTAATGACGCTGAAAACTCAGTTTTGTCACCACAGGAATAAATTACATTTTAAAATATATTAAAACTGAAGATGGTTTTTAAAAATGATACATTTCAGTGTTCCTTTATGAGCTGCAAGTAACTGCACTGAAAGTAAAGAAACAGTAAAAAACAGAACAGTCTTTCAAATTCAGTCTTTTGACTTCCACGGCAAAAAAAAAAAAAAAAAGTCACACAGGTTTGGAAGGACACGAGGGTGAGTAAATGATGACAGAATTTTCATTTCCACTGTTATCATGTGTCACGCAAGAACAGACAAAATAGATAAATAGATTTTAAAACACCTAAGATGTTACATGAAAGATACTGACCTTTTTCTGAAGAAAGATATGAAATGTTTCCAACAAAGCCGAAGTACCAAATGATATCTGGAGATGTAACAAACTCCATGGACACTGAAGAGAGATTCAGACGTCCTAAAAACAGAGGAAAAAAGTGTGTAATAGACACAATTTTGCACAGTGGGAGATATGACGGACATGCAGTACCAAATATAATGCCCAGGGGGAGCTGGCATTCAAAGGACCAAGTGATTAAATCATTTTAGCCAATGCAATGCTGCAACATGTATTTGTGAAATGCCTTATTTCACGCCTAGATCACTGCGAAGCACTATGGATAAACAAATGTGTCTGTCATTTTGCACAGTAGGACAAGTTTATCAACATCCTTGTTGATCCAGAAACATTTCTCACAACTCAGATTTTAGTGATAGGAAAAGTTCAAAGTTGAGGGGTTCAAAAATATTTGTATTGGCTATATATTTAATCTGCAGGAATCTTAAAAAGGAATGTTCTTGGTGCATAAACAAAAAAGGATAAATCCAGAAAAAACATTACATTTACCTTTCAGTGTTCTCTCAGTGTCACCTGTTTGCATAAAGCAACAGGACTCTTTCTCAATTCTCTGAGAAAGTGGCATTACGCAATAGACCTGCAAAGACAAACCCGATAGCTCATGCACGGAGGTCTTAGATTGACTAAAAAACACTGTTTAATGCAATTGTCCTTCCTTACACTCACCCCTATGGCCATTTAGAAAAACTCATCCTGCTATTGGATTGCAGCAGCCCCTCCACCTGAGAAAGATTCTCTGCAATTGCCATGGAAACTGTCTGAAAAGAAACCAGCAGCATTAATACCTGTTGCCATTTTCTCTCCCTCCTACATCTACATCCACATAACGGTAGAAACGGCAACAACAACATCAACAACAAACTCGCATTGGCAGGAAAAAGCTCCAAGCAGCTGCTGCATGCCAAACTGAGGTTACACATATTAGGCTATGCATATGTGAGGGGGTGGGCCCTGCTTTAACACGATAAGCAAACGAACAGATCCGCTCCGATGCTGGTGGTACATCCATGCTGGTAAATCCAATAAATGTTCTTAATAGGGTATAAGAGGACTACGTTATCTTGCTTGAAATTGGGAGCAGGCAAAATTATTCCCAAATGATCATTATGCGAACACATAATATATCTATGCTTGTGGCGTGCAGCTACTTCCCGAGAAGATATAGTCCAGGGTTTCACCGCCTCATCTCCCTAATAATGTGAAACATTCATCTAATGCTAAAGACAGAACTAGCCCAATCCTCCAACATCAGCTTCTATTTTATTATGCTGGAAATGCTGCTTACTGGAATTGGTTATTACTTTACCTGATTACTTACTACATGGTGTTTTGGAATACTTGATTTTGATTGGTCAGTCATGGCATTCAGTGGTCAGATATTTTCTAATGTTCTCGGGTGTCCATGGCAATGCTCTATATCAAATTACTGAAATTTGCACTATTTTCATGTCTCTCGTACTGAACCACACCATGGACTCGCTCATTCTTGTTTCATACAAATGCAACTAATGGCATCTTGTGTCAGGGTTATCATAGTTAAAATACTGTGATAAAGTTGCTGTTTTCATCTTGTTACTAGGCTGATTATTTTGTAGCCTACATTGTAGTGGACTATTTTTGGTTGCACTTTTTTTTTTTTCAATAGTCCACTTCAGACATTCTACTAACTATAAGTAACTTTGCAACTACTAATTAGGGTGATTAGACAGCAAAACAGCGATTACTTTCACCAGCAGAAAGTACTATGAGCTAGGGGTGCCGCTATGGTTTCTGGACCCCCTGGACTAGAGCTGAAGATCTTTGCCCGAACCCGACGAAACCCGACGGGACCTGACGGTTTCGGGCTTAATTTCTATAATTTTACACGGGCTCGGGCTTGCGCTCCGGCTTGCGCGGTAAATGAGCGGTCATGTGATGCGTTTTGATTAGCGTGAGAAAGATGCGAAAATGGATGCTGAGGAGATGAAACGGAGACTTGCCTCTGGTGATTATGTTTTGGCAAAATTAGGACCGCACTGAAGCTACAGTGGATTCAATCATTTTCCACCACAAAAACATGTAGCCTAATCTTGGTGAGTAAAGGTTTTTAAAATTATAACTAAATATTAATTGAGTCTTAAATGCATAATCAAAATATACTTGTCGGGCTCGGGCCGGATTCTGTTGGGCTCGAGCCCTGTTGGGCCTAACTTTTAAGGCCCGATTACAGCTCTACCCTGGACAGCATATTAACCGGGGCCCCTGTATTCCCGGGTAGAATTCCGTAGAATTTCAGTAGAAATTACTTTATACTTACTTTGTCAAAATCTTAACTACAGTCAGAAAATGTTAAAATATTTGTTAAAGGAGAAGCTCACTTCCAGAACAAAAATTTACAGATAATTTACTATGTTTCAGGAATTATCTCCATATAGTGGACTTTAATGGTGCCCCAAGTTTAAACGTCCAAAATGCAGTTTAAATGCAGCTTCAAAGGGCTCTAAATGATTACATCTAAGGAAGAAGGGTCTTATCTAGCAAAACCATAAGTCATTTTCGAACTCCCCAACTTCAAAATCGTCCCAAATCGCAGCAAAAGTACTTACCGAGTGTGTACAAAGTGAAGATCAACCGCCCTTTACAAAAAAGGTAAAATAGTGATGTAGGACGTTTTTGACGTTTCAAGAAAATGAGACAGGAGTTTTTCGACATACCCTAACTGTACTGACCCAGATTACACGGAGTATGCATGCACATCACAGAGACGAGACAAGACGAGCATTTGAGGAATTTGTTTCGAAAATGAACGATCGTTTCGCTAGATAAGACCCTTCTTCCTCGGCTGGTATCGTTTAGAGCCCTTTGAAGCTGCATTTAAACTGCATTTTGGAAGTTCAAACTTGGGGACACCATTTAAGTCCACTATATGGAGAAACTGACTAGTCACAAATGAGCGACCTGTGGAAAAAATAAGTCTAGAGCCCTGGTCAGTCTGCGTCAGATTCTGAAGCAGTGGCGGCAATAATTAAGGAGCGGCAGCCAGCCTGCCACTATTGAGTTAATTATTTACATTGTAGAAACCCAGATTAATCCTCTGTTTTATCGATGTTTGTCGCCTTTCGTAGGGAAAGTGAGGGGGATGGATCGGGTCACTATGAATCTGGGGGGTCATCTCCCCCTCCGTCGCTAGTGTCATCTGCGCCCCTGTTGGGGGTGCATCAAAATAAAGTGTTAGCAGATATAAAGCACACAGTCTACTATACACTCTAATGATTGCTAGTTGACATGTAGATACTTGTATTTCTTACAGAAAGATTTGACACTCCTAAAAATAAGGATTCAAAAGGGTTTGATGCTACAGAAGAACCTTCTGGCTTCCCTAAAGAACTTTTCAGTGAACAGTTCTTAAAAGAACCAGTTTTTCTTAGCGCAAAGAACATTTTAATAATCTAGAGAAACATTTTCCAGTATAAAGAACCTTTTGTGGAATGGAATGATCACTTCACTTTTAAAAATAATGGTTCTTTATTGGCATCTACGGTTCTATGAAGAAACTATAACATCCATGGAACCTTTCAATTCCGCAAAAAATAGAAAAAAAGTTCTTTAGATTATTCATATTTTCTTCATACTGAAACTTCAAATATTTTACAAGACTTTAAATATTAACTGATAATTGTCACTTGAAGTTAATCTTCATAAAATGATTAATAACTTATTTTCACAGCTTTAAGATGACAAATTAGACGTAACTATAGTTTATGCCCAAAGATGAAACAGCTATGTCATCCATACAAAGAAGGAGCCATCAGAAACCTGTTGTATCTGTACAGGAAAAAAGCGACTGAAAGCTAAAAAACACTACACGACTTTTAACATTAGAACAGATTTTTTTAAAACACCAGGCATCATACACATACCAACTTTGTAAATAGTCACATGGGAAAACTGGCCATAATACACTAAATGACTGAAGATCACACTACCAAACTTTAAATACCTTGGGATCACAACAAACTCACACAGAAACATGCACGTTGTTGCTAGGAGATGCATGACAAAGGAAAACAATATGTGTTCTGAAACTGTCTGAAAATATCAAACATGTTTGATCTGTGACTATCGTACACTACGCGATTTTCTATGAAATCTGTCGACTGAAATCTGCAGACTGACTCTGACCTTTGGCAACTTGTGTCAACTTCTCCAGACTGTAAATTGGTGGAAAATTGGGGTAAAAATCATGTAGTGTTGGTGTATTCCAGGCTTAGGAGAATATAAATAAGTTGACCTCCATTTAATAAGAGGCTTAATAATGAGGCTAGTTCCTGTGTTTATCCCCATTAATTAAATGTTTTATTGGTTTGTTTTGTTACTTGATTTTTTAATATGTGTTACTTAGCTGAATGTGGACTAGTCTAGATGTTGCAATGCGTTTTTTCGATTATTTTTTGAAAAGGATGTTTAAAACGAAACAAGAATTTTTAAATAAAACATGATGTGAGCTTATTGGGAACAGGGGTGTGCTTAAAGGGTACAAAAATGTACAATGACCGACTGAATGTACATGAGCATGACATTTTAAATCCTATGGGGCAGTGTTTAATTTTTAGCATGTCCTTATCATGCTGAGTCTAGGTGACATTTACATCAATTGATTTTAAGCAACTCAATATGCGGGGACAGTTCCTTAACACATATCTATACGCTCACAAAAATGTTCACAAATTGTACTTTTAGGGGTACAAGTTTCTTACAGGAGCACCTTTGTACCTCATTTACCCCAGTAGGTCCATGGTAAACATCTCCAGGAAACATATTACTACTCTGAGATACTAACATGTCCATTTAAGAGGAAGATAAGATATAGGGTACCGTCTCAGTGGCAAGCTGATTTTTCTTACTTCTGTCCTGGAAGTATGTTTTTTTTTTTTTTTTACAGAGAACTTGCCCAGGACAATTAGTATTTAAAGGATTTATGTGCTCTTAGGATTTTTTAGCCCACATTATCTCATGTATTGCCTTCATTCTGTTTTTGAAATGCTAATAGATGGTAATTATTAAAATCAGCTAGTGGTTTGGGGCAATTTCAGAGCTCTGTGTGTGTAAGCATTCTGGCTTAATATTACAAATGAGTGTTTTTGGGCACAGGTACAAATGTCTCTGTACAGGTCAGTGATGAAAGGTCTGACTAATGATGTATACATAAATGATATCTAATCATCAAGGCTAAATTGACCAAAATTCCCACAGCCTAATAGTGTAAATAAAATGGCATAATTTTTCTTTTGGGTATTCCAGTAGTGTAATTTTTTTTCATAGGAACCATCTCATAATGTGTTAAGGGTTCACAAATTTATTTGTTCTGATCTGAGCTTTCTGTTCTCAGCAGCACTATTCATTTTCCAGCAAATGGGAGGTAGCTGCTTAAATTAAATGAACACAGTGCAGATGGTTTCATGAGAATACAAATTGACCTCTCTGTGTCCATCATGTTTATGGAAAATAAATACTTGATTTGCTCAATTATTTGAATATTTTAGGTCAGTCACCTTCCCCGCAAACCATCGTCTGTATCATTTTGATATGTGCAGAAGCACAGCTGTTGAAGCCTCTCTTTTCTAAAGAAAAACAGGGCCTGATCTGTCAGATTTTCTTGACTATGTGGTTTTCTCAAGTGTATATATAAAAGCAACAAGTGCTAAAAAACTAACTCACTAATTAGTTGGTGCTTGTGCTGGGAACCATAGTTTAAATCCAGCTGGTGCTGGAAAAAAAAAAAAAGTTTTAAACTCCAGATGTTACCAACTTTCACAACTTCCTAATAGCTCATCTGTTGAATTGTTTGTAAAAAGAAGCGACAGATGATATTTTAAAAAATTGGGAAATGAAGGCTTAGGCTAAATGTCATCTGCATATTTTATCTAAAATTAAGTTGAGGTGAATTAATAAAAATATGATAATAAAAAAAAACAGTAAATAAATAATTTTATAAACAATAATTTATCTAATAATTTGTCACATTTACAATAGTTATTTTTTTCTCAATTTTTATAAAATATTTTTTTAAAAATATGTTCACTCTGTCACCCACTCAGGGTTTTTTTTTTCATGCCTTCTTTTTCTGTTTTCATTTTATCCTGAAAAACAGATTACTGTGCCAGTTTGTGTGGAACGCCATCTATCAAATGGAGGCTTGATCAGGTATATGGATCGATTCAATTCACTTTCATGCCCTTGTTTCAGTGACCTCCATGGTCAAGAGCTTTGTAGTGTAGCAAACTCCATAATGCTGTGAGCAGCTGTAGCTTTATCATATCATCTAAATTACACAGAGGAATTACTGGGTATCCAAAAGGGAAAAAAAAAGAGTGAAGCCAACGTTTTGTAAATACAGAAAATTAATTAGTGACTTACAAATTGTATCATAACTGTTTCTTATTAGTATCACATCATAACTTTTCATTGTTTAACATTTTTCAAAATCCTAAACTTCGTTCAGTAAAAGTCTGACTGAGACGTTTAAATCTGACTGCGCATGTGTCTACCCAAGACTATAAAGATAGATGGTGGTTGGAATCTCATGAGCAAGGGCCAAGACAGAGTCTCAACTACCCTAAATCTTTCTATGTCCCCCTCACATCACCCCTTCCAAACTAAGCAGCTTCACGTCTGTCGACGGTGTGTGCATTAAAGCGACGAGGTAGAAAGGGACCATTTGAAGTTGATACATGTTGCTCTTGTGGGAACGCCGCCCCTTTGCAATTTAGTAGAGAAAAAAAGAAAGAGAGAGGAATAGCGGTACAAAAAGCAGAATACATTTCCATTTAATCTGTCGATATAGAGTCATCTCTCCAGGGGAGCCTTTGATCTGAGATGCAAAGCTTTATTTCACTGTCAGTAGGTACTGTGTAATGCTGTCTGGATAGTGTGCAGTGAGATTCAGACAGGAGACATACACACACACACACACAAATGAACAGACCAAAGTTCACACAGATGTTGGAAACTAAAACTTTTTAAAAATGCTCTCCCAAAATCCAAATGATAGAGTCCTGTGGCTTTTAGAACAATGTGAGTCTAAACATATCCACTTACAATAACAGGCAATGCTGTACCAGCATGAGTCACCAAATACTGGTCAAGTGAATTGCCAATGGAAGATTGCCAACAGAGGAGACTTCTGTTTTTATCTGCATTGTTTACTAACATTTGATCATCGTCCAATAAAAGGCTCAACAATAATGTTGTACATAGTGCACTGTTATGTAGATCCCTATGATTTCCGCAATGTGGAAACCACAAACGTAATTGTGGAATCCAGTCATAAAAATGTAATTTTCTGTATAACACGGAATGTCACAGAACTCGAAGAAGTTCGGATGAATAAATCAAAACTAGCTCAGTACACTTAACGCATTTCTAAATATTACGCTGCAAAATACTATTAAATATGAATCCTGCATTTTCTGTGTGTCTCTGTGTGAATGAATGGCGCAGAAGCGTGATTTTCTTTACTACACACTTACTGAAGTGCGCATGACGCTCGCAGTGTTTTCAGCCTTTGCTGCCTCAATATACAAGTACATGAAAACATGAACATAATCTCTACTGCTCTGAGAGTCACTTTATGAGCATTTTGCCATTTTTTGTGAGAACTATCATCATATCATATACAAACAAAAACTTAAATGTCTTCACAGCAAAGTTCAGTTTAACTTGAGGAAATTGTGACAGAAATATATGACTTAATGAAATGACAGTACTACTACTATTAAAATGAATATTAAAACATTATTTTTAAGGAATATTTATTTACCAGAATTTATTTACCAGAAAAATGTAAATACACAACAGTATTTCTAAAAATAATTAAATAAAAACAATAATAATAATAATAATAATAATATTTTTTTTAATAAAATGAATTAATTGAGATGCTTTTGATTATTACAATTTAAGAAAACCATTAAAATGGAATCCAAAAAATAATAATAAAAAACAAAACAAAAATAAAACATTTCATAGGTCCTTTAAAATGTACTTCTTGTTAAACTTATAATAAAAGGCTATTAAATTGTCAGTGTTTTATGATTTCAATTAATTAGATGTGCTTTTTGATTAATATTTCTTACTTTCATAGGGCCTTAGTTATATCAAAAGAATAGCTCAACCAAAAATGACAATTTGCTGAAAATTTATTCCATCCAAGATGTACATGAGTTTCTTTATCAGAACAGATTTGGAGAAATTGATCAGTTCACCACTTGCTCACCAATGGATCCTTTGCAGTGAGTGGGTGCTATCAGAATGAGAGTTTAAACAGCTGAAAAAACATCACAATGAGCCACAAGTAATCCACAAGACTGCAGTCCATCAATTAAAGTCTTGTGTGTATTTGTAAGAAACAAGCTGTTTTCAAGCCATTCATTAAGCCATTTTAACTTTAAATCATCGATTCTGGCCAAAATGCGAGTACATCGTCCATCTCTGGTTGTCCTTTCACATTAAAATCCATCAACATATTTGTTTAAACTAAATGGCTTTTTCACTGGAGAAAGCTACAGTATATTATGGATAGAGGACTAGTTCGTAATGGTTATTACAAAACACAGATTTTCATTTCACAAGATGTTTACTGATGGACTTTCTGGATTTTTGTGTGGATTACTGTAATGTTTTTATTAGCAGTTTGGACTCAGATTCTGGCAGCACCCATTCACAGGATCCATTGGTGAGCAAATGATGTAATGCTAAATGTTTCCAAATCTGTTCTGATAAAGAAACAAACTCATCTACATCTTGGATGGTGTGAGGGTAGTGAATTTTCAGCCAATTTTCATTTTTGGGTGAACTATTCCTTTAATTCTGATGCTTCTGTCTTCATGGCATGCTCAGCTATACTGTAACAGCTGTACTGTTTTATATATTATAAAATAATCTGTGATATAGTGGACTTTAATGGGAGCCAATGGGTGGAAGGTCTAAATTGCAGTTTCAATGCAGCTTCACGATCCCAATAAGGAATAAGGGTCTTATCTAGCAAAACAATCGTTCATATTCTAAAAAAATAAATAAATAAATAAAATAATTATATACTTTATAACCACAAATGCTCGTCTTGCACTGTGATGCACATCCGCAACTTCCAACTCACATTGGAAAAGTCACGCACATTTAGTTCTTCATGACAAGCATTGTGGTTAAAGTATATATATATATATATATATATATATATATATATATATATATATATATATATATATTTTTTTTTTTTTTTGAAAATGACAGTCGATCGTTTTCGCTAGATAAGACCCTTATTCCTCAGCATGGATCATGTAGAGCTGCACTGAAACTGCAATTTGGACCTTCAATTTGGACTGCAATTTGGACCTGTAGATCCCCTTTAAAGTCCACTATTATGGAGAAAAATCCTGGAAGGTTTTCCTTACAAACCTTAATTTCTTTTCAACTGAAGAAAAAAAGACATGAACGTCTTGGATGACACTGGGGTGAAATCAGGAAATTTTTATTCTAGAAGTGAACTGATCACTTAATAGAAAATACATCCTGGGAGCATAACTGAGTCTTTCAGTTAAAATCACTTAAATATAGTTTACCCTTCACAAAAATATTCTAATTTAAGAAAAGATTTGAAATAGAAATTTAAGTTTAGTTACTTAAGAATAAAATATATATATATATTTTTGTTTTACGCCAGGAACAAACATCCTTGGAAAAAGTATTCAAAAAAAAAAAATAAAAATAAAAATAAATAAATAAATAAATAATGTTAAAGCAAGTTCACATTGTTCTGTGCTCTATTCAATTGTAAATTCACTTGTTTGTGAAAGCCAGGCCAGCACTAAATACAATTTGCTAAAAAAAATTAATAAATAAATTTTAAAAAATCTCTGCCAAATATCTGTTATACTTGCCAAGAACAATGCTTGTGTCTTAGTGTTATGTGTTTTAAGCGAAATGAGTTGTTCGTGTTTAATATTCTGTAGGGATTTAGAGTATTTGTTATGTTGCAGTTTTTGGGGTTATGATTGTGGTGAAGACAGGAACTTGTGCTCAGGTTGAGGGTGAGTTACTGTACATGCAGATTATGCTGTATGTTGGTTTAATTATAGAGCAATTACTGAGAAAATGCCAGTATAATGATAAGTTGCTTTTTCTTCATGCTTCCCAGTAACACTATATTTTATGTAGCTTTTTTTTCTTTTTCAGACATTATAAGAATGCTAACAGTTAGTAGTTAACTGCATAAGATTTAATACAGCTGCTTTGTAATGTCCAATTTCAGTTCTGTTTGGTTTCAGCTACACAATATATAGTAGCTAACAGTTAAAGTCAGTGATAGAACTGTTCGTAATTTTTTTTTTTTTTAAGAAGAATAGTTATTTTGGACTACGTGGTGCCGATCATCGCATACATCATATGATCCTTTTGCTCTCTGGGATTTTGCGTTTTAACCCATGTCCATCACATTCAGCTCATGCAATTGTTCAGTTTTGAGTGGCCTGTTATCAATAATAGCCACTGTCCTCTGACCGACATGTTACACATTACCTGAGGGACGCAGCTCTTGTGAAACCCCTACAATTACGGCTGTGACTGGGTTTCAGTGGTTAATGCTTTTTTTGATTGCAGAAGAATGAGGGCATGGGGAGAGAGACTCTCTGTAGGATTGCTTATTTAATGAGGGCACATGCAGTGACTTGTTCTTGTAAGGATTATAGAAAATACATATAAATGTCTGAATTCATATATGAATTTACTTTTAGATTACTCTGCTTAATTGTAATGAATTGACATTATTATTGTAATAAAAATGTTAATATGTTTAATATTATTTGTAATTAATACATTTGTGTTAAATGATTGTGTTAATATTATATTAAATGTATGTTGATAAAATCACTATTAGAAAAAATGAGAAACTGGCTTAAAAATGAAAAATTAGCACCTGGTTGCACAGACAATGCTTATAAGCTTAGTCCTAGACTAAAATGCAAATCTAAGCAGTTTCAGCTGAAAGAAACTTGCACTGACTCATCGTAAAATATATCAGTGCCTTTGTTTCGTCTCAAGATGCACACCAGTAATGTTTTTTTTAAACACTTTATAAAACTTTGAACACAACAAAATTTTGAAAATAGGCTGATTTTCCAACTCCCCTAGAGTTAAACAGTTAAAAGAGAAGTCCACTTCCAGAGCAACAATTTACAAATAATTTACTCGCCCCCTTGTCATCCAAGATGTTCATGTCTTTCTGTCTTCAGTCATAAAGAAAATGTGATTTTTGAGGAAAACATTTCAGGATATTTCTCCATATAATGGACTTTAATTGTGCCCCTGATTTTGAACTTCCAAAATTTAGTTTAAATGCAGCTTCAAAAGGCTCTAAACGATCCCAGCCGAGGAAGAAGGGCCTTGTCTAGCGAAACAATCTGTCATTTTTTTTGGGAAAATTTTTTTTAATACTTTTTAAGCACAAAAGCTTGTGTAGCACAGGCTCTGGAATACGCATTCTTGAATGATCCATTCATTTTGAACGGATCTTTAATGTGACTCGTGAAGAATGAGTCGTCTCAGGGAATGATTTGTTCAGTCGCGCATGCGTAACATCCTATTAGGTTCTGTACTGGAATTAGTTCACCTGTTTCGAGTCTTTGGGTTTTTCGAGTTGTTCGTTCATCTTATGGGGCTGTCACGTGATGAACGAACGACTCAAACCCGAAAACTTGTCAGATAAGAAGTGAGGTGAGCTAATCATAGACTAAAGACCCAGGTAAATAATGAATTAATCTTTTGTTTCTTATAGCATTACAGTTTTGTCTTGTTTGTAGTGTAATCAACGTTTGCGTAAGCAGTAGATGTGTTAGGGAAGTAACACGTAACATTTAAATTATATTTTGCTAAAATGAACGAAGTGACTCGAAAAAAGATTCGTTCATTTTGCAGAACGAGACTCAAAGGTCCGAGTCAGTAAAATGATCATAACTTCCCATCACTACTGTGAATCTAGGTCTGGCGGTAGCACCTTCAGCATAGCTTAGCACAGATCATTGAATCTGATTAGACCGTTAGCATCTCGCTCAAAAATGACCAAAGAGTTTCAATATTTTTTAAAAGTTGCGATTTTCTAGGCCGATATGGCTAGGAACTATACTCTCATTCCGACATAATAATCAAGTAACTTTGCTGCCATACCATGGGTGCAGCAGGCGCAATGATATTACACAGCACCTGAAAATAGTCTCCCTGTGCAAGCAGGTGGTCACATTGGTTATGCTGACGGAAGTTAGCCTATTTTCATATTGAAATATTGGTCATTTTTTAACGAGATGCTAACGGTCTAATCAGATTCAATGATCTATGATAAGCTATGCTAAAAGTGCTACCGCCAGACCCAGAGACCAGCTGAATGGATTCGAAAACGGTAAAACTCAACTGTTTAACAGTAGAGGAGTTGGAAAATGAGCCTATTTTCAAAAAAAGTGGAGTGTTCCTTTAATGTGAAGTGTTACACATTACAAAGTGTTAATTTTTTAATGTAGAATTTATATTATACGCAATCATTTACATTGAGTTAATAATTTTTTTTATTATTTGTGTGGCAAAGGCTGACACAGAAGAAAAGCTTTTGGATTCTTTTTTTTTTTTTTTTTTTTGCGCGCAAAAATATTCTCGTAACTTCATAACATTACGGTTGATCCACTGATGTCACATGGACTATTTTAACGATGTCCTTACCACCTTTCTGGGCCTTGTAGTTCTGTTGCTATCTATGCAGGGTCAGAAAGCTCTTGGATTTCATCAGATTTATCTTAATTTGTGTTTCAAAGGTCTTACAGATTTTAGGGTGAGTAATTAATGACAGAATTTTCATTTTTGGGTAAACTATCCCTTTAATGTGCATACAGTATATGTACACGTCTTTTTGTTTCGTTTAATGCTTTAAAGTACACTTCAGCATGTTGAATCTCAATGCAAATTTGTCTTTATTTGCACCTCCGCTGTCACCGGTGCTGCATTTTCCATTCGTGCTGTACACCATTGTGCCGTTGTCGACGTGTCACCTTTCTGCAGGGTATGTGCTAAACATACCCATGTGCAAACAGAGCCCTAGCTCAGTTAGGTGGCCTTCCCCCTTCACGCTTTGGCGTGTTTAACCCAGCACCTCCTGTGCAGGTAGGTGCTCTCCTCACTGCCTGTGCTGCAGTAGAGCCGCCTCTGCCAGCACACTGCTCTCCTGGTGCCAGCCGGCCCACGGTTGCCAGGATACGCCATCATAAACAGACAGTCGCAGAATACAAATGTACGTGCCAGAGGAATAACTATACATTGCGGGGGATGTGAAAGCAGAGCTGACAAACATAGATAAGTGCAACCTGGAGAAGAAAGCGTTAAACCATCCCACATAGTTCAATACTAATTCACCTGAGCCTTTAGTTTGACCTTCCTTGAAGGGAAAATCCTCCGTTTTATGGGTCTAACACAAATGAGTTTAAACTGTAAGTTTGGATCGGTTATTACTAGGTGCTGCTAGTGCTACATGTATCTAGAGACACAAAAGAATGCACCCAAGAAATTTTTAAAAGGCCATTACCGTTATAAATAAAAAAAAATTGATTAAAGTGAAATGAAAGCTCCAGGCAAGGTGGTACACGTGACGGTCCACAGGTAGCCTGGTGCTAATTTCTGTCTGCCTACCTAACCTAAAGGGAACCTGGGTGTTACCATTCTGCCGGCCTGTGTTTGGACCGGAGGTTGCAACCGTTCGGTCAGCATGACTCCACAAACGGTCCAGAGCAGCTAATTATCTTGTTTCCAGTTTGTGTAGCCATATCCGAACTGATCTCACACTGTTTTCTGACTAATTTACTCTGTTCTACACCAAAGCATCCCTCTTTCTAGACAGCATATTACATAATTAGAGTATTTAGTTTTACTAATGTAATGCACTTAGAACATAAATGAATTTATAAGAGCATGTGAAACATTAAGCTTCAGGCAGGACTTTAAATATGGCGTTTCTCCCCCAAAATCAGTGGATCAGGTTAGAGTAATGTTATGAAGCTACGAGAATATTTTTGTGCGCAAAAAAAAAAAAAAAATTATCCAACATTTGCTTTTCTTCTGTGTCCGCCTTTGCCACACAAATAATAAAAAAAATATAAAATCAATGTAAATGATTGCGTATAATATAATTTCTACACTGAAAAACTAACACTTTGTAATGTGTAACTGGGTAACACTTCACATTGATAAGTGCATGCACAACAATCTGCAGTAAGTAAACAGAATTTAATGGATGATGGATACTAACAAATGATGGATACTAACAAATGCGTCATTGTGTATTATTGCAACGCACGATAGGTCCTTTCAGGACTTGTGTGATATATATATATATATATATATATATTTATTTTATGTTAACTTTTATTTGCTTTGGCACTTCTTTGGCTGTATATACAAACGTAAGTATTTGCTTGTTAGGATCTTAATAAGTACTGTATATCTGATCAGTTTAATACGTTATTAATTATACACCATATTATATACCAAAGACATACCATACCAGCACAGTCTGAATAGTGGTTAAAATCCCTAACACTAAATGTGAAATAGCAGTGGGAACAATAAAAATGAATTTCCATGGTGGGAAAATCTCTGCTTCAGTTATCCAGTGATAAAGGTCCTTACATAACACATCTAACACTTTTTTCCCCCACCTTGGCTGTAAATGGTGGAGGCACGGTTTACCACTTTCTTTGACCACTAATGGCTTTTAACCACCACCGTCTGTTACATCTGAACATGTTTTATTTTAGTAAACATTGTAAACGACATATGTGAACATATGGTCACACATGCTACTGTTAGTGTAAATCCAACACCAATCCAGTACAGTGGCAAATGAATATAACTCATAATATAATTCATAATGACTTCCTCTTCGGAAAAAAAAAAACAGCAACGAAAGAACACAATCAAGAAGTGACTGTATTATTACTGTACATAATAATTAACCCCCCCTTTCTAACTTTGCAAACAAGATAATGTATACCTCAAAAACGAGGGCATACAAGTTATAATCGTATCGTCGTGACTTTACTAACTGTATTTAAAATTAAGTTAATTGCTATAGTGTTGTCAGGACTGGAGTACTCAGTTTATGGTAGCACACTTGCATAGTTGTGCATCAAACATTGTTTTAAAGTTCAGCACAGACAGTTTGCACTGAGGATGATTTATTGCTTCATGATGTTGTGCCTGTACAGTCAGACAGTACCGTGGTGCTGCTTTAATAATTTTCATGCATCTTTTTCTTATGTTGGCATTTATATATATTGTATAAGCATACACATTCTGGGTCAAGAAAAAGGCTTGTTATTCATGCCCCAGGCAAGAGAAGAGATTTCGCATATCACATTGTGATTTACCACAGAGCCCGTGCAAAGCGTTTAGTGTCCTTCCTTTATTACATAGAATTGTGGGTAATTTCCATGCCATTATGTTAACCATGAATCAACGCTTACATTGTGATTTAATGCTTGAGTTATACTGTGGCCAACATGTGAACCACTTCATTAATAATCTGCAGACTTTTCTCTCAGAATTCAGGAGTGAGAATTTACACACAATAAGTACAATAACATGATTAAGGCTATTTTCTTCATAAAGAATTGTCAGCTGACTCCTGCTACCTTCTATATTCATACTATAACCATTCTAGATCATGGGTCTCCAACCTTTTTTACACCACAGACAAGTTACTGAAAATGTAGACATTTTATGAATGAACAACTTGCTGAAAATGTTTAGAAAATTTCTTTTTTTAAATATTTAATTCATAGAATTAATAGGTTCATTTTAATGTACTTAAAAGGCTGGGTAAAATATATATATATATATATATTTATATTATATATATATATTGGTTTCTCGATTTTAATCGATTCTCATTTTTACAAAACAATAAATCCCAAGAATTGATTAGTCTAGCCTCTTTTCAGTTAATGGACAGAACATTGGCACCTCCCATCCAGTAAATCGCAATAAGCTTTGTGCTTTGTTACTTTGGATATGAAACAAAGTCTCAGATTTTACATTGTCAATTTTATTACAGTATTCAAACAATAAATGTCATTTTGGTGCTGTTTAATGTGGAGTGACAAATGTTCAAATGAAGCGGCATGCGAACTGATCGTCTCCTCCTTTAATGCCGCTTACACAACAAAATAAAGATGAATGAACGTCTAAAGGCATGTTAAAGGGGTCACCGGATGCAAAGTTCACTTCAACATGTTGTTTGAACGTTAATGTGTGTTGGCAGCGTATGTACAAATCTACCCTATAACGATAAAAATCCATGCAGTGGTTTTTAATTAATCTGTAAAAATAATATCCCCTTTTTCAAATCGAGCCATTCTTAGCCATTGTTTCGATGCCGGAGCAGGGATATTAAGTTAGACAAGAATATCTCCGATTGAGGGATTGAGGCGTTGTGTTGCTGGATGTAATAATGAACATAGTGGTCGTCATTTACTTCCGACATCTGAACCGCTGAAGATGCAGTGGATTACATTTGTTTGTGAAGGGAATGCACTTCCCGATCTACATAAATGCATCTATGTTTGCGCAAATCATTCGTGATCCAGCTTCACCTACAGCAAAAGTGAGTATGAATGAGTTTATGAATCTCCGCAATCACCTTTCCTAATAACGTGCTTGTTAGCAAGTAAACAAAAAAGAGAGAAGAGGGGGCGGGGTGAGCTGTGCTCATTTGCATTTAAAGGAACAATCCCTCAGAATGGGATGATTTTTGCAGAACTCATTTTGACAAGGTAAAAAGGGTGTTGTTTTACACAACCATTGAGAATTTTTAACCAAAGTATATTATAGACTTTTCATTAAGACCCTAAAGAATCATATCGACTTGTGGAAAATGGGCATCCAATGACATTCTGTCTCATGGAATCGCTTGATCAAGGTTTTAACCGCGGAAAGACGTCAATACAAACAGCTTGTAAACAATGTCACGTAACATCACATTTACCTCAGAAAAACATATTTGATGACCATAAACTTGCTGGTCAGCTAGAAAAATGAAAGGAGCATTTTGGTAAATATTTGCACAGTATAACATATTCATTATAATTTTTTACTGTTCTTGAAGTTTTTATGACGGCAAATTGGAGTAGAAATATAATTATGTAATTGTAACTTTGTTATTATAAAAACTTAACTGAGTGTATTTTAAGCATTTGTATACAAATCGGTTAATTTTAAACTTCAATATTATAGTAATGTAGTATCAACTGTAGTATCTCATTTATATTTTACAGCATTAGTTGAGAGGGTTCCTTTAGAAAATTCGGTATGTACCATACCTGATATATGTCTAAAATAGAATCAGAAACTGAATTGAATCATAAAATTTGTGTCCTAACCTAGCTCTAGAGATTAATATATTCAATGGCATCACATTTATAAAATTTATTTTTAACACTTCATCAATTTAATATTTATTATATAGTATATATAATGATAATGCAATAAAAAAGCACAATATTCATTAATCTAGTATCTGCTTAGAGTTTTCTGCTTTTCATAGTTACAATTTATTCCTGTTAGTTGCAGCAAACTGGATTTTTTTTTTTTTAAGTGTATGTGCAAGATTTCAGGTTGAGGGGTTTTATTTGTTTCTTTTTTCAAATGTATTGCTGTTTGTTTGCTACAACATGCATTGGAAATCTGTGAGCCTCTAAACCATCTTGTTAATTTACGATTCAATTTCCAATTGTGTCTGCTAAGATTACTGTGGTAGATGTCTCATTCACAAATAACACATTCCCACTCTCAGGACAATTTACGTTTTTGATGGAATTCGCTATGGCTTTAGTTGTGTGATTTCAGACCTTGTTAAAAGTTCAATCACCAGCTCCTCAGTGCATAATGGATTAATAGATTACTGAACAACGTCCAGGGTCACAGATGCTATCAGGATAGGAAATACCACTACAGATCTATATATGTGGGTTTGTTCAATAACATAATGTTAGGTTAGTAAGATGAACATGTTTATTTGGTGGTATGGAGAAAAATCCTTGAATGTTTACCTCAAAAACATTCATTTCGTTTTAGCTGAAGAAAGAAAGAAAGAAAAAGACATGAACATTTTGGATTATATGGGAGTGAGTAAATTATCAGGAAACTTTTATTCTGGAAGTGAACTAATTCTTTAATGTGAGGTCAGTTTGTCATATTTTGTGTGATTGATGATTGATTTGAAAATGTATTTATTTTGTGTTTCTTAATTATTTTATTTTTTATTTTAGCTGAAAAGCACAAACACACACACAAGGAAATTACTCGAGAGCTGTAATATATATGCAGTATCTATATATGCAGTCCATTGTGATAACATGCCCGGTCTCATTTAGTAGAACATATATAGAACTAGTAGTCCTATTAATTATTAAAAACCCACCGTCTAGACAAGGCACCACACACCTATTCCCCAAAGAAACTACAAAACAGATAAAGACCTGTGACACCTCTCGAACAACTGTCTCTGTCGGAGAGACCAGAACATGTCAGATACTTCATCTCACCAAGTTCAGGAAATGTCAGAGCAACCTCCACTTCCAAAATGTAATCTCGGCATCTTGGTATTCTCTCAGCAATCTGTCAATCATAGCCATTGTGTCTGACAATGTCTCTTGTGTGCATCTGTACCTTAAAATCTTTCCTATCTTCAGACAGTAACCTCATGCCCCTCATAAACTCAAAAATATTTGTTGCCATTGTTCCCTCAAAGAGTTTAATTTATTTCCTGATTCTCTGTCAGTTCATTTTATTAAGGAGACAAAAATGATAGATTTATTGACCAGTCGACTACCACTTCACAATATAAACATCTATCCAGCTCAATGCAGCGAGAAACAATCAATCAAGCTTGTAAGATCAATGATCCCTGTCTGAACTTCTCAAATTCAACCAAATGCACTTTTCAGTTTTGCACACATTATGCACGAATGGAAACAAGGTAAGGCAGTATGGAAAACGCAATAGTTACGACAATGACATTGTCGTGTCAATGGCTTAATGGTTAGGGAGTCAGGCTTGTAACCAAAAGGTTGCGGGTTTGAGTCCCAGGTCCGGCAGAGATTGAAGGTGGGGGGACGGAATAACCACTGCTCTCGCCACCCTCAATACCAAGACTGTGTCCTTGAGTAAGGCACCGAACCCCCAAATGCAATACTGCAATACTGCAATAGCAATATGGCTGCCCACTGCTCCGACTAGTTAACCGTGTTAACTAGTCACTACTGTGTGCGTGCACTTGGATGGGTTAAATCAAATCGCAGAAAGCAACTAGCTAATTTTTTATTACATTTTCCCCAATAAATGATCTGTATCAAGCATCTCACCAATCAATGATCATTTTCTGTTCTTAAACCTGATGTAGTATAAAGCCGTTTCAGTCACCAAAGATCTCAGCTCAGGTATTTTACCACAGTAGGGTGTCTTCTTTTTTAAGGTATTCTGAGGTAAAAATCTCTTTCAGTGCAGCTATATTTCATTAATTGATGTTACATAAGCCGTCACCAATAAAGCTGCTTTGTGTCTGTCTGCTTAATCCCTACTGGCTTCCCATCATAACCCAAATAGAAATTGTAATTGAACTCAGATCATGGAGCCTGCAGGCATATATGTCTTTAAGAGAACCCCACTGTCCTTGTCCCGTCTAAAAGCTAAAGGAGGTTAGACACAAGCTTATCTTCTGAGGTAAATAAAAATTTGTTTCAATTCAAGATAAAGCAAAAGTCAGCATGAAAGTTTGGTTTCTCTGATACTTTAATGAAACACTGACAGACTTCAACCTTCAATGTTTCAAATGTGAGTCATCTAGGATTAGATAGGGATACAATTAATTATTTAAGCAAATAACTCTACCCCTATGAATTCAAATTCGACTATTGGTGAACTTTCAAAAGTTTATTTCGAAACACCATTAAAATTCCCTTCTGAGGAATTCCTCTGAACCAGAGGAAGGTAAATTCTTCAGAACCATCTTATAAATACATGTATGAAAGCTTTACTGAATGTTATGATGTTTCAGAGTTGATGAATTTCGCAACAATATCACTCAAAAGCCTGGACAGACCTATTTTATTATTATTATTATTATTATTATTACTAAATGCATTATTTTAGAATAATCATAAAAATCATTAAAAAAACAAAACAACACAAAAGACGTATATGAATTATATAGTGGAAAAAAACTAAAATGCATGGTTTAGATTCTTCAAAATATAGCCACA
Organism: Labeo rohita; assembly: GCF_022985175.1. Taxonomy (NCBI): domain Eukaryota; kingdom Metazoa; phylum Chordata; class Actinopteri; order Cypriniformes; family Cyprinidae; genus Labeo; species Labeo rohita. The sequence goes on along the minus strand of NC_066879.1, from coordinate 27,306,585 downwards.
CACAACTTCACAAAGTACATCCTTTAAAAAAAATAAAAATGTAATTAAAATATTCATAAGAATGTTTGTCTACAACACTAATGAATTCAAGCATTAGCATTTAGTTCAGAAAGTTTGTAAGATCATGAATATTTTTTATTTAAAATTGGTAGTCTACTGGCGACTGGTAGTGTATTTTCAAAACAAAACCATAATCAAATTTTCCTGTCTCATAGCAATGCTGAGGTGACTCAGTTATAACAGGAACAGACCTGTGGGAGCAACCATGTAAACATCTAATGCGTCTTGCTCAAGGGCACAGTGGTAATAAAGTAGGATTTTGAAAACAGTAACTCTGCACACTAATCTGACCATAGGACAAACACATAATTGTACAGACATCGCTAACATGATGCTAAATCATGATCACATAGGAATAGCTCATCCAAAAAAGAAAATTAGCTGAAAATTTACTTTTTACCTCAGGCAATCCAAGATGCAGATGAATTTGTTTCTTCATCGGAACAGATTTGGACAAATTTAGCATTACTTGTTTACCAGTGGATCTTCTGCAGTAAATCCCATTGCTGTCAGAGAGTCCAAACACGTGATAAAAATACAATAATCCACACTCGCATTTAGTCAGACAATTTGAAGTTTAAAATTATGATGGATTTGTTTGTTTCCAATGCTTCACTGGAGTCATGTGGATTATTGAGATGTTTTTATCAGCTGTTTTAACTCTCATTCTGATGGCACCTATACAACACTGCAGAGGATCCACTGGTGAGCATGTGATGTAATGCTAAATTTCTCCAAATGGATTTCAAAATCATCTAGATCTTGGATGGCCTGAGGTTGAGCAAATTTTCATTTTTGGGCAAACTATTCTTTTTTTTTTTAACAAAATTTAGCAAGCAATTCCCTTTGCTAAAATATGGACTGAAATACAAATTGACACCACAGAGAAGGTGGGAAAATCATAATGATAACAAACCAGAAAGCCAAAAGATAGAGGCAAGTAGACCATAAGATCGGTCCAGTCAGTTTACCAGCACTTATTCTGGCATGTTAAGCATCAGAGAAGATGAATGATGGCTCATATAGACATGGGAGGTTTCTTTCTGGCACACAGGCATATATTTTAAACATGTGCCATTTGCTCAAACATGTCAATCGCAAGTGTGTCTTCTGCAATATACATGCAATGTGGAACCTTGCCCGTCAGACACAGAATGCTGATGAATAATGTACAATCAGAGACATGCATACATGAATATATACACATCGCACTGCTTGCCTTGATGTGTAGTCACTGGCTTTGCCAACTTTTACTCATCAACCAGAGAATGCTCTATGCACAAACTAATTTTCAATCACCCATGGAAACTGAAAAAAAGAACATGATTAATCAAAAAAGTGCATTTGTGTTACAAAAGCACCAGTTATTTAATGTTAAAAATGAGCTTAGTCAGGTCACCCGTAGGCACATCCTGTCCTAGTAAATTGCAAAAATAGCCCCACTAATGATTAAAATAGTTTCTTTAAAAATGAATTCTTTGGCTTGCCATAAAATATTTCTAAGTGTCCTAGCAACAAGATACTATAGGTAAGCTTCAAAATAAAATAAAAAATATCATCACCTATTTCAAAGAAAACAAGTACATCATCCGGTATCACATATGGCAAAAACTTTACATCACTGACAACAATTATGATATAACCACAAAGTATTTGTGACCTAAAATAAATTTCCACCAAATAATTCATATAATTCAAGTAGAGAACTACGTAACAGATTCAGTCACTAAAACATGGAAGCTTCTTTCTGCCAGATAATGAAAATATAAAAGGGTAATTGCAACTTTTTATCTTCAAGGGGTCATCGGATGCCTATTTTCCACAAGTTGATATGATTCTTTAGGGTCTTAATGAAAAGTCTATAATATACTTTGGTTAAAAATTCTCAATGGTTGTGTAAAACAACACCCTTTTTGCCTTGTCAAAACAAGCTCCACAAAAATCATCCCATTCTGAAGGATTGTTCCTTTAAATGCAAATGAGCTCTGCTCGCCCCACCCCTCTCTACTCTCTGTGGAGTGACATGCTGCTCTGAGAGATTGTTTACTCTAGCTGCGTTTAGAGCGTTTAGCTCTAAAAACCTTATACTCACTTCTGCTGTAAGTGAAGCTGGATCACTAATGATTTGGGCGAACATAGACACATTTATGTAGATCGGGCGGCTCAGATGTCGAGAGTAAATGACGACCACTCTGTTCATTATTACATCCAGCAACAGAACACCTTAATCACTCAATCTGAGATATTCTTGTCTAATTTACATCCCTGCTTCAGCATCGAAACAATGGAGGTCGGACTGTTACAGCTGATCTGAGGTAAGACGCTCATGTCAATCAACTATCGTGGGAGCGGCCTCTGAAAATGGCTCGATTTGAAAAAGGGGATATTATTTTTACAGATTAATTAAAAACCACTGCATGGATTTTTATGATTATAGGGTAGATTTGTATATACACTGCCAACACACATTAATGTTCAAACAACATGTAAAAGTTTGCATCCAATGACCCCCTTAAAATTCAGATTTTTTTTTCTCAGTATTGTGAGTTTATTTTACAGTTTAAACATTTAAATGTGAGTTTACTCAGAATTCCTTGAACAGAGTTTACGTTTGGCAATTCAGTGGGGGTTTTTGTGTGTTTATATCTCACAGTTCAGTAATAACTTTTTTTTAGTTGTGGTGCTATAAAAGTCAAAATTATCTTTTTTATTTTTTTATTCTGTGGCAGAAATAAATAAAATCTGACACTGCCTACAGCACAATAAAAAATGGCTAATTCGGTGTCAAAGTTCCCTGGCTCAAATTTTTGATTTTGTTAATATTTTTTTCTTTAGAAAGACAAACATATATAGTTATGAAAGCCAAAACTTATTGAAGACTCCAAAAGAAAAATGTATTAAGAATGAGAATCTAGAATCTAGAAGGATATTAAAATATCTTGAATAAGAGTTACAGGCATAACAACTGCAGAAAAAGAATACTCAGATAGGTATGTTCTATGCAACTGAGCTGACAGAAAATCATGAGATAGATTTCTAGTTTCAACATTATTTGTTCTTTAGATTTTCCTCTTTAAAAGAAAAAAGGATCAGTTGTATGTTAAGTGACCCACATTTGTTTTTTATCCACTGAAAATGTGAACAGTTCACCAATTGAACTGGAGCTGCATTAAGATCTTCATATCTCTGGGATTAAACCATCAAGGGCCTTTAAAATAAAGATACCAAACAGAAAGTTTGTTAAGAACTATAACCTAAAAGAATGTTAAGATCTATAATACTTCTTGAGTTACAGGCATGCAGACTTGAGGCAAAAAAAAAAAAAAGTGCCATTTTTGAACTGTCAACGTTAGCATATAATGAAACAAAGACCGCTCAACAGATTTTACTAATAGACCTACCAATCTGTGTAAAAATAAAATAATGATACTACCAGTTCTCTAAAGTCATTTTTACACCCCTCTAATTTGGCTCCAAATTTCAGGTAAAACTTGTCATTTTGACCCTCCTCTACAAAATAATGAATTACTCAGTAAATATACATTTGTGACATTAAATATTTTGACTTTCAACACTATTTATGTTTGTATTTCCACAGAAAAAAAAAAAAAAAAATCTTAAAATCAAAAATTTGAGCTGGGGAAATTTCTGAAATTTGGTTGATTTGACACAGAATGACCCAAACGTATTGTGTGGGAACTGTCCACACTGTCAAAGCTAATTTGTATCAAATTAATTTGTCCTGTTTTTAAAAGTAGTGCAACTTTGTTGTTTGTACTATTGGTGGTAGGGTTGTCAAAAGATACCAGGTTCGGTACTTCAGGTACTGAAATTTTAAAAACATCCATTTCCCACTCACATTTGAGCGCTGTTTTAAACATTGCTGATTGGCCATAGTGTTCACGTGCGGCTTTAACGCTCCCGTTGTGCTTATGTGTGAGCACTCAGTGAAGAGCGTGAAGTGCTTATTATTGTAGCCAATCACAGTCATGTCTGTGGAGCACGTGAAAACTATGGCCAATCGGCGTTGTTTAAAAATTGGCTCAACAGCGCTCAAATGTGAGAGAGAAATGGACGTTTTTAAAATTTCAGTACCGAAAGTACCGAACCCGGTACCTTTTGACAACTCTAATTGGTGGCTTCCTGCACCAATTCCAGCTGCAACTGACCAATCAGAATTGAGTATTTTAAAGAGCCGTACAATAAACACAATTAAATAAACACACTGCAGCAAACAGGCTCCTTCTCCCAGTATGCATACTGCATGACCTGCCTTTCAACTTGACATGTCAAAAAAAAAGACCACCATACGCTCTGTGCAGAGGGGTAGACAACATGTCTGTTCCATTCAGCAAAGACGATGGTTAAATTGCCTCGTACACCCTCTCCCTCACCTGTTACTAATCAATTTGTCTGCATTAATTAGGCATTCCCATTCCCCACATTCATGAGCTGTCAAATGAATCAACTATGGTGTCACAGGAAGCAAAGTAAGCTGGGTTGACATCAGGTACAAAACTGTTCTTTAATTTTTCTGCTCTGTAGATCTAATTATACCTCATTGCTTGCTACACTTACAAACTGTAGTTTAATAATACCTCACAAATGATCCAAATGAGATTACATTTATAATGATAACATGAGCTAATGAAACTGATTCTTTGCCCTTTCTCCTATTTGAGATCAACTCAAGCCTTACAACATAAGCGATCGCTGGCATAAAGGGGTTAACATTTGCTGAACAAATAATATTTTGTGTGTGGGCTGCACTTCAGCATCAGCACAGACCAAAGCTTCAGTCCTTAACAAACCTCTCGCTTTGGAAGTTTGTCCAGCCTTCCTCTCAAGAGCACTATGTTCAAATACATTGCAATTGAACATGCCAATCAAATGCAAGTAAATGGTGCATGGTTTGTGAGTGAGTGATTCTGTGGTCATATGTCAATCCCTGTACATCCTCCCCTGTGTCATTTTCTATGAGCACATGCATTATGCTCTACTCTACTCAGCCTCCTGAAACTGCAGCGGCTACCTAGCAACCCGTTGCTATTAGATACTGCTGGGCCAGTCGCCATGGCAGCGGATTCTCACTCATTTTCTTTCCCTTTGCACTGTAAACCCTTGCTCTCTCTTCTATGACATGAAAAATGAACAGTGAGTGTGTGTGAAATGGGGATATTCTATGAAATCATGTGGGCATTCGTTGTTAAAATACTGACATTCAGCATGTGTATAATGAAGCCCTGTGATGCTCCACACAGCCACACGAACTAAAGCGATACTGCAGTGTGTGAGTATGTATCCTGTATAATCCTCATCCATTAGTCGCTTCCTTTCCAAAATTACATTTCCAACTGGAATTCCAATGGCAGCAACAAGCATAACACACTGTAAGTGATCATACAAACGAAACAATTTTGCACTTACTGTATATACCAGCTGAAGGAAGGCAGGTCCTGTAAGACTGAAACAGATATAAGATAACAAAGGTTTAATCCTTTTACCAGTTCACTGAAAAATACAAATGACATGAATATTATTATATCATCCTTTTGCATTTATTAAGTTCAGCTCAGTTTCTGTTTGGTTGTAAAGGAACAGTTCTCCCCAAAAGGAAAATTCTGTCATTATTTATTCAAGTCTTGTGATAAATCAACTGCATTAAAAACAACACAGGCACATTTGAAAAATGTGACCTACCTACTTTTTTGCAAAACTCCGGCAAATATACAGCAGTTTCCTGTACTAGTGCTCACTAAAACAAACTAAAACTTTTATTCCTCTTCAAACAAATGACGATGCATGGTTCCTTGCAAAATACTATGTCATGGCCTCAATACACATTTACCACAATGCAAGATTAGTAATGATTTATCACATAACTATCTTCATACATGGACCAAAATTATAAACGCAACACTTTTGTTTTTGCCCCAATTTTTCATGAGCTGAACTCAAAGATCTAAGACTTTTGCTATGTACACAAAAGGCTGTGGCATATCAAGAGGCCTTTTACTGTGGCGTGTATTGACGATATCGTCGATATCGTCGATATCGTGTATTGACGATAGTCCGAGATATCGCCTGTTACTGATGCCTTTGAGGATAGCAAGACCATTATTATAATTATCCATCAAAAACGGACTAGGCGCCTAACTTCAGCGATGTAGTGTGGAGAGGGGCGCTTCAGAAACTTACCGATTAACTATACCGCGACATGGCTGGTATAAACACAAGCACTGACTAGAATGGCCACATCACAGAGTCAGGTGTTTTAACAAATAATGCTACCTTTTAGATTATGCTACCAACACTGTATTTTTTTTATACTGTAAGGTTAGGTTTAGGGTGGGGGTAGGTCTTCACGTTAATCAAGCCTCAGACAACATGAATATCATACTGGAAGCAAAATCTGATAGGTAGCATTTTTCACTGTGGAATTATGCTACCATCTGTTTTAATAGAAGGGAGTAAAATCTGACAGCGGTCGGTGCCGATGGTCTTGTGGGCAGCGTGCCGACATGCGACGCCGTTGCGCTCCAGGCGTCCCGTGTTTGAGTCCCGACTCGAGGACCTTTCCCGATCCCACCCCCCTCTCTCCTACTTCACTTTCTATCAGTTCTGATCTGTCCTGTCTCAATAAAAAGGCAAAAAATAGGTCTTTAAAAAAAATCTGACAGGGTAGCACAAATCGTCAGAACACTGGCTCCAGGGCACCTCCATCAGGCAACATTTAAATTTCTAGTGGTTGCACAAATCACTTTGAGCGGGAGGGGTTGTTTGAGGTGAGGAGCGTGTAATCTGTGATTGTGTGCAGTTGCTGACTTTTTCACTATCACTTTTGAAATCGATCACGTTCAGCAAGGAGGGGAGAGGATGGAAAAGGGGGGCACAGTAACTTGTTTTGTGGGGCACAGCTTGCGAATACCCCCCCTTTGCGCTACAGACATGTGCAGTGTAAATAAAGGGTAAGAGATTTATTCATCATACAGTGATAATAATAATAATAATAATAATAATAATTCCTGACATTTATACAGCGCTTTTCTGGGCACTCAAAGCGCTTTACATAGAAGGGGGAATCTCCTCAACCACCACCACCAATGCGCAGTATCCACCTGGATGATGCGACGGCAGCCATATTGTGCTAGAATGCCCACCACACACCAGCTTATTGGTGGAGAGGAGACAGAGTGATTAAGCCAATCAGAATTAGAATATGGGGATGATTAGGAGGCCATGATGTTCAGAGGCCAATGGGCGAATTTTGCCAGGATGGGAAAATTCTGGGATTTTTAATGACCACAGAGAGTCAGGACCTCAGCTTAACGTCTCATCCAAATGACGGTGCTCTTTTGACAGTATAGTGTCCCCATCACTAGACTGGGGCATTAGGGCCCACACAGACCACAGGGTGAGCACCCCCTGCTGGCCTCACACCCCCTGCTGGCCTCACTAACACCTCTTCCAGCAGCAACCTAGTTTTCCCAAGAGATCTCCCATCCAGGTACTGACCAGGCTCAACCCTGCTTAGCTTCAGTGGGCAACCAGTCTTGGGCTACAGGGTGATATGGCTGCTAACATGGCTGCGATGTAACTGTATTGTATTTACTTAGGGTACTGGGAGTGTTTTTTAAAGTGGAAATGTAAGCATTAGTAACTTACAATGTTTCTATTAAATTGTTATAATGTTAAACACAAATTAAGTCATATTAAAAACATTAGGCTGCTTTTAGCCTTATGCTGGTGTTGGTTCACTTTCTGGCAATGAAACCTAAGTAAGTAAAAAATTAAATAAATTAGCACGATAATATCGTGTATAGGCGATCTCACAGGCTGACGATAAGATGATATGAAAATTGAGCATATGACTCACCTGTCATAGTTTAATGAGTGGGACGATGACATGAAGTGACACAAGGTTAGCTTCATTAAAAACAGCTCCAAATCGAGGCAATATTCGCAGGATTTTGTCTACAAAATGATAGAACACATTATTTTATTATTTCACAAACAGTATTTTAACTTCAGTTGTGCAAGCAATGGTTGTTTTCTTGTCATCGTTTAGCAAGGCATACAGCACCAGACACGGACAGTGGTGTGCAAAACAAGTACTTTACAGAAATTCTGTACGTTTATTGCTGTTACTGTGGCAGCCAACAACAGCACATCTTAAGCCTGCACACATTTTTATATTTAGTTATATTGGAAAAAATTCTGTTTAATTAATTTAAACTTTTTTTTTACCCTCGTTTTTAACATGGATTTATGGAGACCAGAACCCGAGAGCACCCAAACTTAAGTTAGAATCCATCATAGCGGCACTCATCGGTTACCCTTAGGTTTTCTAACATAGTAAACTTGCTCTGTAACACCTGGTACAGCATTGCACTTCCAGTACGCAGCACCTAGACATGTGTCTAGTAAAACAAGTCATTATAAGACAGCTCAAAACCTTGTAGAAGCAATGCATTTGCAATTTGCACATTTGCTTTTGTTAGCACTATTGGTTAGGTTTAGAGTAGGGTTGAGGTTAAGCAGTATATTTTTACTTTTTATTGCCACTCACCAGACATTCAATTTCCAAAATGCCACAATACATACAATAACGTATGCAATAAAAGGCCAGATTCACATTTATAAGTTCTGGATAAAACTGAAAACACTTTAAAGGCATATTTCACTCAAAAATGAAAATTCTGTCATTAATTACTCTCATGTCGTTTCAAACCCATAAGACTTTCATCTTAGGAACACAAATTAAGATCTTTCTGACCCTGTATAGATAGCAACGCAACTGAAACGTTCAAGGCTCAGAGAGGTAGTAAGGACATCATTAAAATAGTCCATGTGACATCAGTGGTTTAATTGTAATGTTATGAAGCTATGAGAATACTTTTTGTGTGCAAAGAATAAAATAATAACTTTATTCAACAATTTCCTCTCTTCTGTGTCAGTCTTCAATGCATGTTCACGAGAGTGAACTATGCATGGTTAGAAAGATCTGGGATTTCATCAAAAATATCTTAATTTGTGTTTCAAAGATGAACAAAGGTCTAATGGGTTTGGAACGACATGAGAGTCCTATTAGGGAAAGGACTATGATGTTTATGAATACAGAACAATATCCCAGGCTAATTTATCATTTATCATATTAATTTTCTTTAACTGAGATGCACCAAGAAGATAGCCACTTGTGTTTAATGTTGTGATCTATGGAGAGAAAACATGACATTCTGGGCTCACTATCCCTTTAAATTTGCAGGCACTAAGCTGAATTACTGATATTTGGCCCAATCAGCGGTGGACCCCAAACAGGTGTGTGGATCCTACATTCTGGCCCTTCTCTTCGCTGGCTGGCAGTGTCAGCTTGACCACATGGAGGTCACTACAGCACAGATGGCCAAATGGGTAGAGGTCTGTTGTTTTTCTTCTCTGGCATCCCCCTGTAGGACAGATATAGAGTCAGCTTCATCCAAATTCAAGCTTTAATGATTTTGAGTGGAGCCCTGAAGGTTTAACACAAAATTCTCGGCCAAAAGTCCTCTTCTGTTCCTAACCCAGTGCTGGCCAACAATCATCTCTGTCCTCCCTATTACCTCACAGTTTGGGAATGTAGTCCCCTACAGTGACAGCTGCTGGCAGATTTGACTGACACTCACAGCGTCAAGGTCAAAAACACAACACTCTGATGCTGCCCCAGGTGTGGGTCCTGTGCACTGCCACATGACTGACAGAGTTCATAGACAGGTTAAAAGTTATTTTTTGTCCTCCGAGTAGACGTCTCCCAAACAAAGGCAAAAATATCTACTGTATCTAGATTGACAAAAAGGTGTCTTTTAAATGCCAGAAGCTTAGTTAGAAATGCAACCCTGTGTGTAGCAGCTGAAATAGCTGATCTTTCTTGCACTTTCACTGCAGAGAAAGACACAGGGGAGGATTGAAACTCAACATATCTTCTCTCTAATTTCACCCTAATTGGATTGGTTCTCTGTGCTGTGTTGGAAATCAACTCCTCTGGCACCTAGCCACTCTCATCAAACCTTTGACTACATCTCAAATGCACATCTGGGCTTCTCCTAACAGGAACACAATTAAGCAATGGTACACTCATCTATCAGTCTGCTAACATTCCCTGATGAGCAGTTTTGTTCCTTGTTTCTTTTTTGTTTCTTCCGGCAAGGAATCACACTGCACTGGACCCTCTCTCAGACTCTCTTGTAGCCCATAGTGTTTGATCGCTATTGTTTGTTGTGTTCGAGTCTTTCCAAGCTTAAACGAGGAAAAGCTTGAGTTCTGAAGATCAGTTTTCACTGTAAAAATTTTAGAAGAAAATGTAGTGTCACCATAATGCAAAAGAAGAGTAATTGCTAGGGTATTCTAGTTGGTTACTTACTGGCCAAAATCAAAAGTCTGTGATATTTTGTTCCCTACAAATAGCTTGGGTCCCTCTTTCTAAAAATACAAATGACATGAATAGTACAGTATCATCTCTGTGTACTTGTTATGTTCAGCTAAAGGAACAATTCTCCCCAAAAGAAAAGGTTTGGTTATTATTTACTTCCAAGTCTTGTGAGGAATCATTGTAATTGCATCAAAAACAACACAGGCTCATTAGAAAAATATGACCTACCTACTTTTTTTTGCAGAACTCTGGCAAATATTCAGCAGTTTCCAGCTGAAATGAACATTAATGGAAGGAAAACACCAACAACTTATATTCCTCTTCACATAAATGATGATTAAACAGGCATAAAGACTTTTTGTCAGTTCCTTGCAAAATAACATGTCATGGCCTCAATACACTTTTACCATAGTGCATGATTTATAACGATTTTCATCACATACCTACAGTAGCTCTATATATATGTTTTCTAACATAGTAAAATTGCTCTGTAACTCACCTGGTACAGTATTGCACTTCCAATATGGATGCTGTAGTTGGTTGATTACTGGCCAAAAGTCAAAAGTCTGTAATATTCTGGTAGCTTGGGTCCCTCTTTCTACAAATACAAATGACATTAATAGTACAATATCATTTATTATGTTCATCTCAGGTTTTAGTTAGCTGTAATTTAAAGGAATAATTCTCCCCAAAAGGAAAGTTCTGTCATTATTTACTTCCAAGTCTTGTGATAAATCATTGTAACTGCATTAAAAACAACACAGACTCATTAGAAAAATATGACCTACCTACAAATATACAGCAGTACGGCAGTTTCCAGCTGAAATGAACACTAATGGAAGGAAAACACCAACAAGTTGTGTTATATGTGTATTTTCTAATGTTGTAAACTTGCTCTGTAACTCACCTGGTACAGTATTGCACTTGCAATATGGATGTTCTAGTTGGTTGATTACTGGCCAAAATCAAAAGTCTGTGATATTCTGGTCCCTACAAATAGCTTGGGTCCCTCTTTCTACAAATACAAATGACATTTGTTACGATCCTCGCATCTGCGCGATTCGCTTTGTGTATGTGCATGTGCTTGTGTGTATGTGTGTGTACAGGTACCGGCGTAGCGATGGATCACATGGTTGATGAACTTGGAGTCAGCTGATAAAAGGGCGGCGTTTTCGAAACATGGTGAGCTCATTTTTAAGCATGTGCGTCGTGGCGTGTGGAGCTCTGGATTCCAGCGCTACAACGGATCACTGATCGTTTTCTTTTGATTTGTTTAGTGTCCGCATTCTGTTAACTTATATTGTATAAGATCTATTCTGTGGTTCGAGTTACAACCCGAACCCTAGTTTGTTTTGGAGGACATTTGTTTAGTTTGCCTGAGTTTTTGGAGCGTAGGGGTGACCTGCCCTTTTATTTTTTTGAATTGTTTTTGCGATGTGTTTTCATTTAGGGAGTAAGGGAAGTTATTTGTAATTTTATTTTCTTTATTTACAGGTTATTTATATGACTTTATTTTCTATTGGATTTTGTTTGTTATTTTGGCCTTGGGTCACCCTGAAACCATTGCTCCATTTCTTTATATAAATATATTTTCTTATCTATTTTCATTAATAAATGATTTAACTTTATGGTTTTGTGTTTTGGTGATCTGTTGTATCTGGAATCCCGTCACTTACATGCGCACGCGCATCCAACCCCTAGACAACGGGTCGTAACACATTAATAGTACAATATCATCTCTGTGCACTTATTATGTTCAGCTCAGTTTTTATTTAGCTGTAATTTAAAGGAACAATTCTCCCCAAAAGTAAAGTTTGGTCATTATTTACTTCCAAGTCTTGTGAGGAATCATTGTAATTGCATCAAAAACACAGGCTCATTAGAAAAATATGACCTACCTACTTTTTTTTGCAGAACTCTGGCAAATATTCAGCAGTTTCCAGCTGAAATGAACATTAATGGAAGGAAAACACCAACAACTTATATTCCTCTTCACATAAATAATGATTAAACAGGCATAAAGACTTTTTGTCAGTTCCTTGCAAAATAACATGTCATGGCCTCAATACACTTTTACCATAGTGCATGATTTATAACGATTTTCATCACATACCTACAGTAGCTCTATATATGTTTTCTAACATAGTAAAATTGCTCTGTAACTCACCTGGTACAGTATTGCACTTCCAATATGGATGCTGTAGTTGGCTGATTACTGGCCAAAAGTAAAAAGTCTGTGATATTCTGGTGGCTTGGGTCCCTCTTTCTACAAATACAAATGACATGAATAGTACAATATCATTTATTATGTTCAGCTCAGTTTTTATTTAGCTGTAATATAAATGAACAATTCTCCCCAAAAGGAAAGTTCTGTCATTACTTACTTCCAATTCTTGTGATAAATCATTGTAATTGCATTAAAAACAACACAGGCTCATTACAAAAATATGACCTACCTACTTTTTGTGCAAAACTTTGGCAAATATACAGCAGTTTCCAGCTGAAATGAACATTAATGGAAGGAAAACACCAACAACTTGTATTCCTCTTCAACCAAATGATGATTAAAAAGGCACAAAGACTTTTTGTGCAGTTCCTTGCAAAACACTATGTCATGGCCTCAATACACTTACCATAGTGCATGATTTATAACGATTTTCAAGTCAAGTCAAGTCGAGCTTTATTGTCATTCTGCTATATGTGTGGACATATAGTGGAACGAGATGTCGTGTCTCACAGGTCCACAGTGCTATATACTAGTTAAGAATAATATAAACATACAACAGTACACGAATAAGAAAAACAATTATAGACCTATACAACGGTTAACCATCTGACTATACATATACTATAAATACTATAACTATAATAAATAGTTGACTACACATACAAAACTGAGCCAACAAAACCTTTACATAAGTACTGTACATGACATTTTACAAAGGAGACATTTGTACATGAAATTGTGCAAAAGAGATATTTTGTGCATTAAATTGTGCAGAAGAGAGATTTTTCATCATATTTTCATCACATAACCACAGTAGCTCCATATATATTTTCTAATATATTAAACATTGCTCTGTAACTCATCTGGTACAGTATTGCACTTCCAATATGGATGCTGTAGTTGGTTGATTACTGGCCAAAAGTCAAAAGTCTCCGATATTCTGGTGGCTTGGGTCCCTCTTTCTACAAATACAAATGACATGAATAGTACAATATCATTTATTATGTTCATCCCAGATTTTATTTAGCTGTAATTTAAATGGACAGTTCTCCCCAAAAGGAAAGTTCTTTCATTATTTACTTCCAAGTGTTGTGATAAATCATTGTAATTGCATTAAAAACAACACAGACTCATTAGAAAAATATGACTTACCTGCTTTTTGGCAAAACTCTGGAAAATATACAGGAGTTTCCAGCTGAAATGAACACTAATGGAAGGAAAACACCAAAAACTTGTATTATATGTTTATTTTCTAACGTTGTAACCTTGCTCTGTAACTCACCTTGTACAGTACTGCACTTGCAATATGGATGTTCTAGTTTGTTGATTACTGGCCAAAATCCAAAGTCTGTGATATTCTGGTCCCTAGACATGGCTTGGGTCCCTCTTTCTACAAATACAAATGACATGAATAGTACAGTATCATCTTTGTGCATTTATTAAGTTCAGCTGTTTCTATTTAGATGTAATTTAAAGGAACAATTCATTATTTACATCCAAGTCTTGTGATAAATCATTGTAATAGCATTAAAAACCACACAGGCTTATTAGAAAAATGTGACCTATCTACTTTTTTTGCAAAACTCCAAAAAGTAACCGTACTTATGGCAGTTTCTAGCTGAAATGAACACTAGTGGAAGTAAAACACCTACAACTTTTATTCCTCTTCAAACAAATGATGATTACACTGGCATAAAGGTTTCTTGCAAAATACTGCCATGGCCTCAATACACTTTTACCATAGCGCAAGATTTGTAATGATTTTCATCACATAACTACAGCAGCTCCATATATATGGGTTTTCTAACGTAGTAAACTTGCTCTGTAACTCACCTAGTACAGTATTGCACTTGCAATACAGATGTTATAGTTGGTTGATTACAGACCAAAATCAAATATTCTGGTCCCTAGATCATATAATTCTTTCTAGCTGAAGCAATTTTTAGCCTATTTTATTTGTCTGCTGGGCAAAAATCTTTAACACTTATAAGCAAAATAGCACACTTCAAGCTGCATGTTTTGAGGTAAACAGTGCAATTGCACACAGAAATGTGATAAAGTAAGAAGTTTGTTCAAACCCCTAAAGTATTACACCTTAGCAAACAACACTAATTACAAGAAGTACATTTGCATTTATTTGTTTAGAAGATGCTTTTATCTAAAGTGACTTACAAATAAGAAACATCAGAAGCAATCTGTCATATGAACCAATAATACACAATGCCAAGTTTATAGTATAAGCTAGATTAGTCTCAAGCAGAAATGCATATGTCATCAGCAATGAGTAATAATGAAAATAAAACAGATAATAAATAATATAAAATAAATGATACAAGGTGGAATTACATTTACTCTCTATCTTATAAATGCAGCTACATGTTGGCTGCTTGTCATCTTTGTCAAGAAAACAAATAATTCATGAAGAACCTCTTTCCTGTTGTAAAACAAGGTTGGCAGATACATCTAGGTGCTTTTCCAAAAACACAGGCTGACTAAGAGTGTTAGCCTTCATCTGCTTGAAATCATATCAGAAACGGATTAAGCTGTCTCTCTGTTTACCTGACTGCGGACAACAATCCCAGCAGCACTGGTAAATGGAACCAAAGTCACGTCTTAAAGAACCGCTCGCCTGCACTATACAAGGTAGGCCAGCTTGTAAACTAGATCAAAACATCATGACTGATTTAGGATGAACAAAGCTCCTTCATCTCCAATAAATGCATTTGGGAGTCTACAGCTGCAGCGGGCATTCCCGCGTGACACGACGCAAAGATGAAACGCATTTCAGTCATATTTTTACCGTTTTTGCATATTCTTAAAATCTGTTGTTGGGTAAAAGCTTCCAGTAATGGTCCACCGAGGATGTTGGCTTCACATTAGATCCCACCCCATTTTCTTTTGGAGTGAAAGTGGTCTGAGCCTATGGGATAATGGGAATGAAGTATAGTGGTATCATGTTACCTGAAAAAAAATGGCAGAGAGCCTCAGATCCTTCCCCATTCAGGCTTCCTGCAGCGCAGTCTGCCAGCATCTCCTGTCGCCTGCCTTCTTTTCTACTTTTTCCTTGCTATTGCAGTCAAAAAGCTTGATAGGTAGCCTTTTTCAAAGCCGTCTCTTCGTTTTCCCCTCAACTCTAACTTCTTTGACAGGTATAGAATGATGACTAATCCTAATTCATCAAAGCTCAGGAGTTCACCTTTTTATACGAGAGAACCTGCAGAGGTGATAGGATGCTGTGCCTGAAGTGACACTAGCTGTAGGATACGCTCCCGTGTAGATTCTCACCGGACAGACTGTCAGTCTGGAAGTAAATGATCCATTATGTGTCAAACTGCAAAGGCAAAGTGACTTTTGGAGAGAGAGAGGTCCAGGAAAGCACTTCGGGTCAGTGAAAAAACTTGGGTAAGTCAACTTGGGAGACCAAATGACAAGTTCCAGAACAATGACACTGGTGTGGTGAAGCCTCAGTCTTCAATCCCCAGTCCTTTTCTCTGGTCAAGTCAGAGCAAATGTTTTGGCCCCATCAATTCAATGAGACAGGGGCCACTGCAGGCCTTATAAATGAATTCCTCTCACCTCTAAAAAACAAAAATAAAGATCCAATTTTCTCTGCAATATCCTGTTCCACAAGGGGTTCTCTTTGAAATATGATCAGGGATTCAATTAAAACCAGAGTGCAAAACCATGACAACTTGCCAGAAACAAAGTACATGGCTCAGAGATGCTGAATATTAGATGCAAACGTACTGTGAAACTGGTCTGATCAAAGAAAACGATATGCAAGATATGGAATCTTACAGCATTATTAAAAGGCCCATTAAAGATTTGGGAGTAGAAACAGGACACGTGTTGATTTATGACTCGGATTGATGATTTAAACAGTCACAATAAAGAAATGTGCAATTTTGAAGTGCAGAAATCTATTTCGAGAACTTCCAGCGAAAGGACAAAATGCAATTAGCTGTGTCTAGAACACAAAGTGCTTAACCTCGGCAGAGAGGGATGGGGGGGAAAGAAAGGAAAAGCACAGCCGAAGGGAAACGAAGGGGAAATAGAGATAACTCATACTCTCATTTGAAAAAGGAACGCTCCCCTAGTGTTGCCATGGCGACATGTCCTCTCAGATCCTCGTCGACATGCTAGTTCTCGGCCTCAGTGCTTTCTAGCCTCCAGGATCGGTGTTGGTGCGGGCGGGGGCACTGCCATCCTGAATGAATCAGGCTAATGAAGGAGAAAGTCATTAGAGACACAGAATGTGCAACAGAAGTCAGTATCCTTGCCCTTGTTGCCTCAAGAACAACACACATTCAGAATGAAACAGTTCATCGTATATTCTTGAGCAGGAGCCAGGTGGTTCAAACGTCCTCACATCTACAGTTGGACCAAGGGCGTACAGCAGATGACCTGGTTTAGATGTTTGACGATTGCTTAGTGACTACACCTGTCCATCCACTGACGTTTTGGACTATATTAACAAAAACCGTTTATTTTGTATAAATGCATTTAAGTAACATGCAAGTACTATTGAAGAACTACTATAATTGTTTTCTTTTTGATTACATATTGATTAGACATGCTCCTTCGGAAGCTGTGATGCCTGATTATTGGATTAAATCATAATCTTTTCTGAAGACTATTGGGTCAGCACATATTTACAGCTTTACTAATTGATTAGCAATTAAGGTTAGTACACAAGGTTTTTTTTTTTAATGAATTCATACATTTTCCCTTATCAAAGTAATCACAAAATAAGGATTTATGCTGTTATATATATATATATATATATATATATATATGAAGTCAGTTAATTTTATTTATTATTTATAGCGCTTACATAATACTGTTTTTTTTTTTCAAAGCAGCTTCATAGAAAATTCATGATTTTAATGTCAGAGCTACACTACCATTGGGATTAGTAAGTTTTTAATGTTTCTTAAAGAAGGTTCTTATGCTCATTAAGGCTGCATTTATTTGATCAAAAATTCAGAGAAAACAGTAATATTGTCAAATATTATTTCAATGTAAACTAACTGTTTTCTATGTGAATATGTTTTAAAATGTAATTTATTCCTGTGATGCAAAGCTGAATTTTCAGCATTGTCTTCAGTGTCACATGACACTTCAGGAACCATTCTAATATGCTGATTTATTATAAATGTTGAAAACAGTTTAATATTTTGATGGAACTTGATGCTTTTTTTCAGGATTCTTCAATAAAAAGTTCAAAAGAACAGCATTTATTTAAAATAGAAATATTTTGTATCAAAATAAACTACCATTTCAAAGATTGTGGTCTGCATTTTTATTCTTTCTTTTTTTAAAAGAAATTAATACTTTTATTCAGCAAAGATGTGTTAAAGTGATAAAAAGTGATGGCAAAGACATACTGTTAGAAAAGATTTCTGTTTTGAATAACTGCTGTTCTTTTGACTTTTTATTTATTTTTATTTATTTTTTATTTATATTTCATGGAGTATCACAGGTTTTAAAAAAGTATTAAGCAGCACAACTGTTTCCAACATTGTTAATAAAGTACAAAATCAGCATATTAGAATGATTTCTGAAGGATCATGTGACACTGAAGACTGGAGTAATGCCTGATGAAAATTCAGCTTTGCACCACAGGAATAAATTATTTTTTAAAATATAATAAAATAGAGAACCATTTCAGAATATTACTGTTTTTTCAAGTATATATATATATATATATATATATATATATATTTTATATATATTTTTTTTTTTTTTTTTTTTTTTTTGATCAAGTAAACGCAGCCTTAATGAGCATAAAAGAATTCTTTGAAAAACATTAAAAATCACACTGATTCCAAACTTTTGAATGGCAGTGTACACTATTGCTCATAAATAGGAGATCATAGGTTTATTTTAATAGAAATCAACGTTTATTCAGCAAAAATGAAGTGATCAAATGTGCCAGCAAAGATTTTGTTACTATTTGTTTTTTTTGTTTTTTTTTTCAAATGATGTTTCTCTGAGCTTTCTACTCTTTGAAGAATCCTGAAAAAATGTATTACAGCTTACAGAAAAATATTAAATTATATAACAACTGTTTTCAGTTCTGATAATATTAAATGTTTCTTAAGCACTAAGCACTACATTTCATTAAAAATATATTCCAATAGGAAACAGTTGTGACACTCTTTTATATATACTTTAAATGTTATACTTTTGCCTTTTGGCAAATGTAATATTACAAAAAAAAATGTTATGTTAAATGTTAATTTAAATGTTTAGTAATACTTAGAGCAGTGGCTTATATTAGCAACCCTGCAGACAGGAAAGAAACAGATTGGAAGCATATATTTTATGCCACTGACATCTGTGCTTCCTCACTCTTTAAAAGCACCAGCACCACTAGTTTGCTGATATAAGTGCAAAAGATGGAGTTTAAAGAAAGCTGTTCACTGCAATTAAGAGAACATAAACTACGATCAAAGAATGAGAAATGTACAAAAAATTCAAAAAGAGGGTTTACAGACTGCTACACGATTAGGGCAGGATGGAAGGAAAACGACTACTGCAATATTCAAGATCAAGAGAAATTACACAAAAACAGCATGGCTCATTAACACCACCTAAAGAGCTAACCATTTCAGATGTTTACATCTCTTTTATTCTTTTCATGTCAGAGATATATATATATATATATAAAAAAAAAGTTAAAAAGAGCAGACAATAGTGAGAAATGATTTTGTCTGACTTGAATGTCAACGTGCTTTTAAACTTGCTCAGTGACACAGAAGTCCAAGGTAAAACAGAGGCTGGATTCTTGTTTTATTCATTTTTAAGCGAATTGTTCTCGCTCTCTTTTTTTTGAGAGCTTCTAGTCCTGTATTTCCTACAGGGCAAATTGAATGACTGGTCCCGCAGACCTTTCAATAGGGGTCAGACACCTCCAAAATGGGAATCAGTACCTCCCCATGGTTCATCAAAGGGAGCGTAAAATACAAATGGAGGGTGAAAGCAGCGAGAGAAAGTGAGAAAGAGCCGGGCGAGATATGTATCGCTGGCTGAAGTGGATTCAGCGGCAAGATAGTGAAAGCGAACAAACCTTTCAGATGGAAATGAGGGCACACCATACAAACCAAGGCCAAGCACAGCCTGTGCATCGTCACCATGGCAATCCGCTGCGAAACAGAGAGGGACCTGTGAAATAGGACCACAAAGAATCTCAGAGGGCCGGTCTCATCGTTTAAAAACTCAAAGTCATTTTTCTTATTCAAAAGCTTGAGGCAGTGTGGGAGTCATGGAGCTGCCAAAGTGAATAATCAAGGAAACTGAATAACTCTGCATATGCAGCTTAGAAATGGCTGCAAATCCATTTCCTCCTTGTTGTTTATTAGGTCGCAGGCCACATAAAAGCAACCTGTCATTTCAGAACACATCAAATCACACCCAGCACTACTACTTTTTTTTTTTTTTTTTTTCCCCTGTGAACTCATGCATTGAGAGAGACTGGGGCTAAAACCCACTCTGAATAGACAGCGTCCCCGCTGCCTTTGCTAATGCACTGCATTTCCCATTCTTTCTGTCTTACCCTCTTTTCTCCTGCTCTGCAATGTCCCACCAAGTTCAGTGACCCTAAAGAGAAATCAATATGCTTTCTTGTCATGCCACTGAAGCCATCTCCTCTGGTGCTGTTTCTCTCCCCTTCTGTTTTCCTTCTTGACACACTTGATGTGCTTTCCCTGTAGTTACAAAAAAAAGAAGACCAAAAAAACATGAGGGAAATGGAAGGCTCGCGGCTTCGCTAGCATTAAATAAATAGCCTCGCATCTCTCTCGTACCTGTGCTACGCTCCATCCTGGGAATAAAATGCACCCTTTTACTTTTTACATTAGGAATTCGTACATTGTGTGATACAAAGTGATACATGGCTCAAACTGAGACTAAAAGATTTCTGTATGCATTTCTGGCACTTTGCTTCTGTATGATAAACAGAAATGTTGGCTGAAACGACCGTGATTAACTCACTTAAATTCTGGCATTATTTACTTGTACGACTTTCCAATTAGTTCTAGCACTCTGTCATGACATTTTTCTGGCTTCTGTCAGTATTACTGATTTATTTAGCCATTATACATTTGAATAAATAATACATGCAACATGAAAATGATCTGACCAAACACCATGATACAAGAGAGATTAAATCTTACAGTGTTATTAAATGGTCCATTAAAGACATGGGAGTCAAAACCGGACTGATTTACGGCTCGAGTCAAGAGCATTATTTGCAGTCAAAATAAATGTGTAATCACAAAGGAAAAACTTTCACGTTTCACGTCCAGTGAAGAGACAACATAATTATTCATCTGATTATAATGATGATGTTAATATTCACTCACCATCGCACAACATTTTCCAATCTGTCAAGAAGTGGAGCACGTAAACAGAGGCGCATCTTTCTCTGAGATTTTTGGCTGTATTCAAATTGCGCTGCGGTTAATTTCCAGCTCGCTGTTTGACTTCTGAATGTGAGACAAATAGGGGAAAGAAAGTTTGTGCAATTCTGTAGTTCAAAAGACTGTCAACAATGGCATGCGAATGGCTGAGAGCATAAACATACAGCACACAGTGGAGATCCCAGGGGTTGTCATAGCTTGACTTCAAAAAGGCGAACCATGGAAAGTAAGAATCTCTGGGAACAAAGTGAATGCTACAGCCTCCATGTGGAGAAGGTTCGGGTATACTGTCATTCAAGGTAAAGTGACAGAGAAATGTTTGCAGTGGTTGCAGACATGAACCGCTCAAATGGTTGAGATTTGGTACTGCTCTCTTGGAGACGGTGTGAATAATTCAGAGCCTCTGGGGATGCCAATCCAGAAGAGGAGCTCGGGGGGAAGTCACTGTACTGCTTCACCTGCTCTGTCTGTACAGGTAACACAAAAGGGCAAAACAGCTTGAAAACACTAAAATCTTCAGCACTTGAAAGTTTACAGATTTTTAATATACTCTGAAAAAGCATGGATGCTCCTAAGAATTTTAATGAAAAAATACAACTGAACCGTGAACACAAACAGTGGGGTTCAATAGTCTGAGCCCACATATGGGATTCAAAATGTCATTTTAAACCTAAAAATAAACTTCTAGGATTTGGGAAAAATAAACATTATATAATTTAAAAAACCAAGGAATAATTGATGACAGGCCGTTGAGGTAGTGATGCATTATTTTCTAATAATTCAACAGACCGGAGACAATTATTCTGCATATATTATGGCTACCACACCTCAAAACATTGTTCAGATGATGTTTTTCAAGACCTTTGTCAGGGTTTTTTTTTTTTTTCTTAAAATGGTTTAATTTCTTATGCATCTTATCCCATGCCTCTGTTGTTAATTCCAAAACCTAGTAACAGAGGTTTGAGCCATTAATAGCAGACTAATACAGTTCATAATTAAGTTATTAGGAAGAGAAAAAAGATTAAATGTGTGAATTACCTGAGTCTGTTCGTCAGTTTTCGTTAGCAGCATCTCTACTAATAGTGAAACTTGTTTATCCGTTTATCCGTTTCAAAAACAGTGAGAAAGGACATGTAACTTAAATTGCTAACCTTTTACTGATAAAACAAAGCAGTACTAACAACGTTTCTGTGTGCGTGTGTGTCTGTACTATGAGTGTGCGTTTGTAAGAGAGAGAGAGAAATAGAGTGCTTCTCATACATAAAATGTAATTTTGTGGCAAAAATATGGAATATACATAATACTATATTTATTTGTTTGGTCAGTGTCGTTGTGGCTTTTGGTTATTTTGCTGTTGTAGGCTGTAAGGACCTTTGAAATAATCACTTGGCAAAGTGATACTGACATGTAATGCAGTCAAGACCTGCCTGGAACTACTTTTGCCGTGGGTTTCTCTGAAAATAACTGTGCATGTTCGTCAGCCAACCAGATTAAGGGAGAAGTCCACTTCCAGAGAAACAATTTACAGATAATGTACTCACCCCCTTGTCATTCAAGATGTTCATGTCTTTTTTTCTTCAGTCTTAAAGAAATTGTGTTTTTTGAAGAAAACATTTCAGGATTTTTCTTTTTTTTTGGACTGATATGCTGCCCCGAGTTTAAACATACAAAATGCAGTTTAAATGCGGCTTCAAACGATCCCAAATGCGGTTGCAAACTAGCCCGGCCAAGGAAGAAGGGTCTTATCTAGCGCAACGATCGGTTGAGGGAGAACATGAGATGGGAGTTTTTCGACATACCCGAACTGCGATGACCTGAAAAAAAAAAAAAAAAAAAACACGGGAAGAGCAAGACAAGACGAGCGTATATAAAAGTATATAAACTGTATTATTTTTATGAAAATAACCGATCGTCTAAATGGTTCCATAAAGAACCTTTAACATCTGAAGAACCTTTCTGTTTCACAAAAGGTTCTTTGTGGCAAAAGAAGGTTCTTCACATTATAAAAAGGTAAGAAAGAGATGGTTCTTTAAAGAACCTTTGACTGAATGGTTCATTGTGGAACCAAAAATGGTTCTTCTATGGCATCGATGTGAAGAACCTTTTAAAGCACCTTTATTTTTAAGAGTGTCTATGGAGAAAAATCCTGAAATGTTTTCCTCAAAAAACAATTTCTTTACGACTGAAGAAAGAAAGACATGAACAACTTAGATGACTGTCACACACACACACGGAGGAGACGAGAGGTGAGTAGCAAACCAAACCAGAGTTTTATTAACAGAGTTGTAAATCGAGATCAAGTTTAAACGGTAATTGGTGAATCTTAGCTGACTGTCCTTGTATTGAGGAGTAGTTGATAGTCCAACAGGGAAAGCCACACGGTAACCAGTGAGCACAGGAAAGTTCGACGAGGGGGGAAAAAAGCATGAGGTCAGGAGCTGTCGTCAGAGGTGTGAACGGTAGACCCAACAAGGGGGAACTGAAGAGAGTGTCCTTATATAGGGCGTGGCTAACGAGGATAAGGTGCAGGTGATTAGAATTCAGGGGAAGATGAACGAGTGGACACTGCTACTGGTGACGTGGCAGGTGGAGGTGGCTGTGGTGAATGCCTGACAATGACAAGGGGGTGAGTACATTATCTGTAAATTATTGTTCTGGAAGTGGATTTCACCTTTAAAGCATTAAATGGCAGCGTATTATACGGATTATTTAAAGGTCCACTGAAGTGTTTTAAAGCATGCAGTGTTATTCTATGAGTTGATGTAATTTCATATCCAGCAGTCCCGTCCCCTTTTTAAAATAGCATTTAACTTCTATCACAGCTTGGGCCAGAGCCATTAAGATGGGTAAAGCCCTTTTGAAGTGTATGACAGCCATAATCTGTATTGCATCCGTATTGCATTATCTATATATAAAATAACATTCTGTGTAAAATTCAAATGGATCTGATACATTTTATGGTCTGCGCTGACTTGCACATTTGATCTGCTCCATGTCATTGTGTCTCTGGACCGGAGCAGGCTGTGTGCCCGTGCTGCGGTGGTTCGTGTGACACAACACAAAACCAGACTTTGTTTGCCCCAACGAAAAACATATTTACACTGTCTGAATCATTCCCTATCCCCTATATAGTGCACTACGTGCCATTTACTATACAGAAAATACAAATTCTGTGAACAAGTGACTGATTTCAGTCGCAGCTTCAGCGTCTATTTATGGGCTTGTTGATGCCGTAATGCGTCCATTGAACGCACCAATGAACGCTGTTTCCGGGTCCAGACCCCAACTCATTTCACTTGAGAATACTATCTCAGCAGGCATTTATGAGCACGGTTTATTCATATTATACATTTAAGCTAAACAGTTTCAAATTTACAGCGTACACTACAGTCTTGTGTCCCAAACACAAATAATTTTTATATTTATTTATATTTTAATTGTATGGCTATCTGGCATTTCGGTATGGACTTAAAGAGTAGGATTATAACTTTTTGGTAGTATTATATCACATTGTGAGTGTATAATTAGTACCGTTTGTTGTTTTCTCATGTCATCTAATAGAGCGTTTGGACCCAGAAGTCACGCTTGACGTCAGACTTAAGCGAATAGTGTAGGGGGCAGGACATGTTGGATTGTAGAGAGAATTTGATTGGACAGAAAGTTTGATGAGAAGCTGAAGTGCAAGGTGATGTCATCAAAATCGCTGATTCATATTGGTGGAAGTCAGAGACTATAAGTTTTGAATGCGAAATGCGAATCAAAATGCTAATTTTGTCATTGTTTTGGTGCACACTAGCTTACAGATAACTTTATGGCTAACATATTCATACTAAAAGCCAAAAAACTTCAATTTTCATTTCATGGGGACTTTAATATTCTCCACTATTTCTAAGCACACAGATGCTCTTCTCCTCACACAGAAACACACATATAATCCATTAAATTATATATATTTTTCACTTTTTCAGTGTTTTAAAATGGACTGTGACAATTTGGCAAAAAGACTCACTTCTATCTAATACATGCCATTGTCCTTTCTCCAATTCCTGAAGAGCTCAACTGGTGTGAAAGATAGTCATGCTATATAGGTCGAATTCTCTACTGCACTGCGCTGTGCTCATCTGGAAATCTGGAAAGACCAGAATGCCAAGGGAACGACCTGTGTCAAACAGGCAAAGAATGAAACCATCAAAATGGAAGCGGCAGCCAGCCACACTGTTCTGACAACAGCTTTGTTAGAGTAAGTGCATGGCAGCCTATTTTCCCTTGAGCCACAGGTTGGAGTCCTGCCGGACATGTTCCATCTGATGAAAGGCTGATCTTTGTCCCAGAGAACACTGATTGAGTGTGTTGTGTGTGCTTGGTTCCTGAGTCTGTTCCACCCTCAACACTACAGACAAGCACAGGAGAGAGCAGCCGTCCACTAATAGGTTTGATTCATACAAAGACACATGGTTTGTGTGAGATGATCTGAGTTGAGTTAAATATCTAATGTCTTAAAATCAGACAGAGCATAATTTATGTCCTTTGTGAAGGTGGCAAATGAGAAAATGACAGCAGACTCCTCAAGGAGCTTTCTGAGAAAAAAAATCACCATAAACTGTCAACTACATAAAAATAGGATTGCTAAAATTGAGCTGTTTGTTTGCTTGTCAAGCCAATGCTGTAGTTAAGCAAGTTTGTCATGCCGACTATAGCAGGTGCTAGAAGCAGAAAGCAAGCTATAACGCCTGAAGTTAGGCACAATTAATTAGTGACAGAATTGTACATACACATGTGTATTTATGCTTCCAAGACCTGTGTGGTGATTCAGATCGCCTGAGGGGGGGAAGGGGGAATCCTCAGAAATCTTCAACAGCCTCAGTTTTGAATGAGCCATTTACAGCCACATGCTGAATTTCACCTGGCAAAGCATTACTTGTTGAGGAAAACGGTAGTAAAATCAGTCAGATATTAATGTAATACAACCATAAAATCTTAGCTGGATGCATAGTGCTGGAAATGATTCAATATTTTGATCCTGTTTTCAAGATTGTTTCTCAGTATGTCCCTCCAATCACAAGAGTAGTTTAATTTCACCTTGAATATCTGTATAACCCCAATTAAAACCAAAAGAGCTGTTAAAGTTCTGGCTTGATTTTAAATTAATTAATGCAAGCGGCAAAATAAGAAACTTTTCCAAGAGGCTAATTAGTTCTCTTAATGGTCAAATTAAATAATTAGTGTGAACAATAGGGAATATTACAGTGAAGAAAATTTAAAAAGCAGTCACTGAGTTTAGAAATGAGCCTTTAAAGGCACATGGAGGTCAGTTGGAGTCTCGCTGCCAGCTTTTGGATAATTTGAAATGAAAAGTGTAAGATAGTCTGACTCCAGGCAGGAGCTGAAAGGAACGATGGCTAAAATGGGAAGGATTAGATTAAACCTCTAGAGATGATTCGTGGGCTTAATTCTTCTCTAATTCCTTGAAGTTTACAATTTGTGTGGTGCAGGAGAGGTAGATCTCTCTCTAATGAGGTTGGCACTGGTAGTCAAGGGTTGGCGTTCGGATTGCCGTTTGGTTCCAGACGTGGGCGCGTCATTTGTACGTATCTGAGATCAAAGCACATGTATGTGATGCCAGTGTCCTCAAAGCGTCTTAATTAGGCAGTGATGCACGCTGGGACTCCTCATAATTCACACCAACGCAACATACCCTTAGATGCAAAAAAAAACAAAAAAACAAAAAAAACAATGAGGAGTTTTCTCAGGTTTGCCAGATCCTACAACAGAAGGAGCTGAAACAACGTTCCTCATCTGAGCAATAATTTCTAAAAAGACAAAAACAAACAAAGAACAGCTTTTCAAACATGGAAAGTGGTAGCAAAGATTGTCTGGGGACGCAAGCCTGTATGATTCCATCAGAACTCTGAAATCTTTGAAACATGAGATGTGCTTGGGTAGATATTGCTGTAGCTAATGACTGCTGGTTTATTACAAATGACTTGAGGAGGAGAAGAAAGTGAGATTGAGGCAGAAAACCCGCACATCTGTTGGGGGTCGACAAAGGTTCTCAACAAAATGGATCATCCGCTGCAATTTCTAGTGGGAGAGAAAAATTGTTCTGATTTTTTCCACCGTTGCTCGCTGCTAGTCAGGCAGTTTCCTCGTGGCTTTTTGCTGGTGAAAAGTTGCAGAGATTTTCCAAGCGAAAATAATCTCTGTCCAGATACAGTAGCATCAAAAGACGAAGATTTTTCTGCAGACATATTTGTGAAGACGCCCTCACCAATTCTAGCTGAGCTGCCAATGTCAACACATATTTACATCACTTTCTTTACCAAACGGAGTGTGAATAGTCTTCAAACAGCCAGACCGACTGAAGGATGAGAAGGGATATGCGTTCGTCAAAAACATGCTTGCACTTTTCCAAACCTTAAAGTAATTCAGAAGCCCCTTTCAGTTTCAAAACTCTTTTGCTTTATGCTGTCATTGTGTCAGTCATTCTTTCAGTAAAGCTTTGTAATAACTTCCTGTTGGATCAAAAAGGGTAGCATCAGAGAGCTGTATGACTGCAATCTGCACTGAGCTCAGCTTCACTGCTCATGATAACAATAGAAAGCAAGAATGAGGATTTGCAAATGTGTCAGATGCGTCTGTTAAAAGTATCAACTCCTAATCTTTTCTGCTGTTCATTTTGCAACATTTTCTGGTTTTCGGCTAATCCTCGCAATATTACATATTTCTGGATTTTGATAAATGCTAAACAATGTTTCCTATGTTTCATATTTCAAAATGCAATATTTAAATGTCATTATCCACTGTTGTGCAATGGATTATGGAGATCTTTCTACACACTGGTTTTCTAAGGAAACTTTTGACATATTCTGAACTTTTCCATTTTTTGTTTAATATTTTCTGTGCATTTAGTCTTTAACTGCGTTTGTCTTGTCTCTGTACTATTAACACATACATTTTAACTACTGGCAACAAGCATTGCACTGCTATCACAAATGAGTATATGACAATTAAACTTTGTAATTTGAAGGCCCTGGGTGCCTGTCACAAATGATACCCAAACCTGCCAGAAGAACATCAAACCATGTTACATGAAATTAAATAAGTGTGATGAAATAAGTGTGTTTTTCTGAGAAATGATGCAAATGTAATTAAACGCACATGTCATTTTCTAGTTTTCTCATTGAAACAGGACGTTTGGATGGGACATACTTTAATAAAATAAAAAAAAAAAAAATTTTAACATAAAATAAAAACTAGCCAAAATAAATAAATAAAGATTAGCAAATGGCCATTACTTACATCAGAGTTTTTTGGTCCAGGGACTCCCAGTGGGCCACAAGTAGGTCAGTGGAAAACTCAGCTGAAAAAAATATTTTAAAATAATTATTAAAAATAAAATAAAACAAATAAATAAAAATGTATTTTAAAAATAGAAAAATAGCAAATGCATATGCATTATATTAAATGAACATAAATATTTAGCCTCAAGAATTGGGTCCTTCGCAAGGGGTCCATCATATTGTCAAGGAATGTCCCAGAAAGGGAAAAAGTTCACATTTTAAATTTGTATATGGTAAAAGTGAATTTTGTACACTAGCTCATATATACATGTAGATGGGTTAAAACGGAAAACACATGGACTAAACTAAACAAACTACCATTTTGATTTAACTTCTGCTTTGGTATCAAATACAGAAAAAAGCAAGAAAGTTTGGCAACTGTGAAACTGTCTGAGCTCTGTCATTTGGCCAACCACCCTCATTATTGAAGTACATTCAGAAACATTTTGGCTCCCTAATCTAGTTCCAGGGATTCGTTTTTAACCCCACACATTCAACAATGATTAGAGGGCAAAGGTAGTAGCAGAAGTGAGATAAAGTTAAAGAAAGAGAGAAAGACGGGCATTCTGAAGTAAAAGGAGGGATTATCAATGTAAGACCTTTAAAAAGTGAGAATGAGGATTATTTCACCTTCTCATGGAGGAATGCATAATTCATGTGGTCTGGAATCCTCAGTGAGTGTTAGTGGCTTCCTCCCCATTTCTTCTACATCATCTCTCATTCTGTTCTTACGTTTCTTCTGGACGGGTGATTTTCCTGCTTTTCCTATAGTGCTAAGGAAGGCTGCTTTATCTGCTTGTCTGCAAGGGTCATTTTAACATCTGTTGAGCCTGAATTCCCCCTACTGCCCATCAGCTCATATCTTAAAACTTCTATAAAAACTTTCTAAAACTTCTACACTTCACAGTTCTTGCTTCACTGCACTAGCTTCTCGATTCTGTAAAATATTATACAGCATTTTTAATTTGCATTTTCCTGTACAGATCAAAGAGAAGGTTTGATCAAAAATCCTCATGGCTAAATGAAAATATTACAACATCAAAAGTTCATTTATTTCTTAAGGAAATGCAGAGGGGAAAAACTAAGAATGTCAACCTGTCGAGAGGGCCCGCTAAGCTCATTTATAGCAGAGGATATTAAACTTTTTGATGCCACGGTCCCCCAAACAGGATGATCTCCTTGCAAGGAAAATCTTATTCTAAAATATAAAGGCAGTCAAACATTGCCATATAAAGACCTATTTAATATTATAAATATGTCAATATTATAAATAGGGGTGGGCGATATGACCAAAATCTCAATATGTGACCCTGGACCACAAAACCAGTCTTAAGTCGCTGGGGTTTATTTGTAGCAATAGCCAAAAATACATGGTATGAGTCAAAATTATTGATTTTTCTTTTATGGAAAAAATCATTGGGAAATTAAGTAAAGATCATGTTCCATGAAGATATTTTGTAAAATTCCTACTGTAAATGTATGAAAACTTAATTTTTGATTAGTCATATACATTGTTAAGAACATTATTTGAAGAACTTTAAAAGCAATTTTCTCAATATTTTGATTTTTTTTGCACCCTCAGATTCCTGATTTTTAAATAGTTGTATCTCGGCCAAATATTATCCCATCCTAACAAACTATACATTATTGAAAAGCTTATCCAGCTTTCATATGATGTATAAATCTCAATTTTGAAAAAAATGACCCTTATGACTGGTTTTGTGATCCAGGGTCACATATGTGTAATTTTATTTCACGTTAAGGATATAACTTATATCATAATATAGTTATTTTTGCTTTAAATAAGGTGCTTATTATTTAAAGAATTTTTAAACCAAAGAAATTGTATAATTCATGTCACCAGTGTCAATTTCAAACAATAGAACAAATTACAAAAGTGATTTAGTCAAGAGCAGTGAAAGATTTTTCTCTTTTGTTGTTTGATTAACACGAATGACAGACAGCAGGAATATTAGACTGCTATCATTTTAAAGGTGACCTATTATGCCCCTTTTTACATGATGTAAAATAAGTCTCCAGTGTTTCCCCTGGCATTATATTAGCCAACGGTAACCGCCGCCCCCCTTTAAGGTCATGTAAACTTTATTTTCTATATTGCACCAGATCACAACAGATGTCAATTAAGGTTACCTTTCCTATAGAACAGGTCTATACCTTGTTCTTTTGTTTATAAAAAAACGAAAAAGTCTTATGTTATTTATCTTATTTACACAACGGCATGTCATTTCTGTCTCTAACGTTACGTGGTCACGCATCTACAATTTCTTCTCCGCTAAAACGCGGACGGGATTGCGGAGTCCATTCATAAAAACTAACCGGCAACCTGTCAAAATAAAAGTACGGTTTAACATCTGTTTTTTACAGTCTATGTTTAACATGTAACAGAAATGTATTAGTCTTGTGTTTGTACAATATAATTGTAGGTGTTTAAATATTCCTATTTCTGGCAAATTTAATTAAACAATTAAATGCAGAAAAATTATAATAATAACAGAAATAACAGAAAAACTCTGTTTGTTTGGCAACAAATAAAAAGGTTTAATTTTCATTTAATTAAAAATAAATAAATATTTAATGCCTGTATTTGATTATCAGAAAAATTAAAACACAAGAATTTCTGAAACTGTAGTATTGTTCAAAATGTTGAAATTGAGATTTTTCTACTTATTTTTTTCACTGAAATAAATGTTTTTGTTATTACACAGAGAGTAATGTACCAAAAAAAGTACCGTACCGTTGGTAATCCCCCTCCCCCATCTTGAATGACAAGGGGGTGAGTACATTATCTGCAAATTTTTGTTCTGGAAGTGGACTTCTCCTTTAACCATTCAAGGCCTATAAAGCAGTAAAAATAACTCCGTTCAATACTCCCGCGGTCGTCTTCACATGTGCATATAGTGAAATGAGTTCTCTTTTGTTGCTGATTGCGTTTTACTGCTTAAAATGACTTGTTTTTTAACTGCAATGCTTAAAAACGTGCGCTAATTGTACATTTTCATGACCATGCGCCACAGCAACGCCACGTGAGCGTGTAACCGCGATAGAAACGATAGTCCAGATTCTCCCAATTAACCGTATCTACTGATATACCGCCCACCCCTAATTATAAATCTTAGGATATTTTCTAGCTTATTCTACCCCTAGGAGTACTCTTAGATGTATAAACCTTATGAAAAATTTGCTAAAGAAAATATATATTAGAAAGCAGAATGAAACCGCTATGAATAGAAGTTCAAAAGAACAGCATTTATTTGAAATCTTTTGTAACATTATGATGAGAAAAAAAATATTAGACTGAATATATGTAGGAAATAAACTCACAATATCTATATCAGGGTATAGTTGTGTCTAGCAAAGCCATGTGCCCTTTTAAACTGAATCTTTATTTTTTGTGTGATGCAAAATGTCCATCATCTTCCCAGTATCCTGCCTAACACATCAATTTTGCTTCTAAATAATTAAACAGTTGGTGTCAGCACTCTGTGTATTATCCTTTCTTGTGTCCCTGTGACATTTCCTGACACCCTGGCATTCTAAAGCTGGAGATCTCCCAGTGAGACCACTAGCCGCTCATCATAGCATCAGCTTCAAATGGAATCGTATACAGGGTCCTGTCACTTGTAATCTGCCAAACAGTACTAGTATCAGGTACACAACAAAAAACAAAAATGATGTAAATTCATAATGTGTAGTGCAATATTTTCTACAGATTAATTTAAATTAATGGTAAACCACCCACAATACTTTATATTTACATTTATAACTCTGAGATGGAAAGTTCTCTCTAGACAACTCAGGCTGAATCTTTTGCATGACCCACTTGTGTTTCTGCAAGTATTTTTCTTCCCTAAGAGAAGTTTGTCTTCTGTATTTATTGTGTAGTATATTTGGAGTTGCATATTTTTCTAAATTGAAAGAGGCACTACATATCAGGGACAAAAAAAATACTGCAATCATTTGTCACTTGCCTGATGTAAATGAGAAAGTGGATGAGAGAGTGAGAGAATTAACAGGAGAATGTATCCTGTGGACATAACTGATCTTCAAACACTGAGATTCATTTGAAATTCTGATTTGCATTCTATTTTTAGGCAGGGCTGTGATGAGCGCCAAATCATGGCAGATTCAGCTGTTCAGTCTTTTTTGTCCCTTTTACATCTGGGTCCCTCAAGGCTGAGGCGTCATGGCACTGCCATAAGTTTTGCCATTAATTCATGATGCAATACATGCTCATCACAAGTCTGGAGTTTGTCCAATATGTCATTTTTTTCTCAAATGATCTTATCTCCTCATGCAGCCTGAGGGCTGGAGTTTAATAAGGAGTTTTACATTTATTGTGTTTGCGTAAATAATAACGTGTTAATAAATCACAAGCACCAAGCAAGGCGAGACGCAACAAAGTCCATGTGCAATTGTTCATGTGCATATAGACCATTTTATCCACCTTATTTTTCAATGCGGAAATAAACTGTTTTCTGGTAATGTTTTTGACTTGCTGTTCATAATCTGCCATAGAGAAATAACGAGAAGAATATTGAAGTGCCGTAAACGGTAAAACAGTTTGCACTACAAACTATTGTGTTCATAATTAAGATAATACATTAAAATAATATGGTAAGACACACCAATTTGTAATATCAAGCAGCAAAACGAGCTGTTTTGTACAGATAAACATAGCTGGATGTGGATGAGACCGGAAGCCAGACACATTACATTTACAAACGGCTGCTCCCACTCTTACAGCAAAAATAAGGTGGATAGACCATAGAATAAAATAACAAAAATAACATGGTAGTACTGTTGCTGTCTATGGATGTTCAGAATTTTCATTTTTGGATGAACTATTCCTTTAAGAAACAGTTTACCCAAAAAGTAAAAATTTGCTTCACCCTCAGACCATCCAAAATGTAGATAAGTTTGTTTCTTCAATGAAACAGATTTGGAGAAATTTAGCATTACATCACTGCAGTGAATGGCTGCTGTAAGACTGAGAGCTGATAAACAGCTGATAAAAACATTGTAATAATCTACTGCCATATTGTAAATTGAAAAGCTGTGTTTGTAAGAAACAAAAACAAAACTACACCAACATATTTGTCTAGAACTGTTTTTGCTTGTACACAATGCCTGATCGGTGCATATTTCTCTCCTGATTCAGATGGGGTGACTTGTGGATTACTTACATTACTTGGGAATTTTTGTGATGTTTTTATCATTTGTTTGAATTGCTCTTTTTCTGACGGCACCTATTCACTGCAGAGGATCCATTAGTGAACAAGTGATGTACACTGTAAAAAACAATTTGTTGAGTCAACTTAAAATAATTTGTAACCTGTCTGCCTTAAAATTTTAAGATCAGTCAACTCAAAAAAAGTTTAGTCAACTTGAAATGTTAAATTATACTAAGTGACAACTTAGATATTTGAGTTGAATCAACTTAAACATTTAAGGCAGCTGGGTTACTTACCCATCTGTTAAGTTTAGCAAACACAAATATCTAAGTTGTTACTTAGTACAACTTAACATTTCAAGTTGACTAAACTTATTTTAGACTGAACTTAAAATTTTAAGGCAGCAGGGTAACAAATTATTTTAAGCTGACTCAACCAATTGTGTTTTTTATTTTTTACAGTGTAATGCCAAATTTCTCCAAATCTGTTTTGATGTAGAAACAAACTCATACACATCTTGCATGGCCTGAAGGTGAACTATTCCTTTAATGTGATTAATTCATCAGCATATAATGTAATTAATTAAAATAAAATAATTAATTCATCAACAGTAATAAATATATAAACTAATAAATAATAAATAATAAATAAATAAACAACTAAATAAACGTAAAAAACTTAATTTGAACTTTTCGTGCAGCAGGCATACTTTAAGCAGAATCTGCTTGGTCATACTATCCCATATCAGAAATAAAAAGCTGTTTCTGTTCTTCAGATGAAGGCAAATACCACAGCATTTGCAAAATTACAGAGAGATGACCTTGACAATGTATCTTCTGTTATTTGTACTGAATCTCTTGAGGTGGCATTATAAGTGATATTTTGAGGCATATCTGTGCTACTTCACATAAGTGGAAGGTCTGAGAAAACTTACTTCAGGCAGGAGCACTCTACAATCTAGTGGTTATCCTTATCAAAAAAGGAAATACTTTCCAGTAACATGACCATGAAGAGCAATGGTCCATATTTTTAGAGAACAAAAACTGTAGAATTATGAATCAAGTGAAACAGCATGTTTTAAACATCAGGACTTGATAGAGAAACAACAGATACAAACCACGTGCAGATAACATGAAAACTGTTGGAACCAGATCTTAGCCAATTAAACACTAGGAGGTGGGACTGTGTGGGAGTACAGGATGATGGAAGGGGTGGGTTTGGGGATGTCAAGGCTACGAAATTACCCTCATTAGTCTAGTGAACGGGTCAACAGGGAAGGGTCCTCTTCAAAGGGATTTTAAACAGCAGAGGAAGAACTGAAGGACGGGACGCAACTCACACATCCAGGGCTTTTCAACATCCAACGCGCTGCTAATTGCAGCCAAACTCCTGATGCGTTTTGATGATAATATTTCTCTTAGTTACCTTAATTTGGATCCCAAGGCTGTATTTGGTTTCTGCATAGGCTTGATATTGAGCTGCTCGGTCTGATGGTGTGTTGAAAGAGTGAATCCTTTGGGTCCTTTCCAGCCTCTGAAATACACATGGAAATGGCTTAACTGAGAGTTTTCTCTTTTATATCACTCTCATTCACACACACTATTGCGGAAAGGGAAAAAAAACGTCCACTGACACAAATTCTTTTTGGAGAAGGAGGCTGAAGCGACAGACCTACAGTTCGGAAAGGACTAATGTAATTAATGGAGCTTGCTGGGCTAGGCAGGCGTGGGACTGATCCAGCTGCAATGTGTGTCACCGGGCAATTAATTCACTTGACAGGGCCTCCAAAAAACTGCAAAAGGTCAGGAGACCAGGATCTGAGCCTTAGCTGGCAAAAAAGCCTTGAAAAAGCCATGTAAAGTTTCTCACCTAAGGCCTCAGATAGTTCATACGCTGTTAACCTGCTGTGTAGGACATTTCAAAGTCTTTAATGTCAGGGTTAGTTTTTAATCTAGAGGTCATAATATCATTTAAATAAAGGATAAATAGAAAAGAAACTATTTTTGCATAGTTTTAAATCACTAACAGATATCTCAGCTTTTCAGTCCAATGTAATTTCATATTTGTTTGACACTTTTCCAAATAAAAGACATGTAGTATGTTGCCTTGAGATTGTCAGTAGAACAATCATTTATTAAAACCAAGTCGTCTCATCAAGTTGTATTTTTAAACGTTTTACATTGCTTCAAAATACTATTACATAACAGTATTATAGTAACGTTATATGCTATTTTGTCTTTTACTTATTTAACTGTCGCTTAGCTATTTTGTTTATATTCACATTTTTCGCACCATTAGTCAAGTCTTTGTGAACACAACAACAGGTGTTTACTTCGTGTTTCAAATTATATTAAGCTCATGACAACAACTTATTGTTTTTTTGTCATTTAAACAATAGCCTAGATCACACAAACATGTAGGTAATTGACTGCGAGTAATTTTATACAACAAACAGTAGACAGTGGTCGAATTTGGAATGGTACGATGGTATACTACTTTTAATCAGTATGCTAGTAAGCTGATCCAAATGCAGCAGATCACTCAGTCGGTTGACTGAATGAATCAGTGATTCATTCATAAGGGTTTCGTTCCTGAATGAATCAGCGGTTATGAATCAATCCCTTGTGTAAATGATTCAAATGATTCACTCATAAAGACACTTGTCGCCACCTGGCTACTAGCATAATGATGTAACCTGCTTGTAATGATATGATGATGTATCCTTTTGACACCCGTTATATAATGTCCTTTAGCTAAACCTACTATTAATAATATATTAAGTTTATATATTATAGCTACATAATATAAGGGCTTTCTGTTGCCCTTCTATGAAGATAATCTCCTTATGTGCCAAACACACATCCTCGAGGGTCCTATTGACATTTCTCGACCTAAACTAACCCATAAGCATTTAAAGCAGGCATTAGTTTGACATCAAGAAAGCAGTGCATCTCAGGGGAACCAAAATGTACCCTTGTGTCTGCTCTCTCTGAGTCTGCTATATAGATCGACCTCATAGTTGCACTCAAGCGATGGTAAACATGTAAATAATTTAAGGATAATGGCTCTCAATTTACTGATATGGATGTAGAGACAATCACATTTTGTGCATATGGGATCCAGGAAATGCGCATAAGCCTTTGTTCTTCTGTGCAAACATAAACATGTTAAGAATCTTGCACTTTCCTGAACAAATTTAGCATGGCACAAACATTTTGCATAAAACAAAATAGCATATTCACACACAGCAAATGTCATCCATCTTATTCACATCACCACATTTCAAAAAGATTGGCAATACAATAGGAAAGTGATGAAACACTGATGAGCTCTTCAAATTTAGAGAAAGAAACAATAATTGTTCAGAAAACAAAGTCTGCCCACGCAGGTAATAGCACCGAGGAAGAATAGTCTGAAAAGTTATAAGTGAAGCAAACTCTAAGCACTCTAAAAATAAATCAACCAAACCAATTCGTTCAAACGGCTGATTATACATGCGCAACAGGCAGGTTCTATCATGTTT
Source organism: Labeo rohita (assembly GCF_022985175.1). Classification (NCBI taxonomy): domain Eukaryota; kingdom Metazoa; phylum Chordata; class Actinopteri; order Cypriniformes; family Cyprinidae; genus Labeo; species Labeo rohita. The sequence goes on along the minus strand of NC_066879.1, from coordinate 27,269,415 downwards.
AATACACATCTAGGAAGGAAAGGAAAGGAAAGGAAAGGAAAGGAAAGGAAAGGAAAGGAACCCATCCAATTGCACACACACAGTGGTGAGTAATGAACAAAAACACACCCTGTGAACACACACCCGAGGGTTCGGTGCCTTGCTCAAGGGTCTCACCTCAGTCATGGTATTGAGGGTGGAAGAAAGTGCTGGACATTCACTCCCTCCACCTACAATCCCTGCCAGACCTGAGACTCAAAGCCGCAACTTTTAGGTTACAAGTTCAACTCATCTGCCCCCTATATAATCTGTGAAAATGTGAATAATTTTTAACAAAGTAAGAGAGGTCATACAAAATTCATGTTATTTTTTATTTAGTACTGTCCTGAGTAAGATATTTTACATAAAATATGTTTACATATTGTCCACAAGACAATAACTGAAATTATTAAAATAGCCCCTTTCAAAAGTTTGGGAACCCTTGTTTCTAAATACTGTGTGTGGTTATCTGGATGATCTATGACTGTTTTTTTCTTTCAAACATTCAAACATTCACTGATGCTCCAGAGAAAACACGATGCATTAAGAGCCGGGGACTGAAAACTTTTTGAATTTGAAGATCAAGGTAAATCGCACTTAATTTGTCTTTTGGGAAACATGCAAGTATCTTCTGTTGCTTGCGAAAGGGCAGTACTAAATGAAAAAAAAATGATATTTTAACAAAATAAGAAAAATTTGGACATCTTCATCCTGTTCAAAAGTTTTCACCCCCTGCCTTTTAATGCATTGTGTTATCTTCTGGAGCATCAGTGAATGTTTGAACCTATTTTTAATAGTTGTGTTTGAGTAGGGACTGTCCTCACTGTGAAAAGATGAATCTTAAAATCATATAGTCACTGCTGGAAAGGGTTCAAATATGCAAAAGATGCTGGAAAACAAGAATCTGCTGGACCTGGAGGATTTTTTCTGAAGAACAGTGTTCAGTTTAACTGTTCCAAACAAACAAGGGACTCATGAACAGCCATCACAAAACAAAAAAAACAGTCGTAGATCATCCAGGTAACCACACACAGTATTAATAAAACCAAGGGATCCCAAACTTTTGAAGGTGGTTATTTTAATAATTTCAATTTTTTTCTGTCTTGTGGACTATGTAAACATCTTTTATGTAAAATATCTTATTCAGGACATAACTAAATAAAAAATAATACGTGTTTTGTATGATCTCTCTTATTTTTAAATTATTCACATTTTCATAGATTCGGCAAGGGGTTCCCAAACTTTCGCATACCACTGTATACACACACACACACACACACACACACTGTATTATATGAGCATGTGTATGTGTATTAAACGTGACATAGTTTGAGAACATTAAAGGAATATTTTTGCTGAATTCTGACACTTCTGTTGATTATAGTAGTCTATTACAGAATCACATTTGATGCATTAATATGCCTATAGGCTATTTACAGATCACTCTCAAGATCACTTTTTGGTGTAATGCTTTATTGTATGTGAGGCTAGATAACACCTAGATTCACAGGAGCAAATTAGTATCACATTCCTACAACTGCTGACAAAATCTAACCCTTGAGCTACTACAGCACAGCATGAGTATGTGTGAAGTCCTGAGCTGACTAAAAATGCTGTGATACATATGCTGACTGCACGGTGTGCATATTCTGACCAGGTATCGAAAAAAAAAAAAAATCACTGTCAGAAGGATGTTAACAGTACAATATACTCATATCCACAAAACATTGAAGTTATTTTGAATTATCACCATTAACTAGCCATAACTGTGTGTTGTTGTTTTTTTTAAGTTTCACTTGGGGCTTACAGAATGCATGTAATTTTGCATGCAATACACGGAGGAAGCTACTTTTGGAAGGATGCTAAAGTGCTGTCTGTAAAAGAGTGCATGGCCAGCTGACATGCCTTGGGGCAGCAGATGAGCCCTGCAAAACGACAGTATATGAGACGGTGGCATGATCAGTGGAGCTGTGGGCCGAATCAGACAAATAGAGCAGTATGGGGTAGGAGCTTGTTGTCACTTTTTCCTCCAAATAATGTTTCTCAGGGTAGTTTTATTTTTTGAAAGTCGGTTTATATATAGGCATATACATTAAAGACCGGACTACAAAACAGCTAATGTTCATTTCTGAACACTGGTATTTCAAAAAATTGCACTTTCTATTTATCAAAGAATCCTAAAGAAAATATATTAAAATATAACATTTAACAATATTGCTTACATATGAAAAAATGTACTATACGTACTGATTTACATTTAAGTCTCCATTATACATTTAAATATTTAATTTTATTTTATAAAACCAAAAACCACCAGTTAACTAAAACAATTTTAATTGACATTCTGTGTTGATGTTCTGTGACGGATAAATGAGAATTTTTAAGGACATGGAGAAACATCTAAAATCTGAAGTGTGGAAAGCGTGTGAATGATTTTCAGTTGCAGACATCAGTGAATGTTTATACAAAATAGCAAGTCTATAATGAGTATATTGATTCAGCTCTGCCAGGATCAAAATATTGTCTTTGCAATGTAGCAAGAAGGTTGCAGCATTCAGTTGAAAGTCTTTTTTAAGAACAGAGAGCGTCTTCCTCACTGTACGATCAGCACTAGCAGCCGTAACCCAGGATGCATCTTCAGTGAGAGAAGGAAATGCAATCTGAACTGGGCCATGAGTAAGATGAGACGGCTCTTTTATCTTAGTCACACAACCAAACCGATACCCCAACCCAACATCACTCAACCCAGCACTCAGTCAAGGAGGATGACTGGAGAAAAAGCAGCTTTATCCATCATGCAGAAGTTGCGAGCTCTCCAGCCACTGAAGTGTCTGATGCATGAGTTCTGTCTCTGCCACGCTTGTCCTTTCCAACCTAGAGGAAAATTTAAAATCGAATGTCAACAGAGGGAGCAGATTCGAATCCAGACACATTCACTATGGTGTCATGTCTGCGAAGGCAGAGAAAAATGAGGGAAAAGTTTAACCACAAACAAATACACACATTTGATAATGTCCCATCACTAAAGTTCCGTCTAATTTTACTACTGTTCTTCCAATTTTTTTTTAAGTTGTAAATAAAGCCAAAATGATTGGAGTATGTTTTACAAGAAAATACTATTTCAGTTTTTCTACTTCAATGGTTTATGTTTAATTTATTGTTACTTGCCATTTCTTTGTAATTACAGTGCCAGGCGAAAGTTTGGGAACCCCTTGCGGAATCTGTGAAAATGTGAATAATTTTAACAAAATAAGAGAGATCATACAAATTGCATGTTATTTTTTATTTAGTACTGTCCTGAGTAACTGATTCTCCAGAAGGAAACACAATGCATTAAAAGCTAGGGGGGTTAAAACTTATGAACAGGAGGAGATGTCCAAATTTTTCTTATTTTGTTTAAATGTCATTTTTTTCCATTTAGTACTGCCCTTCAGAAGCAACAGAAGATACTTGCATGTTTCTCAGAAAACAAATTAAGCACAATTTACCTTGATCTTCAAATTCACCCCCCAGCTCTTAATGCATCCTTTTTCCTTTTGGAGTATCAGTGAATGTTTGAGCCTTTTTTAATAGGTGTGTTTGAGTCCCTCAGTTGTCCTCAGTGTGAAAAGACGGATCTCAAAATCATACAGTCACTGCTTGAAGGGGTTCAAATATGCAAAAGATGCTGGAAAACTGAAGAATCAGCAGGACCTGGAGGATTGGACTATATGTAACTCAGGACAGTACTAAATAAAAAATAACGTGCATTTTGTATGATCTCTTATTTTGTTACAATTATTCACATTTTCACAAATTCTGCAAGGGGTTCTGAAACTTTTGCATGCACGATCAGTCATTTTCTAAAAAAAAATAAAAATGTATATACTTTTTAACCACAAATGCTCGTCTTGCACTAGCTCTGCGATGCGTGTCTATGACTTAATGCATTACGTAATCACGTTGGAAAGGTCATGTTTGGTTAGTTCTCTATCTGTGAACTTCAGTTCAAAAAGGTAGGGTAGGGTGACAAACTCCATCTCATTTTTTCATTTTCAACTTCAAAAAAATCATCCAACATCGTTATTTTTCATTTTTTATTGTAAAGGGCGTTTCACCTTCTTTACATGTTCGCTTTGTAAACACTGGGTTGGTACTTTCACCTACATCACATGTGACCTCTCCAAGGTGACTATGCATGAAGTTGAGCTAGTGCAAGATAATCATCTGTGGTTAAAAAGTATATAAATTGTAATCTTTTTTTAAAGAAAATGACATTGTTTCGCTAGATAACACCTTATTCTTTGGCTTGGATCATGTAGAGCCCTTTGAAGCTGCATTGAAACTGCAATTTGGACCCTCAACCCGTTCAACCCACTGAAGTCCACTATGTGGAGAAAAATCCTGGAATCCTGGATGACATGGGGGTGAGTAAATTGTAAGGAAATTGTTATTCTGCAAGTTAACTAATCCTTTAATGACCTATGTAAAAAGCAGCATTGCATATTTTGAAAATATTCACTGCTACAGAAAAAGGTTCTTGCTGCCATAGCTTTACTGAGACGGTTAGCCATTGTCGTGCAAATGACCCATGTTCTCTTCTCTGTCATGTCAGCTATTTTGAAACGTGCCCATGCGAAGCAAAGGTCAACTTGACTATTAAGAAAAACAGCATTTCAAAGACGTGCTCAGTCCCACGTTTTAATTGTCTGTCTGAAAAACAGCCTGCTTTGCTTCCTTAGGGCACCATATCTCTCACATTTAATATCTGCCATGGCTTTCTGCCCTGTCATTGTCATCTCAACCTGTGATATAAGACGCTCTGTTGATTGTTTTTATGTGATATATATCCAAGAGCTGAAATTGGCACAGATCGGAACCTCATCTGCCGTTCGTGCTATGTCCGTAACAGCTTTGATTACTAAAGCCCACTGTGTTGTTACAAGTTTTGAAATTACATGCTTGAGATGATGGCAATGGAAAAAGGGAGCCGCGAGGATCACAGACAGCAGCTTAGCCTCATTGGCCCCCAGAAATCATTTTCTCCAGTACAGAGGCATGATCAGCCGCTTGACCACTTCTAAAATGTAATGGCAAAAAGGCCAGGGCGGTCAATTTTGCCCACTAGCATTTGTCAAATAATAACTGGTTTGAGCAGCATATGTGCAAGCAACAAGCAAACGGTTGCAGGAGAGCCCTCGGTTACTCAGCCACTTCAAGAGCTTGGCCCTGGATCCACTGCCATTCAATTTTCACGCTCTTCAGTCTTCAGACTCACGCTTCATATTACACCCTCCACCACCCCGTTTGCTTTTCTTTGCCTGCCTCCTCTCATCCATTCAAATAGACATCAGAATAATGATGGCAAGGCACGGGTTATCGATCAAACACTCACGCTCAAACTGGCACAGGACAAATCATTGTGCCATTTTGGCCACAGAAAGGACTTAGTGAACTGTGATGCCTCCTGCGCTCTGATCCAGCCCTCCCGGGTGATGTGTCCTCGTATAGACGAGCGTTTGGCTGCTCCACATGCCCCTGAGCTGTAAGGCTGTTTAATTGATGTCAAAGCTGGTCGTGTGAGCATTTTCTACAGCGCCGATCCAAGCGTCATGTCACAGCACTGTATAATGGATATTCCTGTAGACATGCCATAGACACATCCATTCATCATGCCAGAGATGGCAATAAAAAATTCATTATCACAAGAAAACTTGTGAAATGCTTCAAATTGAGAAAGGCTCCGTTCTATCGCTATCTCATTGAAATTTAATACAGCATGCATGGTGAAAATATTGTGTAGCACTGACTACATATAGCTCATATAGACTAAAGCAGTGCCTGGATTTAAAACTCAATCATGCAGTTGGTGTGCACATCTTTATACTGATATAACTTGAAAAGAAAATTTAAGACCTACTGTAAATGTTGACTTGACAAAGTCTGGTCTAAAAGAAAAAAAATAGAAATATTTAATAGAAACACTAGTCTACAAGATTTTTGTGATTTATGAAATTCTGCATTGGAAAAAAAAAAAACTTTTGATCATTAAAAAAATGATAGCACAATTAAGTCAGAACAGGCTGAAGGTCTATGCTGAGTTTGCTAGACGTGAAGGTTGTGAGTTGTTCAGAATTGAACTGAGAATGCATTTAAAACTTTCAACTCACAACTGTTCCTGAATTTGAACTGAGTTGCAGTTCAATTGATGTGCATTTCAGTGTATGAAAGCATAATTAAAATTAATTTAAAAGGTTAGTTTACCCAAAAATTAAAATTCTGTCATTAATTACTCACGCTCATGTCGTTCCAAACCAGTAAGACCTTTGTTAATCTTTGGAACACAAATGAAGATGCTTTTGATGAAATCCAAGAGCTTTCTGACCCTGCATAGACAACAATACAACTGACAAGGCCCAGAAAGGAAAACTTTGAATTTTACCTTGGACAGACGGACAGACAGACAGGTAGATTCGGTGTTTCCTGAAATCATAGTTCAAACGAGCATTCACAAACCTGTACTTAGAAGCATAGTTCCTTGTTAGTAAGACATATGGGCTCAATAATTTATGCTCTTAGGCACAATAAGCAAGGTAACATGCAGTATAATCTATATCTTCCAAAATATAAATGCATTTTAATCTATGTATTTTTGTGCGTCCTCTATAAGCGCCATTTTTGAATAGTGTGCATGTGCATAAGGGAACTGTATGGTGTAAGAGGGAATCCGCAATAAATCACGCATCAAATAAAGTGAAACAACAGTGAACAAAAAATAGTAAATTAGTCATCATGTGCCATGTTCAATATAGCTTCATTTTAGAGATCTCTAATCGTACCATGGAGGTTAATCAGCGAGTTACGTCACAGTATGGGAAATGCACCCCTGGCTAGTTACCAGGAAAGTCGCTCCAAAAGCACCTCCTGCTGGCAGAGAATGAATTAGCATTTACAGTCAGCCCGTCTGATTTACGCAGCAAACATGTAGAGCAGAGTTCTGCTGGCACACATACAGTGTAAGCCTGTGAGAAAGACGAGGGGAGACATTGAGCATGGATCACCGCTGTGCAAAGAGAGGCTTGGCAGACAGGCAAGACATTGCTAGCTAATGTAACTTACATGTTATATATTTTGCTTGTTATCAGAAACAGTCTACTCTAGAGGGACTTCGTTGTTATTGATTCTAATACCTAAGTTTGGGCCACAAATGTGCGCATGTTAAAACAGTCTATAATTGATATATATATATATTTTATCATATTTCATAAATGAACTTCTGTTGACCAAAAAAACTCAAAAAAGAAAATCTATCTACCTATACAACTATTTGTACTAGGGCCATTCCACCAAATGGGTGACATTTCTGTCCCCAGGACATAACGTACAAATATGCATAAAAATTAACCATAAAATACATTTTATTATCAAGCACATTAATCTAACTGCAAATTTAAAATATTTTATTAAAAAAATGATTAAAAACTACCTAAAACACTGAAAATATAGCATTTATACATGTCCCCAGTGTCTATTGCTACATTTTAACATGAAATATAATATTTAAAATCCTAAATTTTAAATAGTTTAGATACAATACAATTTAGTCATGTCCCCAGGTTTTCACTCAGTCCTGTTACCCTAACACATTCTCCCCTCTAAAAAACTGGGAAAATTCCACAAGACATGTTTTCAACATAATACTGCAACATCTGGATATTCTGAAGGCAATGAAATGACTGAAAACATGTGGTCTTATTTTCATTTCTGTATATTTGGTGATATTGTAACTGTGGCTGGAAGCGTCATTGTAAATATACTGTCTTATAAATGAATTCTTACATGTTACTTGTTTATTTTAAAAAATACAAATCTCTGATGAATCACTATAATTTGCTGACTATCCTCATAATATTAGTTTGTACTCCATGTGGCTATATTTTATGTATTTGCTCATTTTATTCTAAAATCTCAATCCTATTACTCATATACTCATATATCCTATACTCATCTATAGTAACTGAGTAATAGTAACAGGAATGACTGATTTATTAATGTACATATTAGGCTACATCCATAATAATCCAGATAAATTTGAAAATGAATCTTTTTCTCAACATTTTGGCCTTTTATCCATACTAAGACAATGTTTTTACCCAGAGAAAACTTATGGTTGTTTTATATTATGACAGAAAATGTACTTATGTACTTACAAAATGCAATTATGTATTAGACCCAAATATGGAATTCTGTTTGAGTATGACCTGCGCTGTAAGAAAATATCTACAGAAAAACTGAAAAGGCATTATATCAAGTTTATTATTTTTAATATCATTTGTAATTGAATATGTTATATTATGTTTTGTTATTTATATCTTATCTCATAACCTGTCCTCTACCCCTAACAAAAACCTCTGCAGACCACTAGATTTAAATAGAAACATGATTATGACCTTTTTTAGAAGTGAGGTCAGCTCACTAGTCAGTGTTTAACACTCTTCATTATTTCAATGCAAGCATTAATACCTCACATGTGCAGTCAAACCTATATACTAATATAATGGATACTCATTCCTGTTACCCAGTTTCATTCCTGTTACTAAAATAGTTTTTTCTCAAAAAAATATAAGATTATACAAAAATGCATCAATGGGATCACACAAAAGCTCAAATTTTCTTCCCAGTTTAGTGATTTTTAAAAAGCTCTAACCCAATGGCGCTCAGTCCAATATGGCCATTAACTATGTCCACTGAAAATGGGAACTGTGACTGGATATGTCTGCAAGGCTTATGAAAGCATACCATTAACCAAACAAAAATCAAAGTCAGTCCTTCACATGCAAGAGCTGCTGCAAGGCAAGAGACCTTCTTAAAGTATAGCTGCACTTTGACTAAGCAAGTGACTATTGCAGCCGGGTTACATGATAAAGGGGCAAGTGACAAGGAAATAACAGGTTTCATATAACGTTCTGACTGTGAGAAAGAAATGAAGGAGCGAAGGAAAAATAGAGCAGACTGCAAAGGGGTTGGGGGCAAGAAAGGGAGACTTCTAAAAGGAGGAGGTGGGGCTACACAGTAAGGGCAGAGAGAAAGAGAGAGAGATCTGCTTCCACTTCATCTCTCTTGCTCAAGTACGCAAGCCACTGACAGCAACAGCCACACACAGACAAGAGAGAGAGAGAACGAGAGAGAGATCGGAGAACACACAGATCCGTCCTCTGTAGATCGCCTACACAGTGTCAGAAATAGAGCTGAGTTTAAGGCAGGTGCGTGCAAAGCGTCTGCATGAGACCCTGGGCGGTACGCTAATACACAATCTGAGAGAGGATACAGGTTGATTGACTAACGTCAAGAAGGAAAACGAGAAAAAACGTGACGACAACAAAAAGGAAAGAAGAAGAGACCGAGATGTACGCTGAAATGACCCGTATCTTCACGGTAAGGAAGTTTATCAATTTCTCTCAAGAACGACATTTTTACGCGTTGCATTTGAACGCGCACTGCAGATGCTTTTCAAGTGGTGTTGACACAAGAAAGGGCAGAAAATGATTCCAGCAGCCAGCAACCTGTCAGAAATTAATCTAAGCAGGCAATTCTTTGATATTTAAGCATGAATGGAGTGGTTTTGTGACACTAAATCCAGTGTGGATAGTTTGAAACGCAGCTCAAGTTGTGCATTGCACTGACAGGTCGAGACTTTTCCACGCTGCATGGCAGTTATGGTCAGCATGCAGAGCACATCGGGATAGAGTAGCACTGACTCACACATTAGCTTGGCCGAGGAGAGAGAGTGAGAGAGTGTGTATGCGAGAGAGAGAAACGCTTAATGTCGCATTGAAATTCCACAGCCAGAGCTTTGCGAAAATAAGGATAACGCAGTGTGCGTGCGCGTTTGTGTGGATGTGGGGGCACGCATCTGTCATTTCATTGAAGTGATCAGCATCCAGAAACTCTGCCTCCCTCTCTTCCTCTCTCCTCCTCTTCCTCCTCCCTGCTGTTGCTATCCGTGTCCGCGTCGCGCGGCTCTGCCGCTGTCGCAGTTGAATTTGCAGAAGCAGCGTGCGCGCTCTGCTTCTCCACAGCGAGTCTATTGTTGTTGTCCTCCTCCACACTCTTTCCTCTGAGGGGTGTCAGCTCACGGTGCTAATCCTTCTCTGCCTCTTCATGTGTGGGGAGGAAGCGTGCGTGTGTGGGTGTCATCCTGGAAGATCGGACCAACACACGTGAGTGTGTTGGCAGGTGTCCGGTGCATTATGCGGCTCCGACAGAGAGAGAGAGAGTGAGTGAGTGTGCAATGAGGACAGATTGGGTGCGATAAGTACATTAGATGATGCTCATATATATTTCGTAACAATGCATGTGTCGTTGTTGCTTGTTTGTGGATAAATATAGTTCAACTAAACCGATCACTAGAGGGACAACAAGGAAACACGTTTTTAAAGCTAAGGCGAAAAGCAGATCGCAACCTGCATTACACAAGAGAAAAGCTTGATTGGATTGTGAAAAGTGGTGTTACATACTAGAATGGAGCCAAAAACTTGGAAAGGAGGGGTTGAATTTTTTTTTTTATATTTTTTTATTTTTTTAAAGAGGGACTTAGTGACGTCAGTCGAAAAGAAAAGTAGTTTCAAAAGCATTTATAACAGTGCTAAACGCTTTAAAAAGATTATATAGCTACAGAAAGTTGGAATAACGCTCAATGAATTGTGCAAAATTAGACCAGGAATGTGTACTAAAATAAGCTACCATTAACTAAAATGAATAATAAGTAAGGGATAATGTCTGTTGTATAAGACTGAAGGGCTTTATTTTGCAATAACAACTGGTTGGATATACATTATCCCACTTATTACACAGCTACTTGCTACAAAACTAAATAATTAGACACAAAATACTGCTTTGAGTTTAAATATTTGAACACAAAGCTTCTATGAAGAAAAAATATTCCGACTGCAGTTACCCAGAAGAGGGTGATTTTCAACAACATTCCAATCAACCAATAAGAACTGAGGAATAACTTTTTGGGAAATATCTGTTTTAGTCTTACGATCAGGGTTAGGTGCTTCTACACCCTTGTTAATCAGCAATCATTTCCCACTGATTTTAGGAATAAATTATGGGTAGGTTTAGGTTTAGGGGTAGGGATTGGGTTAAGTCTGTATATTTGGACAGTAATATTGATCCAGGATCAACAAAAGATGTTGATCCAGGAACATGTCTTGCTTAGCAAAATCACAGCAACCCCAGGTGAGCCTGTGTTTTTACCGGTTGTTATCGGGGAATAACATACTTCGGAATGTGGTGACTGACCAATCAGAAATGGGTATTCCGTGTAGCTGTGTAATAAATAAAGTTACTTGTTTAAAAATTCTTATTATATTGTAGAAAAATATTTTCTTTTCCCAAAGATAGAAATTTCCCTGTAACCCCCAAAATAAAATAGCCCTAAAATGGGTTTTGGACGTGGAATGTTGATGACGGTGAATCACAAACCAATTTGTGATGAAAAATATTCTGACAGCTCATAAAAATGCAACGAGACATCAATGAATAAATTCTTAATAAGTCGTACCAAGAAATTAAACACATGACTTGTCTTGACAACTAGACTGGAAAGATAATTGCATAGTTTGTTTATCACAATGTTGATTAGCCCTCAGTGCTGTGTATGGGCATGATTACTGAATGCAAATATACACTTCTTCTTGCATGAGGGAGCTCTACGGTCTCTGACAGTGCATCACTGTAAACATTATTATCTTTACAGTTCCTCATCATTTAGTGGTTTATATTAGTTCCTGACTACTCAAGATGTCCTTTTTTACGAGGCAAACTTTAACCAACATAAAAGATAATTGCTACCTACAACTACACCTTTAGAGACATGGCTTTTGTATGTAATTCAATGAAAAATGCCTTGAATGGCTCCTAATTAATGATTTAATTTAAATGATTTAGTCTCCGTGTGCTCTATATGCAGTAGATAGTAAATCACATTTTTTTTTTTTTTAGTTTAAGTTCTTATGCCTTTTCTGAAAACTAATTTGTTAAACTTAAATCCACTTTGAATCCTCAGACGTCTTGATTTCATAATGCTCACAGCTATTGTTCTCTAAATCAACCTTTATCGTGCTTCACATCTCATCTAGGTCCAAAGGCAATCTAAATGAGAGGCAATTTATTTGAGCTCAGCTCATAGCCTCCATCTTCATGAGAAAAGAAAAAAATGGATCCAAAGTGGATTTAAAGAGCGACTCTAAATCTAAATAATGTACAAGTAGCAGAAAAAAGTGAAAGTTGCCTATTAAGCTACCAATGACTTCCATGAGCTATGATTCATTCAAAGAGACTTGAACTCATGAGTTTTCTGATTTGAATTCGGTTGGAATGGTTGTTTTTTGATTTACTGACTGGCCAAGAAATGCTACTTTCCTATCCTCTATCTATATACATCATTTCAGACATCTCCCTCATGAAAATATCTTTGAGAACGAACTGTAATCACAAACACTCCTACTTGACGTGTTCCCTACTGATTCCACCTATAGAATAACACACTTGTCCACTGCTGTCTGTTCATAATTGCCTTTTAAAGAGCCTATTCTATTGTTTTTCAAAGGTGACAGTGGCGCGTGTCCAGGCCTACGTTTCACTGTCAACAACCACTTCACGTTGAGCATAAGACAAGGACCCCCACCGAAGGGCGAAATGCTGCTACGGCTCTGCTTTCTAAAAATAAAAACACTAGGGGCCGACTGTACAGCTGCAAACAATTACTAAGGGTTACCTTGCAAATACAAATACAACGCTCCAGCTCCTCTGCCCGCTATCCTGTCGCTTTGAGGCATGTGTGGTCTTTCAGATGGAGTTTTGTGATCTTGTAGATCTTTTAATGTCTTCATCTTGCAGGTAAGTGTGAGGTGGTTTGTCAAAAACATCTGTTAAATCCTCCTCGTGTTAGCATCGCTAATGAGGCGAAGGGTGTGACAGAACAGATGCCTCAGAGTGTGCGAAAAAGAGATACAGAGGCGAGACTGTGGAAGAAAGGGAGAGAATGAAAGGGTGAGTGATGGGAGAAAATTTATGCAGCACATCCCTCCATCCCCCTACAGATGAGTCTTCAGTGAGGGCAGATGTTTCCATGATTAAGAAGTTGAGACAGGCAAGGTGCTGGTTCGCAGATATATCTGCTGTTCCAAAGACTATAACGGCAGGGTCGATTGTGTTTATCGATCTGCCACAAAGGAAACAGTCTCGTGCTATTTACCACATGCAAACGGCTCTCGTTCCATATGGTTGACAATGACATGCAAGAGCCTCAAACCAAATTAAGACTTATGCGTGTGATGTCTTGTTAAACTTATCATCATTCCATGAATGTCCCTGCCATCTAGCTGCTGTAATCCCCTTTTATTATCATGGATTGGCCTGTGAACAATTCGAGATAATCCCTATTAAACTGGCCTTAATAAAAATTTATAGCAACAAAAGGCAATGGATTTGACGTGGAAGAACTTGGGGGAAAAACTCCTAAAAATGAAATATAAAGTTTTTACAATACCAGTCCAAAGGTTTTTGAACAGTAAGGTTTTTAATGTTTTTTAAAGAAGTCTCTTCTGCTCACCAAGCCTTTATTTGATCCAAAATATAGCAAAAGCAGTTATATTGTGAAATATTTTAATCTAAAATAACTGCTTTCTATATTTTAAAATGTAATTTATTCCTGTGATCAAAGCTAAATTTTCAGCATCATTACTCCAGTCTTCACAATCACAATCATTCTAATAGGCTGATTTGCTGAAAAAAAAAAAAAAAAAAAAAAAAAAAAAAAATATATATATAAATATATATATATATATATATATATATATGTATATGTATATATATATATATATATATATTATATATATTATTGTAATTATCAATATGTAAAACACTTGAGTAGATTTTGTCAGCATTCTTCAATGAATAGAAAGATCCAAAGATCAGGATTTATCTGAAATAAAAAGATTTGTAACATTACAAACTATGCCATTTAAAAGCTTGGAGTCTGTATAGTTTTTTTTTTTTTTTTTTTTTTTTTAATAATTATAGAAATTAATACTTTTATAAAAAAAAAAAAATCAAAATCTTCAAAAACTTTTGACTGGCCTGTATGTGGTACAGGGGAAAATAATATGATGACAAGGCGGGAATCAAGAACCATTCAGATCTGTTCCTTTTTTGAAAAAATACCAGAACTGGATAATTTTCACAATTTTTGGTTCTGTTAAGTTATTTATGTGATTTTTTTACACAGATTTGGATGAAAAAAGTACTTTAGCTTCTATTCATCAAAGAATTCTAAAAAGAGTATAACATTTTCCCAAAAATACATTAGTAATAAAAAAATGTCTCGAGCATCACACCATTATATTAGATTGATTTCTGAAGGATCATGTGAAGACTGGATAATTTAGACAGGGATAATTTACGTTATAAAATATATTAAAATAGAACAGTTATTTTAAATTGTAGTAATATTTCACAATATTTCTAATTCTTTTAATCTATTATTTCCATTTTTACTGTATTTTTGGTCTCTCCAGATTGAAGCCGATTCCCATTGGCTTTATTTTGATGTGTTTAATCTCACATGGCTCAATTATGGACAGCAGTTGCCTGTAAAAGGTTAGTTCACCCAAAAATGAAATTTTGTCGTAGTGCTCTCATGAATGCGTGTCGAAGACTGACACAGAGAAGCAGAATTTGTTGAACAAAGCCATTATCTTTGTTTTCTTTGTGCACAAAAAGTATTCTTAAAAACAATGATGCTTTATTTGTTACAGGGACTATTTTAACGATGTCCTTTCTACCTTTCTTGGCCTTGAACATGGTAGTTGCGTTCCTGTCTATGCAGGGTCAGAAAGCTCTCAGATTTCATCAAAAATATCTTAATTTGTGTTCTGAAAATGAACAAAGGTCTTACTGGTTTGAAGTGACATGAGGGTGAGTAATCAATGATAGAATTTTTATTTTTAGGTGAACTCTCTCTTTAAGGTACACCTCTCCATTCCTCTTCCCTGTGCCTCACTCCCTCTAAAAATCAGGCTTAGCTTGGTCATCCACGAGCAAGGGTTTATTCCTGACTGCTGGGAAACAGCAGTACAGCAAATGAGCCACGTGTGTATGTGCGTTTGGGCACAAATGTGAGCGAGCATATGCGTAATAGGGTCATAAGGGCTGCTGGACTTCACCTCTTGTACTCGCTGAAGAGGGCAGATGAACTCAGGGCAGGAAAGATCACAGACATCTGTCTCAAACAGAAAGAAAAAAATTGCACTGTCACAACACAGCCCATCACCACACACACACAAAGACTCACTGCTTTGTCTGTGTGCTGCATTTCTGTAAGCACATATACAAACAAATCAGCTAAAGGAGCTAAGAAGTCAAATCGAATTAAAGTGAAAGACAGGAACGGGATGTGACGTCTCCTCCGTGTGGCTCAAATGGCTCCATAGCCTTACAGCAGCCTACATGAAGACAAATAAGACCGGGTATGTTGTGCATCATATCTGCATAGACATATAGTATGCTGCATTGCTGTCAGAAATGAATATGTTTTATGCTGAGAGTGCTACGGATACGTCTGAAGAAGGAGGTGAAGACAGAGCACTGCTTGCAAGCCTCAAGGGCATATCTGTGAATAAGCAAACACATCAGTCTGCCATCTTGCAGCGTGATGATGAACGCAAACAGTGACAGTAAAACAACTCGAACAGATTTATCAAACAGTCGGCCATTAACATTTCATTTTGTAGCTCAACAGAACAATGCTATTGTACACTGTGGAGAACAAACATTAGGTCAGTTCAACTGCTTCTTCATTGAACATATTTTGGATTGTTAGTGCAATAAACACATATGTCGCATAAATCACTCGTTTTTTAAAGTTAGACTGTCCAACAGCGACAGCAAGCAGGTAAAGTTACAGCAGGAGTCAGCATCTCTCTCGCCTCCCCTGAGCCCATTAAGTTTTAACAGACCCCCTAACGTGTGCGGTGGGTTTGGTGGGGAGTAACAGATAATGAATGGGGGAAAAATCACGTAAGAGGAGGCAATGCCTCTATCTCAATATGATTGGATATGACTGGTTATGTTTGGCTATTCATGCGATTAACCTCGGTTCTTGTGTTCGTGCACATTCTGTTCACGAATCAGTCAGAATGGACAGTATAATGATGTTAACTGAAAGACTCATTTTAAAAAGTAAGTAAACAACACACATAGATATAACCACTTTGTTAAAAAAAATGGCATGATCTGTGGGAGATTTTAGTGAGTAATCAGCCTGGTGAAATTTTAAAAGGGTCATCGGATGCCCATTTTCCACAAGTTGATATGATTCTTTCGGGTCTTAATGAAAAGTCTATAATATACTTTGGTTAAAAATTCGCAATGGTAGTGTAAAACAACACCCTTTTTACCTTGCCAAAATCAGCTCATGATCTCATTCTGGTCGAGGCTGCTTTAAATGCAAATGAGCTCTGCTCGCCCTCTCTTCTCTCTGTGGCGAGACGAGCCTGTTTATTTTAGCCGCTAAACTTGCTAACTAGCACATTATTAGGAAAAGCGATCGCAAAGATGAATGAAAAAAAAAAAAAAAAACCTTAAACTCAGTTCTGCTGTAAGTGAAGCTGGATCATGAATGATTTGCGCGAACATACACGGATATATGTAGATCGGGAGGCGCATTTCCTTCACAACAAACATAATCTATTGCATCTTCAGCGGCTCAGATGTCGGGAGTAAATGACGACCACTATGTTCATTATTACATCCAGCAACACAACACCTCAATCGCTCAATCTGAGATATTCTTGTCTAACTTACATCCCTGCTCTGGCATCGAAACAATGGAGGGCGGACTATTACAGCTGATCAGAGGTAAAACGCTCATGTCAATCAACTGTCGTGGGAGCGGACTCTGTCGGTGTGACGCCACAACGACAGGCATCTGAGAATGGCTCGATTTGAAAAAGGGAATATAATTTTTACAGATTAAATAAAAACCACTGCATGGATTTTTATCATTATAGGGTATATTTGTACATACTCTGCCAACACATATTAATGTTCATACAACATGTAAAAGTGAACTTAGCATCTAATGACCCCTTTAAGTAAATCTCTACATTTGTGACCAGTATTTACCAAGTTTTGATGACTGATGATCCGGAAAAAAAAACAAAAAACTGTTAAAAGTTAACTATTAAATAGCTTAACATAAGTTCACAAATATATAAGGCAAGCACTTATTAGGACTATAAATCATTTTTTTCAGTGTGTGATGTTAACACATCTATTACACTGACTTCAAAGGCATGAATGTAATTTTAGAGAAAGCACCAAAAGACATAAAATATAGCAATAACACATCACTCTGTTTGAAAACTTTGATTTGACAATGCGTTTTTAATCTTACCCTGTACTGCAGCAAGCTACAAAGATTTTGAGTTGTTTTGTGGAAAATTGTTTACTCTTGCGCTTGGTTGAATCAAATCTTTTATGACTTTGGTTTTCAACTCACAATGCTTATTGTCTGATTCACACTGTCATTTGTAAGTGTTACAACTGAATTCATTTGGACATACAGAAAAATGAATTTGCCTGTACAAACAAGAGAAAAGAATTAAATGAAATCCCCTTTTGCCTTAGTTTGTGAGAACATGCTTAAGCAATGTGGCTTAGAAACACAGAAAACCAAAAAGACATGTAGATAATACTTTTTTTTAGATAAAGAAATCAGTGTATTTCTTAATGAGGAAGTCAAAAGAACTTGTTTCAGTAACCACATTATGCATACTTTCCCCTAAATTCTTAAATATATCCTTGCAGGCCTATAGCAATAGAACAGTTCATTAAAAAAGGCCTGCTGTGAAAAAAAATACAAAAATAGTCTGCTTTGTCCTGCAAATTCTCTTCCTGTCTTCTCAAGCGAGCTCAGTTATGAATACTAAGGTATCTCTTCTCATTAATTGCTCTCACAGGCAGCTTAGCCGGGGTCATCGCTGCATTTTTAACTCAGTCCAATTAATACTAATCACAGCATCAGACTGGCTGAGCGAGAAGATTGCACTGTCAGAGCAACTGATCATCTTGGAAATTTATTAACAAAAGAAAGAAAAAAGTGGGACTCTGAGTGGATATGGCAACCTTGTTGAAAATTTTGGCTTTCAGCTTCCAAAATGTTTAGACAATTTGTCATTAACATTCATTAAGGTGCCGCTTCCAGAAGCAAACCAGGACTTAAATGAACAGATGGACTTTTCCTTGTAGAATGGCCTAACATGGAAGAGTGAGACAGACTGGCTGCTGTCTCCTCCAATGGCTCAAGGCATTTGTGAAATATCAGAAGGTATGCAGTTGAATTATTTATAAGGTACCCCAGTATATTAAATTAAATGGAAGTGACTCATAAACAGAAGACAACATGATAGCAGATCAAGGCTTATGCAAAGCACAGCTCAAGACGATCATTTTTTTTTGTCTTCTGCTAGCTCAGTCAGACACAATGTTGTCTACTTGCCATGCAAATATACTTACTAGCCCTAGTGAAAATGCTGGCTTTTATTGGAAATAGCATATTTATATACACAATTAGAATTCACGAAAGCCTAATATTCAAAGGAACACTTCACTTTTTTAAAAAATAGGCTCATCCAACTCCCCTAGAGTTAAACAGCTGAGTTTTACCGCTTTCGAATCCATTCAGCTGATCTATGGGTCTGGCGGTAGCACTTTTAGCATAGCTTAGCGTAGATCATTGAATCTGATTAGACCGTTAGCATCTCGCTCAAAATTGACCAAAGAGTTTTGATATTCTTCCTATTTAAAACTCTTCTGTAGTTACATCGTGTACTAAAACTGATGGACTGCCGTACCATGGGTGCAGCAGGCGCAATGATATTACGCAGCGCCTGTGCAAGCAGGTGGTCACGTTGGTTATGTTGACAGAAGGTAGTCAATTTTCAGGCACTGCATAATATCATTGCGCTTGCTGCACCCATGGTACGGCAGCAAAGTTACTTGATCGTTATGCCAAAATGAGAGTATAGTTCCTAGCCATATCGGTGCAGAATATAAATCACAACTTTTCATTTTCCGTCAGTCTTAGTACACAATGTAACTACAGAAGAGTCAAGTTTTAAATAGGAAAAATATCTAAACTCTTTGGTCATTTTTCAGCGAGATGCTAACGGTCTAATCAGATTCAATGATCTATGCTAAGCTATGCTAAAAGTGCTACCGCCGGACCTGGCGATCGCCTGAGTGGATTCAAAAACGGTAAAACTCAACTGTTTAACTCTAGAGAAGTTGGAAAATAAACATATTTTTTTAGTGGAGTGGAGTGGAGTGGAGTGTTCCTTTAAGTTTGCAAGACTCTAAACCATACACAGGCAACAAAAATTAAAAGAACATGTCAACCCAGCAAGCAACACATCTTGTAACATCTTGATGGCCTGAAACCATCACACACCATCAGGCCATCCTTATTGTCGAGCAAAAGGCAGTGACGGCCTGTGTAGAGAGCATATTTCTCAACATCCACTGGTGAACAGACACGCATAAATTTGCATACCTTCATGGCGAGCAATTCTACTCCAAAATTACATGCAATTAAATGTACAATGAATAAGCATAAAACGCAGTTTACTTGTACAGACATATTCTAAAGGAAGCATACGTCTTCCTGCCTATATATGCAGGGCGTATAATAATGGCCGTATTTGTACATGGCATCCTGCCACGTGCATGAATTTTCTAAGCTGCTATTTTAGTCCACATTTTACTCAAGCATAACGTTCACTTCCCCTTCTATTTTTGAGCCAAAATGGAAAACATGCATGTTTATTACCACATTCAGACATGCCCTTGCCCAACCATAGAAATGCAATTATTCCCACAAGTCAAGGCCATTAAAGTCATAATGGTCACACTGATATCCATAAATTGGATGGCCAGTCTCACTTCGGCACGCTGAGTTTTCCATTACCGCGTTAGTCACGTTTCAAGGTTGGCATGTGCATTATGATATCAGAATTTGATGTTTATTTTCTCCTCTCTTGTGAACTATTGCTTCTCTTAATTTCCTGACAAGAGACATAATTGTAGTATTTAATATAAATTCCGCTATAATAAGAGCTTCTGTGGATGACATTTAGCAGGAAAACAATTATTGCAAAATACTATGCAAATACATGTGAAAATGTGACATTTAGACAAGAAACTCATCTCGACATATGCCAGCTGATCTTATAGTGTCTGCCACCAGCCTTTCATACGATAGATGTTATAATATAAAACGATAACCCACTGTGACCAATCAGACCGTAACCGAATACTAATTATAAAACAGGTTTTGCCAGAAGACATGCTTAAGACATGCAAATACAGCAAGAGACAGGATTTTAGCTGCATCGACAACCCCAAGGTAGCCAGTCGGCTAAATTTATCCGCTGCAAAAATGTTCACACCAGAATAAAAACCAAGTGGACAGTGCTAAACGCCTCCCTAGACAGCAGACAGTTATACTTAGGTCTCTCAGAATGAATGAATGTTAACAACTTTGGGCCACACGCTCTCACCTTCATGCACTAGCTGTCCCCTCGCGTTGAGGGTGGCATTTCTTTCTGGGAATGATACAAATGGTTCTTATAAAGATGAGTAATTCCCATTATTGCGAGCAGGAGCGCAGTGTGACCCTCTGCGGAGTGTCAGTGGGAATAAAACGCTTAATGAGTGACACAAATTGAATGTTGTTCCTCTCGGTGCAGGAAGGTGGAGGAAATTGAGGCAAACCTAATGAGCAGTCCGTTTCCTGCAGCGACACCTGACATCGATGGCTGGTGACAGGTCACACAGCGAACGGAGAAGAGCAGGGAGGGGACACCTTGCCCCCATTTCGCCCGGCGCCATGTGACATGATCCATCCTGCCACGGGCCATCTGCGCCCAGTGAGAGACTAAGTGGCACTCCTCCCTGCATCTCCCAAAGGAACGGAAGCCTTTAATCACCACCATCAACATCATCGCACGCAGGCGTTCGTGCGCTCGCACAACCCCTCGGCCCCTTGTGGCCAAAGAGCATGGATAAAATGGAAGAGATGGGTCGCTGCGCATTCAGTGAGACTTTTGCGTGCGAGAGCAGTAGCACTTGTTTGTTATCCGAATGCATGTTTACGTCCCTGCAGACCATCAAACGCACGTCCATTAAGCTTCTGGGCCAAAAGTGTAAACAAACTTACATAACTCTGTGCATGATTGAACAAATGCAGATATGTATTTTACAAGGGGACGCCGAAGCAAACATCTGCATTTCAGTTTTCATTAAATATTTAGGTGAATCAGCCAGCTTTAATATCCTCCTCTGCTTTATAAGATGGCACAGTGGTCACCGATCTATAGCCATCTCTCCTTTACTTAAAAAAAGAAAAAAAATAATAATAATTCTATTTTTCAGCAAGGATGCATTAAATTGCATCAAACTGACAGTAGAGGCTCTTACTTTGTTACAAATCAAAACAAAAATGTTTCTGGTTTCAGCAAAAAAATGAAGCAGCACAACGATTTTCAGTATTAATGATAATAAATCTTTCTTGAGCACCAAATCTGTATATTAGAATGATAGATACTGTGACACTGAAAACTGGAGTAATAGCTAGAGTAATAATATTTCACACTATCAGTTTTTTACTTTTATTTGGTGAGAGACTTCCTTCAAGAACAAAAAACAATGGATGGTAGTATACATTCTCTTTAAGGGTCTTTTCTTTAAAGGGTGGTTGATTGTGATTTCACTTTTTTAATTTTTGTCAGTGTGTAATATTGCTTTGAGCATACACAATATCTGCAAGGCTGAAAATTCAATGCAAAAGGAGATACTGTCTTTTAAATATTATGCCTACAAAAACGGCTTGCAGGGACTACCACGAGCTACTTTCCGAGGTGGTGACATCATAAACCCAGATATTTAAATAAATCCCGCCCCCAGGAACATGCAACAAAGGGGGCGAGGCAAGAAGAGGAAGAGTTGTTGCCATGTCGTCAAAACTAGCAGCGCACGAAAAAATTATTCATATATGAATTTCGATTCTAACGATTCTAATGAACTCAAAAGTTTCAAAATCAGTGTTGTAAAGCAGCAGTTTTTAATGTTGTTTCTCACACCCCCTGCTCTGCACGCGCTCTGCTCTGCGTCTGTCTGTGTCTTTCTCCCTCTCCCCCACACCCCCCGCTCAAACGCTCCTGCCCCTTTGAGCTCTGACTAAACTGCCTTTTCGGTCCGGTCTAGGTGCCCCGGGTTCATGATTTCTGCCGAGGAGGACCCGTGATTGTGCCCTCGTATTGTACACTGTATGCGTACAGAGAGACAGATATTTTCCACATAGCTATGAGAAGCGTTATGGACGCACGTGCAGTTGCCGTGGTAGTGAGCAATACTTGCTGGCAAACACTTCTTACTGTTACAAAATAAACAATTACTTTACAAAACTGCTACAACACAATCTGACGCTGATGCTTTGAGTACCGACAATATGTTAGTAGTTCCAGTAGGCACGAAAACATGTCAGTATGCAGAACACTAAAATACTGAAGTGCCGGTACTGCGTACCGGTGTGTACCGGCCCACTTCAAGCACTGACCGGAACCTCCTGTGAGGGGCGTGACGTTTATGAACACGCTCTAGCGGTTTAGCGAATCACAACACACTGGGCCAGCTAACCAATCTGAGCCCATTGTGGATTTCTGAGAGAGGGGCTTCATAATACCCTGAAATAATCAGAGCGTTCTTCGGAGAAGGGACAGACTGGTGTAGAATAAAGGTAAATTATGTAAAAAATGATGCGTTTTTTAAAAAACGAAGCGTTAACACCTGTTAGACTTCACCCCATAAACACAATCAAAACTAAAAAACCCCCAATCAACCACCCTTTTAAAGGTGCTGTATGTAAGTTTTTGACTGTACCAAAGCATAAAACACCATAATACACTCACAGGTATTTAGGAAACATGCTAAGTTCACATACTGTTACTCTCATAATGTGAGAATGTCAGAATGTCTGTTTTTGTTTTTGTCTGTGTGATTCTGCACACTGCCAGTTTAACCAATAGTATTTCAACACCCCAGGTTGCCAGTTGGTGGAAAACACAGCATACTGAAAGCAGCAAATTAACTAGATCAAAGATCACCAATTCTACCCAACATATACAGTGGGTACGGAAAGTATTCAGACCCCCTTAAACTTTTCACTCTTTTTTATATTGCAGCCATTTGCTAAAATCATTTAAGTTAATTTTTTTTCTCATTAATGTACAGCACCCCATATCGACAGAAAAACATAGAATTGTTGACATTTTTGCAGATTTATTAAAAAAGAAAAACTGAAATAGTACATGGTCCTAAGTATTCAGACCCTTTGCTCAGTATTTAGTAGAAGCACCCTTTTGATCTAATACAGCCATGAGTCTTTTTGGGAAAGATGCAACAAGTTTTTCACACCTGGATTTGGGGATCCTCTGCCATTCCTCCTTGCAGATCCTTTCCAGTTCTGTCAGGTTGGATGGTAAACGTTGGTGGACAGCCATTTTTAGGTCTCTCCAGAGATGCTCAATTGGGTTTAAGTCGGGGCTCTGGCTGGGCCATTCAAGAACAGTCACGGAGTTGTTGTGAAGCCACTCCTTCGTTATTTTAGCTGTGTGCTTAGGGTCATTGTCTTGTTGGAAGGTAAACCTTCGGCCCAGTCTGAGGTCCTGAGCACTCTGGAGAAGGTTTTCGTCCAGGATATCCCTGTACTTGGCCGCATTCATCTCTCCCTCGATTGCAACCAGTCGTCCTGTCCCTGCAGCTGAAAAACACCCCCACAGCATGATGCTGCCACCACCATGCTTCACTGTTGGGACTGTATTGGACAGGTGATGAGCAGTGCCTGGTTTTCACCACACATACCGCTTAGAATTAAGGCCAAAAAGTTCTATCTTGCTCTCATCAGACCAGAGAATCTTATTTCTCACCATCTTGGAGTCCTTCAGGTGCAAACTCCATGCGGGCTTTCATGTGTCTTGCACTGAGGAGAGGCTTCCGTCGGGCCACTCTGCCATGAAGCCCTGACTGGTGGAGGGCTGCAGTGATGGTTGACTTTCTACAACTTTCTCCCATCTTCCAACTGCATCTCTGGAGCTCAGCCACAGTGATCTTTGGGTTCTTCTTTACCTCTCTCACCAAGGCTCTTCTCCCCTGATAGCTCAGTTTGGCCAGACGGCTATCTCTTATAAGGGTTCTGGTCATCCCAAACATCTTCCATTTAAGGATTGTAGAGGCCACTGTGCTCTTAGGAACCTTAAGTGCAGCAGAAATTTTTTTGTAACCTTGGCCAGATCTGTGCCTTGCCACAATTCTGTCTCTGAGCTCTTCAGGCAGTTCCTTTGACCTCATGATTCTCATTTGCTCTGACATGCACTGAAGGTCTTATATAGACAGGTGTGTGGCTTTCCTAATCAAGTCCAATAAGTATAATCAAACACAGCTGGACTCAAATGAAGGTGTAGAACCATCTTAAGGATGATCAGAAGAAATGGACAGCACCTGAGTTAAATATATGAGTGTCACAGCAAAGGGTCTGAATACTTAGGACCATGTGATATTTCAGTTTTTCCTTTTGAATAAATCTGCAAAAATGTCAATTCTGTGTTTTTCTGTCAATATGAGGTGCTGTGTGTACATTAATGAGGAAAAAAATGAACTTAAATGATTTTAGCAAATGGCTGCAATATAACAGAGCGAAAAATTCAAGGGGGTCTGAATACTTTCCGTACCCACTGTAAAGCCTCGGCATTCATTTAAAAACCTCTATGACCAGAGACATATTAAAATTAGGATAAATCAGTTTACAGTGTATAGCTCGTCACCATCCATTGTCATCTGCGCTCATTCCTGTTGTGTGTCCTCAATCTGGCAACCCACGTGAGCGTTGCGTCTGAGGAGGAGATGGCAGGACTGCAGTACCCATTTTAACTGCTAGCTGTCAATATTACATACTGCACCTTTAAGGGTCAAACCAAATGTGATAATATAATATAATATAATATCAAATAAATAAATAAATACAAACTTGTCTTATTATTAAAATTGTACAGAATAAAAACAACAGAGTAGGAAACAGCACATCCAAACAACTTGAATGTTACAATGATAATACTGATGCTTCAGCTGTTTTTCTACTGCAAGACAAAATCAAAAAGTATCACAACATCCCTATTGGTAGATAAAAGAATTAACAAATAGAATAATAGACGAATGTCCAAAGGGACAGGGGCCTTTTAAAATTTTATGATGACTTCTCCATTTCTGTGGTGGTACAGTTTTAATCAAAAAGTGTTGATTTTACAGTTCCCCAAAGAGGAAAGTGGAACAGTCTTATAAATGGAGATACTGCGATACATCTGCGGCTGCAAAGCGTGCTGGTGTTGATAGGTAGCGCATTGATTTAAATGACATGTCTGATGCTGACGTCCCCCTATTTTACACTCCCACCTTCCTCCGCTTCCATTTAATTTCAAGTGCCATTCTTTGCCTCCGAGCGCGCTATCCTTATCTGATTCATTGAGCCATTTAAACGAGAAATTAAATTATATTCTTCAATACGCTTGTTTCCCAAAGAAAAGTTATGGCCAGGCCATTTATTAAAAGCAGACAGTTCCCTTCTTCTGATTTACGCAGACTCGTTGCCGATAAAAAGCCCAAAATTGGATCAGCGTATTCCCACACTTCGCAAAACCTTTATTTTCTCCTCAAATGTTGCGATGATAGAAAAACCCCTCAAACACAGCAGGGTTCTGTAATAAGTCTGATTACATACAGGAAGTAATTGGAAAGATCTGGATGGATCCACACACTAATGCAAACTAATTTGTCATTTGGGGATTGTGCCAAGATAATTTCCCAAACACCTTTCTGCAATTAGAGTGAAGATGAAAAACAGTCAGACTGAAGGAGGAAGCAAAGACTCCTCCTCATGTAAGCCGATGCCATATAGGTTAGCGTTTTATTCACAGGGGGCATGACCCACAAATCTTACTGAATGCTTGTACCATGTGGCTGTCGCCAGAGATCTAACCAGGTTTTATTGATGTGTAGACAAATACAAGCAGGGTCAGGGCCAGAGCATTTTACTGCCCTCTTTATGGTCGGACATGTAAAAGGATTGAGAAGCTGGACACTTTTACAGCCTATCGTGTAAAAGGCAAGTGTTGAATAAAATAAAGGAAGACATACTCAGAGATTTATCAGTTGAAATGTCACATATATTCAGAAAAAGGAGAAAAACAAACCAAATAACTAAACAAGGACTATTGTCACAAGATACACATCTCGATTCTAGAAATAACCCGCAAAAACAATGTAGTTTGTGACTGCATGTATTTATTTATTAGTGAAAACCGTTTCTAGAAAGTTAGCATTAATGCTAGGTTAACGCTGAAGTAAATAGCATAATTTTTTTTCTAGCAAGATTTAGAAAAAAAAACCCTCAAAAACAATACATGTATTTACAGTATTAGCAAAAACCATGGACTTATTTTAGACAGTTAGAATTCATGCTAGTTTAACGCAAACAGATGCTGAAGTATAACAAATTTTACTAGTAAGGTTCTGGAAATAACCCTCAAAAACAATGTAGTCTGTGACCGCATGCATTTATTAGTAAAAAAACATGGCTTCTAAACACATACAGCTGCTAAAGTCAATAATGTAAAATTTTCTATGCAAAAATATTAACAGGTATTCTGGAAATAACCCTCAAGTATTTACTGTTTTAGTGGAAACCAAGGTCTTCTAGAGAGTTAGCATTCGTACTAGGCTAATGTATACAGCCTTTCCCTTACAAAATTGAACCATGGTTTTTACCACAAATAAAACCAAAAACCATGGTTACTATAGTTAAACCATGGTAACCACAAATTAACCATAGTTTTGCTACACTAACCATAGTTTAACCATGGTATTTGTACACTGTCAGAAAAAAGGTACAGTTCTGTCGCTGGGGCGGTACCCTAAGGTACAAAAGTGAAAAGGTACATGTTTGTACCTTACCTACCCCTAAACGGGTAAAATACAATATTAGTACCTTAAAGGTACATTTTAGTACTTTGAAAGTACATATTGTTACCTTAAAGGCACATAGACTCTTAAAAATAAAGGTGCTTCACGATGCCATAGAAGAACCTTTTTTGTGTAAATGGTTCCATTAAGAACCTTTAACATCTGAAGAATCTTTCTGATTCACAAAAGGTTCTTTGTGGCAAAAGAAGGTTCTTCAGATTATAAAAAGGTAAAAAAGAGATGGTTCTTTAAAGGAGAAGTTCACTTCCAGAACAACAATTTACAAATAATTTACTCACCCCCTTGTTATCCACAATGTTCATGTCTTTTTTTCTTCAGTCGTAAAGAAATTATGTTTTTTGAGGAAAACATTTCAGCATTTTTCCCCCATATAATGGACTGCTATGGTGCCCAGATTTTGAATTTTGTTTAAATGCGGCTTCAAACGATCCCAGCCGAGGAAGAAGGGTCTTATCTAGCGAAACGATCGGTTATTTACATTAAAAAAAATACTATTTAAATACTTTTTATTCTCAAACGCTCATTTTGACTTGCGGTCCTTGAACTCTGTGTACTCTGGCTCAAGTTAGGGTATGTTGAAAAACTCTGACCGTATTTTCTCCCTCAACTTCAAAAATCATTTCAAAATCAGTCTTTGCAAAGTGAACATGCAAAAAAGATCAAACACCCTTAACAAATAAGGTAAAACAGCGATTTTGAAGTTGAGGGAGAACATGAGATGGGTTTTTCTTGACATACCCTAACAACCGAACAAGGCAGAGTAAGACAAGACGAGCGTTTGGCATTAAAAAGTATATAAATTGTACTATTTTTATTAAAATAACCGATCGTTACGCTAGATAAAACCCTTCTTCCTCGGTTGGGATTGTTTACAACCGCATTTGGGATTGTATGAAGCTGCATTTAAACTGCCTTTTGGAAGTTCACATCAAAGTTCAAATTTTTTTTTTTTGGATACAGTCAGGAAAGTTAAAAACCTCTAACCATCATTACTGTAGATTTTAAACTATTAGAATAATATAAAAAATTATTATTTAAAGTTATTTTTAATCTAATATTTTGGTAATTAATTTAATAATTAAAAACTTTTTTTATAATAATAAATGTTAAGCATAACATCAAATAAATAATAAATAAATTCAAAAATATAACAAAAAAAAAAAGTTCAGTCAGTAAAGTAAAAGATCTCTAACTGTTGTTATTGTAAACTGTAAACTATTAGAATAATTACTAAAAATGATTACTTTAATCTAATATGTTGGTAATAAAATTGATTTAATAATTTTGTACAATAATAAAGGTAAAGCATAATATGAATTTAATCAATTCTGTTAAACAAAAAATAATAAGAAGAAGAATAATAATTTGAATTTTGGATGCAGTCAGCAACGTCAAAGACCTCTAACCATTATTATAGTGAACTATAAACTATTATACTAAAATTGAGTTAATAATTAAAAACATTTTTACAATAATAACTGTAAATCATAATATCAAGTCAATAAATTACAAATAATAACTGAAATAAACCTGAAATAATAATAATAATAAAAAACAGAAATTAGAAATGTTGCCTTGGCAACTAACTGAAATAAGTTGAAGGACTAAAATCTTCAAGTTTCAAGATTCTAATCCCTGAAAAAAAAAAAAGTGCACTTTTAAACCTTATTTGTGGAAAAACAATAGCATAAGATGTAAAAATGCATATTAATATGTGGTGGAAGAAGTGTGAAATAAAATGGTGGATAAAATCAGCCACTGCATATGCATTTGCTGTCAGCAGGGTAGATTTTACAGAGCCCTTGTGCCATTTAACAAAGTGGCTCTTTCTAACAGGAATGGGGTGCTATGAATATGAATAGGAGTAGGAGGTGTTTAATCTTCTGTAAATAAGAGGCAGACTACACCAGGGATCACAGGGAGATGCTGGATTAGCACATGATAAAGAGGGAGAAAGGAAAGCATGTGATTTGAGACAGGAGTTGCTTTCTCATCATGGTGGCTTACAGAGCTGTGTACGTGTCAGTGTGTTTGTCCTCCCCCTCGACTGCTGGTAAAGAAAGCAAAGCAGGCCTAAATAGCCAGTAGTGTGCTAAGCTGGAGGAGCTGCTTTTAAATATGCAGTGAGGAAAAGCCTTACACAGTGCTAAAACATGAGACTGACAGCATCACCACACACAGACTGATTTTGAGACCAAATATTTCCCACCATATGGTCCTACATGAACAACGTGAGTGTCAGTGTGCCTAAAAGCTTTATTTTAAACAGACAAATTGGGGTACAGTTATGTCATATTGTAATTTTAATGCAGTTTTTTGTTGCTGTATCCTCTAATAACGATATTCGACTTGTTAGTCACTAATAAAATACGTACTTTAGAGTTATTTCTAGAACATGGTTGTTCATCTTGCTAGGAAAAGTTTATGTTATTGACTTCAGCAGCTGTATGCATTAGCCTAGCATTAATGCTAACTCTCTAGTCCTTGGTTTTTGCTAATAAATACATGCTTTTATATTGTTTTTGAGGGTTTTTTCCAGAATACCTTTTCATATATTGCTAGGAAATTGTTACATTATTGACTTTAGTGACTGTATTTGTTAGCCTAGCATGAATGAAAAGTGTCTAGAGGTCCTTTTCATTAAAGGAGAAGTCCACTTCCAGAACAACAATTTACAAATAGTGTACTCACCCACTTGTCATCCACGATGTTCATGTCTGTCTTTCTTCAGTCGTAAAGAAATTATGTTTTTTGAGGAAAACATTTCAGCATTTTTCCCCCATATAATGGACTGGTATGGTCCCCCCGATTTTGAACTTCCAAAAGGCAGTTTAAATGCGGCTTCCAAATCCCAAATGCGGTTGTAAACGATCCCAGCCGAAGAAGTTAGGGTATGTCGAAAAACTCTGACTGTATTTTCTCCCTCAACTTCAGAAATCATTTCAAAATCATCCTGCATCATTGCAGAAGTTCCGACCCAGTCTTTGCAAAGTGAACATGCAAAAAAGATCAAACACCCTTTAAAAAAAAAAAGCAAAACAGCGATATAGGACGATTTTGAAGTTGAGGGAGAACATGAGATGGGAGTTTTTTGACATACCCTAACTGTCATGAACAGAAACAAAAACAGTCCAGGCAGAGTAAGACAAGACGAGCGTTTGGCATTAAAAAGTATATAAACTGTATTATTTTTATTAAAATAACTGATCATTACGCTAGATAAGACCCTCCTTCTCGGCTGGAGTTGTTTACAACCACATTTGGGATCGTTTGAAGCCGCATTTAAACTGCATTTTGGAAGTTTAAAATCGGGGGCGCCATACCAGTCCTTTATATGGAAAAATGTGCTGAAATGTTTTCCTCAAAAAACATAATTTCTTTACGACCGAAGAAAGAAAGACATGAACATCGTGGATTAACTCAATTTATTACCAAAATATTAGATTCAAAATAATTTGATTATTCTAATAGTTTATAGTTAACAATAACAATCCTTAGAGATCTGTAACTTTCCTGTTTCTAAAAATAAATAAATAAATAAATGTCAATTTTGACAGAATTTATTGAATTAATATTATGCTTTACATTATTGTATTTTTTAAATTATTAACTCAATTTAATTATCACAATGCTAGATTAAAATAATTTTTAAATAATGATTTTTAGTTATTATTCTAATAGCTTACAACGATTAGAGGTCTTTGACTTTCCTGACTGTGTCCAACAATTAAAATTTTTCTTTCTTGTCATAATTTTAACAGAATTTATTGAATTGATATTATGTTTTTTTTTTTTTAAATGTTTTTAATTTTTAACTCAATTTAATTACCAAAATGTTAGATTAAAATAATTTAAAATAATGATTTTTGGTTTTTAGTGTAATAGTTTATAGCTTACAATAACAATGGAGGCCTTTGACCTTCCTGTATCCAAAAATTAACATTTATCTTTTTTTTTGGTCATAATTTTGACTTAATTTATTGAATTGATATTAGGCTTTACATTTATTATTGTAAAAAATATTTTTAATTATTAATTAAATTTTAGTACCATAATATTAGATTTGATTGACGACTTTCCTGACTGTATCCAATTTTTTTTGTCATAATTTTGACTTAATTTATTGAATTGATATTACCCTCAAAAACAAATGTAGTCTGTGGCTGCATGTATTTATTAGTAAAAAAAAGCAATTATTGTGCTTTACAATTATTATTGTAAACAAATAATAATTATTAATTCTAAAACATTATATTTAATGCTCTTACACAAAGAATCAAAAACTCAACATTAACAGGTTGAGCAACTCTTTTCAGTGACTATTTAAAATAATAATAATAATAATAATAATAATAATAATTCAAAGTATGTCATTTAAACGATTTTGTTCCCTAATCATGTATAGTCCCAAGAACATACATTCCCTGTGATTTTTTTTCATCCAGGTCGCCTGTATAGATCAAAGCTTCCCATTTACATTTCTGACTTAAGACCTCATCAAAAATTCCCACTATGAAGGCCATGGTTAAAAGCTGGTGTAATGGAGAATTCCCATAGGCCTACTGCTATAAGTATTACTAACCTAGTGAGCTTCTCGAGGGTCAGTGAGAGTTTGCGGCGGGTCAGTGCCCGAGGTTTTCTTCGCCTGTAACACACATACAGAGAGTGAACTAAAGCCGGTGTCCTCTTTAAATCCAGGAACTGCATCCATAATATATGAGGAAGCAGTAGGCACTGAAAATGAGCTATGGGCTTTTACGTTCAAGTTTTAACCATTTTTTCAAAGTTTAAGTTTTCTAGGAGCTGATGGAATTGGTTCAAATATAGAGAGAAATAGGTCAGCAGATTGTTCGACTGTCATTTTCGCCAGCAGGGTAATCAAATGGGAAAACAGATTTGAAAAATCACATGTACTTCAACACTGAGCATTTTAGAAATGCTGGTTAATCTACGTTGCACACACAGAAAAAGCAGGGCAGATGCTGTGAGATAGGAAATATTACCATCAGATTACTCCATTTTGCAACATTATTAAGTCAGCGACCTTCTAAATGTTCAGCCTTCTCTGCCTCCACGAAGCTCCTCTGTGAGCTAACATTCCTATAAACCTTCCCTTTGGCATGTTTTGTACTATAGCCAATGGAAAGTAGTCAAATGTCCCTTCGCATAATAGCTGATCAGAGGATGGAGAAGCATCTGAGTGACAGCTTTGACATTTCTAGGGAGCGCTGCGAGAAACACAGAGACAGATGCAGATAGAGAGAGTGTGTGTGAGAGAGAGAGAGAGAGAGAGAGAGAGCCCTCAGGTGCCCCCTCTCACTGAGCACTGGAGAGGAACATTTGCATTTAATTGAATGCTGCGGACATACAGCGGCCTCGCCCCCATTCACCTCGCCTTTTTTCTTTGCCATCTTCATTTCCATGTGGAGTCCCACTCAAATCGCACTGAATAAATCTCCCATGGTTAACGCTAGCAGGTGGCATAGAGAGCTATAAGCACTGGAGTCAGGTAGAGCTCCTCTAGGATGAATACTGCTTAGCACAACAGATGAACATTAACTAGGGTTTGGTTATCTTTGCCAAATGATAGCATCAAAAGAGTAATTAAGTGAACGCAAGGTTTAATAACACAGAAGGCGATTTGGTTTGGCAGATACACATCTAAATGTACTAGTTAGTTTGGGACCACTTTAACATTAAAGACTTCAGCTCAAACTCAAAATTTTTAGAAATTATTTTTTTAATTATTCAGTTCTTCTTTTAATTTACAGTATAGTGGAAAAAGTAAATGGAAAATACATACACTTTTTTTTTTTTTACATTGTGTTTGTAAATGATATATGACTATATATGAATTTATATATTTGCAGATATTAATTTATATATTTATAGATTTTTTTGTTTATGCCCACCAACAGTTTTTTATTATTATTTTTATTCTATTTAAGCTGAATTTCCAAGTCACATGATCTTTCAGAAATCATTCTAATAATGCTCATTATAATTACTTAATATATAATTCAATAATAAATTATTTAAATTTAAATACATCATTTATTATTATAAAAAATATATAATTTTTATAATTATTATTTATTATTATAAAAAAATGTAGTGTACATTTGTTACATTGTATTTGTAAATTATTTATAACTATATATCAATTTATATATTTACATATTCATTTTTATATTTTCAGACAAAGCTACAAAGCTACATTTATTACATATT
This sequence comes from Labeo rohita, assembly GCF_022985175.1. Taxonomy (NCBI): domain Eukaryota; kingdom Metazoa; phylum Chordata; class Actinopteri; order Cypriniformes; family Cyprinidae; genus Labeo; species Labeo rohita. The sequence goes on along the minus strand of NC_066879.1, from coordinate 27,236,028 downwards.
TATTACCGGTACATATTATTACAATTTAAAACAGCTGTTCTATTTTAATTTATTATTATTTATTATTATTATTATTATTATTTGTTTGTTTAAGCTGAATTTTCCAGCAGTCATTATTCCAGTCTTCAGTCATATGATCTTTCAGAAATCATTCTAATAATGCTCATTAGAAATTACTTAATATATATTTTAATAATAAATTATTTAAATTTAAATACATCATATATTATTATATATAATGTATTATTTATTTAATGTAATTATACTGATTATAATGATTATACCAAAATAACATTCCTGGTGCTCAGGAAACATTTATAATTATTATACATTTTGCTGTGTTGCTGTGATTTTTATGGAAACTGTGATACATTTTTGGGGATTCACTGATGAACAGAAACCTCAAAAGAACAACATTACTGTCACTTTTATTCAATTTAATGCATCTTTGCTCAATAAAAAAAAAAAAAAAAAATGTAGTGTACATTTTTTACATTGTATTTGTAAATTATTTATAACTATATATCAATTTATATATTTACATATTAATTTTTATATTTTCAGACAAAGCTACTAACTTTGTAGCTAACAAAGCTACATTTATTACATATTTATTACCGGTACATATTATTACAGTCACATGATCTTTCAGAAATCATTCTAATAATGCTCATTATAATGATTTAATTTATTATAATTTAATAATAACTTATTATATGTATATATTATTAAATTATAATAATTTACTATATATACTTATATAGTAAATTTTATTTACTATATATATATGATATTAATTATAATAATATTTTCATTGGGATCATTTATATATTACATTATATAATAAACCATTTTTAAAACAATGTTTTTTTTATTTTTATTTTTAAAATACAATTTATGTCTGTGATGCAAAGCCGAATTTTCATCAGCCATTACTCCAGTCTTCAGTAGAAATCATTTTTTTTTAGAAATCATTCTAATATGTTGATATATTACTTTTATTGTTAATGTTTGAAAATGTTGTGCTGCTTATTTTTGTTATTTTTTTTGGACAATGTGATTTTTTTTCAGGATTCTCTGATGAATAAATTGTTAAAAAGTACCAACAATATAAGTCTTTGCTATCACTTTTTATCAATTTAACACATCCTTGCTGAATAAAAGTACCAATTTATTTAAAAAAAAAGAAAGAATAAAAATTTACTTCTTTACTTCTATTTTACATAAACGCTGTGCTTTTTAACTTTTTATTTATTAAAGAATCCTGAATAAAAAGTATCACAGGTTCCAACAAAATGAAGACTTCTTCTGAAGACTACAGTAAGGATGCTGAAAATTCAGCTTTGCATCACAGGAATGAATTACATTTTAAAATATATTCACATAGAAAACTATTTTGATCAAATGAATGCAGCCTTGATGAGCTTTAGAAACTTTAAACATTAAAAAACATTACAACTTTTACTGATCCCAAACACCAGTAAAAGTGCAATAAAACCAACTTGCAAATCCATCCTGCGATTGATAAAATGTCCCCTATAAACTTCTACCAACATAACCAATTTGATGCTGCTGTTAAGCATGTTTGGGCTAAAACATGTTATTTTTACTGAAAGCCAGCAATCTTGCTCTAATCGCTGCAAATTTGCAGAAGCTAGAGCCTGGTTAAAATCACAGTGTTTTCACTGAGTCACATTCTCTGAAAGCACTACCCTCCAAAAATTACCCTCTGTGCAGAATGAAGGACCGAAGCACATTGAAGAAACAAATTGTCACCTCTCTTGCACTCTGTTTGGTGAATCTTCTGACAAGGTGATCAATTTGCCCAAGATAAAAAAGAGAGCAGAAATTACATTGTGAGGAGTCCCAGAGACCCTTGGCCAGCCAATTACACAAATGCCATCGATCCCTGTGGCTCTTTTGAGGCACAAGCCATGAGGATGGCCCTGCTGGATGGGTATGGATTTTTCTCCACTGTTTTTTCCTTCTTTTCCTCCAAAAGACAGGATTAAAGGCTATGAGAGAAGACAGGCAAGCTGACTCACTGGAGGCCGGCTTGTTACAAGGTCTGATCAACACTGCCATTACACACTGTCGGCCAAGTCACGCTGCAGAACTAAAAGTGTGAAGACAGATACCCACATTCCTACTGCTTTTATGGCATGGAAAAAAAAAATTGAGATACATATCGCAGCTTGACTGCGGACAGCAGGTCAGTCGTAGGTGAGACATCTGCGGGTGGCATACCAGCTTTGCTGCAATTAGATCTGCCCTCATTATCATTATCTGCAGCACCGCTGATCTAGGTCCAGCTTCCCTGCTTATTTAACACTGGAGTCTGTTCCAAGAGAAACAATAAAAATGATATCAGGGTTAAGGGTGCACTGTGCCCTGTGTTGCTCCAGGCGAATGTGCCACATCTACTTTTGAATAAAAGGAAGCATAATAAAATAAGTTTTAACAATTTTAAAGCAAATGCACTCACTGAATAAAGACCAGAGTGTATTTTCTTTCTTTATGTATATACTAGAGCATATCGAAGATGAGTGTTGTTCCGGATCATTCTGGGTTAATTTAATGCCTGGGAGTTAACTGTTTTACAAAGATCAGCAACACATCAATGTCTTAAGTCTTTACAAAGCTTCATTACGGATCATTAATCATTGATACCAAATTCTTAAATTTACACCTTTGCAAGAAAGAACAGGGAGACCTGAAGATCATAAAATTAATTTGTGATCTGTTTATAATTTTATTCATTTTCAACCAGAGAAGTTTATTTTCATTCACTGAATAAAATAGTCTAGATTTCTAAATACAAAATTCTTATATTTTAAAAATAATTTATAAAAATGTGTAATCAGGGGTGTTTCCGCAACAACACCAATATTACAAAATACATTTAAAATGTGTATTAATCACTTGTTTTTCTAAAGAAACATTCTCCAACAACGACACCAGCAGGTAAACACTGTAAAAAATTAAAAAAACACAATTTGTTGAGTCAGCTTAAAATAATTTGTTACCCTGCTGCCTTAAAAAGTTCAGTCAACTAAAATAAGTTTAGTCAACTTGAAATGTTAAGTTCTACTAAGTAACAACTTAGATATTTGTGTTTGCTAAACTTAACAGATTGGTAAGTAACCCAGCTGCCTTAAAATTTTAAGTTGATTCAACTCAAATATCTAAGTTGTCACTTAGAATAATTTAACAAAAAACATTTTTTTGAGTTGACTGAACTTAAAATTTTAAGGCAGCCAGGTTACAA